>NC_141159.1:94715334-95027607 GCF_053477565.2 Lygodium microphyllum | reverse complement strand
TTTCGACTGCTGGATTTTTAGTTATTAATTTTTTCGAGTGTTTTTGGGTGTATTTTTTGTGTTTTTCCCATGAGAACCCCTCGGAACTTCCCCCAAACTGAGTTTTGATGCACCTGCCATGTGAATCCCTTTCTCTTGGAAATTTTTCCTATTTATCGCACTTCGTTCCGGCAATTGGTTCTTACCGTCTTAATTTCGGAGTCCATTTCGGATCCGTTTTTTGGGTTTTTCCCATGTGAATGTGTCCTATCTCAATCAGAACTGTGTTTTGCCATGATTGAGTTGTTGAACATTATTCGGCACATTTTTCCTTCTTTCCACACTTCGTTTCGACGAGTGGATTTTCCAATATTAACACGTATGTGTTGTCAGGTCTATTTTTTGTATTTTTCTCATGTGAACACCCTGATTTTGCTCCAAAACCCGTGTCACATTTTTCTATCATTTTTCCCTTGTCTCCTGGCACATTTTTCCTTTTTACAGTTTTTCGATCCGACGTACGGTTTGCGTTTTATTAAATTTTCTTCTTTTTTACCATATGGCCGCGTTTCTTATGTCGCGCGTGAACGCGCCTATTTTTGGTTTTATGTGAGTCAGGATGCCCCCGCGGCCTCTGTGACTCGCGTGTCGTCGTCCCTACCTCGTCTGATCCTACCGATGCAAAATTTTTTACCAACCATAATCAATTTTAATTTAAAAAAAAAAAAACAAAACACCGACAAACAAACAAACCAACCACGAAAAATAACCAAACAATTTTTTAAAAAAAAAACAAAAACAAAAACAAACAAACAACCACCATCCTAATTATTAAAAAAATTAATTAAAAACAAAAAAAAAACCACACATTTAAAAAAAACAACAACAATAAAACAAACACAACAAACAGAAAATACACATTTAAAACAAATAATAATAATAATTCCAAAAAAAAACACACATAACAACAAAGCCAACCAAGAACAAACAAAAAATAAAAAAAAGAAACAACCGTAATCATTAAATTTCAAAAAAAAAAAACACAGAGAAAACCCAAACAACAAAAAACACAAAAAGAGAAAGGAAAAAAAAAACGAAAAGAAGACGAAAAAAAAAGGTCTTACCTGCTTCTCCTCGCGTGCCTGCATCCTTTCTCTCCTTTCCTCCTTCTCCACGCTTCTCGTCCACAAGGCCTTCGGTCTTCCATACTTCCTTGCCCTCCGTTGCTTCCGCCTTCCACCCTCCTCGCCCTCCTTCTCAGCGTCTGCCTCCACCCTCCTCGCCTCCTCGACTTCCTCCTACGGCCTCGGTCTCCTCGGCCTCCTCCTGTGGCTCTCCTTCTCGCCACTCCTGCCACCCTCCTACCCGCCCACCCTTTCTTGGGGCCCCCCCCACCCTTCTTGCCCGCCCTTTTCACTCCCTTGGGCACTACCTCCTACCCGCCCACCTCCTTGGCCACTACCCCCACCTGCTTTCTTTCCTTTACCCACCCCCCCAACCCCTCTTTTACCCACCCCCACCAAATTTACCACAAATCTATCCCCTAGTTCCCCTAATCCCACCCAAATCTAACCCCCAGTTCCCCTAACCCCCACCCCCCACTCACTCCAGTTACCCCTCCCCTAGCCCCCCTTCCCACCCGCCGACAAACTCCCCTCTCCCTCCCCTGTTCCCACGCCGTGCGGCCTCTCTCGGTGTGCGTGTGTATACGAGTGTGGCTAGCATGAGTTCACGCACGAGGACGCACTTCCGACTTGTCCGTGCGATGGTGTGTTGAAGTCAGCCGTTCACACACAGTCATCCTCAGTTGTTCACACGCAGCTCGAATACCGACTTTTCATTTCAAAACCCGAAAAACACATAAAAATAAACATAAAACACCAAAAAACTTCAAAAATTCATTAAAATTCATTTAAAATCTAAACAAAGTGCAAAAAATTTCCTAAAAAATTTCCAACCTTGCTAAAATCATTTGCACTATTTTCTAAAGTGCGAATTCAAGAAAATAAATTGCAAAAAATTCAAAACTTCAAAATTCTTGCAAAAATACATGCAAAATGAGCAAAATTTATTAAAAATTAGTAAAAATTCAGAAACATTTGAACGTATGGGATGTTCACATAGAAAATAAAAAAATTACGCAATAAAAGTAACCACAAGGAAAACGACCTCAACGACAGGGGATACGAGGGTGGGTGGGTGAGAAAGGGACCCCATCAGGGTAGTACGTGGTAGACACTCATGATTGGGTAATGACATATGCAGGGGGTATACACATCAGATGCATAGGGATGTGTCCCAATACTTAAGACCTTACCGGTTAGAGTAGATTGATCGACACGGTCACGAACTTGTCAACTAACTAGACGCTTGCATTCCCACACTTAAGACATAACATACACTTGCAAACAAAAAAGTAGGGCTATGAGGAACACTTGGCCCATTTTGTGTATGGTCGAAGGAACCATTCACTGCTATAGAAGGGTTGGAGTCAACTGCAGGAGGTACCAGGGCTCACTCCAGCATTCAGCTAGCATGGCAAGGACCATGCAGCAACACCCAGGGAGGTAGCTGGCTGATAAAGCCCAGCTGGGTAGGTGTCATTGATGAAGGATAGTCACTCAGCTCACGGCCACTCAGATGGGATGAGAGAATAGTCACTCGCCCCATAACTTACATCACTCAAGGTAATATGGATGGAAACCCAGATCTCACACCCGGTTTAAGAATTGACAACAATGGTGCAGAGGGAGTATGCCAGGGTTCACAGTTGATAGTGCATCAATGCATCCAACCCGTCTTGCATAGGTGCAAGTAGGAAGGCTAGGGAGCCTCGTAGTGAAATGTACAAAATAGAGTGACATGTCATGTGCTCATGGCAGAGACCCATCCCATGTCTGCATAGGAAAACGAGAACATACCTGACTCCAAGGGTCGTAATGTCCCTCAATCCTCACCTCTCAATAATTGATTAAGGACACACCAATCACACTCAACCCACCCTCTGTCTCACACTCTGTTGAAAGATACAGTGGGCAGCCCATTCCTGAAACCCATTGATGTAATCCTCACATTCACTTGTACAAAGGTTGTACGCCTTATGCGCATTTGATGGTGCAACGGTGCATCCCGCCCTGTGCCGGCATACAGTGTAAGAAGGAAGGTCATGGATCCTTATGGTACAATGCATAGGAACAGAGCGTGCATTGTGCATTGAGAGGCCCAACCCATGCATGCAACACTCCATTCACACATCTTGCCTCTCCTTTTATTTGAAGGGAAAGACTGGTCACTCACCCCACCCTCTGTCTCACACTCTTTTGATAGATACAAAGGGCAGCCCATACTCACGTCCCATCCTATTAGGATGAAAGATCGCATCACTCAAGTGGTTGCTGATGAAGATTTCGTCGGCTATTGTTGTCACCAGAGTGTTGAAGATGATGCATACCTAGGGAGGTAGCTAACATGTCTAGTACTTCAATGATTTGTATGAAAGGTTATCTATTAAGGAGGGCATATAGATGGCTTTAAATTGCTTGCAAAAAGGTTCTGCTAATAAATTAGCTATCTTGAACTACAGGGTGTTACCACCTTTTCCACAGTCAGCTTCCTACCCAAGGGTGTTTCCATCTTTTCTTGGAACGAGACTTGCTATGACAAGGAATTTCTTCATTTTCTCCCATAATAGTTTATTTGTTTTGTTTTTTTTTTCCTTTTAATAAAGAGAATGGTAGAAATACCATGTAGCAGAAGCATCCACATTACCACTACTGGATCAGACGAGAGGAGAATAGAGTAAGGATGGGAGGTATCTGAGAGGGGTTAGCAGAACAAGACTGCCTCATAAGGAAGATCATAAGGGCTATTAGAAGCACAAGGAGAAGGATAGTGTGACGCCCACAAGGAAAAGGGTGCATCGACTGTGATTGTTAGGATTCCCAAGGAGGGAAGTACTTCTTCAGACGATAGCCATTGATCAGAAAGGGATCCTGAGAAGCATCGACAACTTGCACTTGGACAGAGCCATTTAGGTTGACAACAAGTACCTTGTAGGGATCCATCCAGCGTTGTTGAAGCTTGCCTAGAAACTTGCCAAATCAGGAATCATAAACTAGGACAAGATCACCTTCGTTGAACTCCTTGTGCTTAATGAAACTGTCATGATAGGCTTTGCAACTCACTTGAGTGGTTTCCATGCACTGTAGGGCCGTCCGCCGAATCTCATCTAAACATTCCAAGTGCAGGAGGCGGCGTTGCAGTGACTCATCATCTCCCAAGTGTTCTTTAACTACCACTCGCAAAGAGGACAATTCCAGTTCAACTGAGAAAACAACTTCTGTACCATACACCAGCTGGAAAGGGGTTTTGTCTTGTAGCAGTCTTATGGGAGGTTCTGTACGCCTAGAGAGCCTCTGTAAGTTGATCATCCCAATCACGACGATGTGTGGCAATCGTTCTTGTCAAGATCGAGTAGAGGATGCGGTTGGTGACTTCAACTTGGCCATTGGCTCTAGGGTAGTAAGGAGTGGACTTGCGATGGAGGATCTTCTACAGTTCCATCAACTCTTCCATGATCTTGTTAAGGAAATGAGTATCTCTATCACTTACCAGCTCGAGGGGACTGCTAAAAAGGGTGATAATATTCTCATATATAAACATGGCTATGTTGTTACCATTGTCCCACTTCAGAGCTTTAGCTTTACACCACTTTGTGACATAATTCGTACATACTAAGATGTATCTGCTCTGCTTTCATTTGCTGGGTAGATCAATGGAACCCACAAAATCAATCCCGCACTTCTTGAATGGCTTTAGGGGAAGAATAGGTTGTAATGTCATGGCACTTATTTTGGTGGGTTTCCCCATTCGCTGATAAGCATCGCATCTCTTGCAGTAGTCATATGCATCCTTGTGGAGGGTTGGCCATCAATATCCTATAAACATAGCCTTTTTGGCTGTTGCTTCTCCTACGAAGTGTCCATCATATGGTTCGTCATGGCATGCTTTCAATACTATGCCGATTTCGTTTGCTGCAACACATCTTCTTGTGCACAGTGCACTGCCTAGTAAGGTGTAGGGCTGATTCTAACAGAAGCTTCTTCTTCTCACAGATTGAGATGCCAAGAGGATTAAGTTGAGTTGCCAGGAGGTTGGCTATGTCTACATACCATGGAGTAACTATTTTGACTAGAAACAAGGAAGCATCAAGAAAGTCTAGATCATCCTATTCCTCTTCTGCAGTTTGAGGGATCCATGACAGATGATCAACTAGGACATGGGAATAACCAAGCTTAGTGACCACTTCGAAGTCGTCCTTTAACATTTGCTTTGTTCATCATGAAGGATAGGGCTTCATGATCCACGTAGAACTTGAAATGCGTTGACAGTAGATAGCGTTGAAACTTCTCCAATGTAAACACCATTGCTAAGCACTCAATCTCTGTCACTGTGTAGTTCTGCTCTCGGTCAGTTACTTTACGACTTGTATAATAGATTGGTTGATCTAATTTAGAGGGGCCCTTTTGACATAGGACAACACCTAGCCCTTCACTTAATGCATCTGTGTGCACATGGAACTTCTTCGTCTAGTCAAGAGGCTGCAAGATAGGTGCTTGGATAAGGCACTCTTTTAAGGTATTAAAGGCTTTTTCACAGTCATCAGTCCAAAGAAAATCTACATCTTTTCTTAGAAGCTTGTGCCTTGGTTGCAAAATGTGCAATAAATCATCTGTTAGTAGCCCACATGGCCAAGAAACCCTCTCAATTGCTTGAGGTTTGTTGGTGCTCTCAAGGTGGCAAACTTCTCAATGTTCATTGGGTCTGTTGCAATCCCTTGTGCAGAGATAATATGGCCCAAAAGAACTCCTGATGAGATGCCAAAGACACATTTGTCAGGGTTGAGAGAAATCCCATACTCTCGGCATCTGTCAAAGCATTGCTCTAGGTGTCCCCAGTGCTCACGGATTAAGCTATAGACACAGAAGTTTTCGAGATACACCTGAAATCATGTAGATGATTCTAGAAGGTAGCCATCATTACTCGTTGGAAGGTGGCAAGAGCATTAAAGAGCCCAAACAGGAAAACTCTATAGGCATAGGTCCCCCATTCTGTGGTGAAGGTTGTTTTGGATTGGTCATCTTTTGCAATTTGGACTTGGTTATATATCCGCTAAATCTATCCAAGAGGGAATAGAGCTCATGGCCTACCATTGTGTCCAACAGTTGGTTTGTGAAAGGAATAGGAAAATGATCATTCTTCGTCTTCGAGTTCAGCTTACGAAAGTCCACACATATTCAAAGTTTTCCGTTCTTCTTGGGTACTACCACAATGGGGGAAACCCATTCACTGTTAGCCACGGGATAAATGAACTCTACTTCAAGAAGCTTCAATAATTCGGTCTTTACCAGAGCAGAATAATTAGGATTCATACGCCATTGTCTTTGCCTTACAGGTTTGGCATCGGCCTCTAGGTCAATGTGATGTTGGCATACTGTGGGATCAATCCCCTTTAGATCTTTATATGACCAAGCAAACACATCTAAGTTTTCCTTTAGTAAGTCTTGCAGGACCACTAGTTCTTCTTTTGGAAGATTGAGACCCACTTTTAGGTGACGTCCAGTACCATCAGTATCTAGGAACGTCACTTGCCTTTCACCTTCCACTTCGTGGAGAAATGTCCCATGGATTGCTTCTGGACAGAGGTCTTGCCTCCTTCAAGGGAGTAGTGTCATCGTCTGATGTTCCACTAGAACCAGTGTCCTTCTTCTGAGCAGATGACTCATTTGTCTATTGAGATTGCTGGAAGGGTATCAGAGCTTTGTTTGTGTCAAAGTGAGTGGTGATTTCTTCTAGACTTAGGGATCCATCTTCAGAGGATGCGTCTAGGAGTGTCACACAGCATGTACCTTCTAGAAGCCATGACTCTGATGGCGCTGGCTTTTGTTGACAAGGGGCATCATCATCATCTTTTCTCCTGAATGACTAGTCAGGGTGACATGAGCCACTGGTGAACTTAATTTTTATACCTTTGATCCATTGCTTATGCAGAGTCTACATACTTTGTGGTCCATTAGTCAACCCAAATGGAACCATGGTCATTCCATCCAACATCTCGAGATCCTCGTGCTGAGGTCTCTATAGGGACATCAACAAGATCGTCCACTATCAGAGGGACTTCTTCATCTGTACTTTCATAATCTGATTCATTTTTTTCCTCATCATTTTCATCCTCTTTCTATGGAGGCTCTGTCTTTGCTTCTATAGAGGCTATGTAGGAGAAGAACAGGTCCTCCATCTCTGTGTCTGCTTCTGCTTCTACCTCTGTCTCTGGCTTTGCCTCTATGTCTGTCTCTAAGACCTCCATGTAACAAGGAGAATAGAACATCCATGCTTCTATCTCACTGTCAGAGGAGATTTCGATAGTCACTTCGAGTTGAGGCAGGAGGTATTCTCCCATGGACAAAGGCTTTGCTTCCTTTGGTAGTTGTCTTACAATGCCCATTATTAGGGAATGTGCCTCTATTTTCTTGGGAAGCTCTGTTTAACAGCCTCTTCGTCTCCTAATGTACCATATGTTACTTCATTGGAGGAGTTTGATAAGACTTCGATGAAGGTAGATCCATTACTTTTTGCGATCCATACAACTTCAACACCACTTTGTTGGGTCCTTTGCCTAGGGTTAGGGTTCTTTTGAACTAGTCCGTCCTAGCTCTTGCTTCAAAAAGCCAAGGTCTTCCCAAGAGCACAGGGTATAAGGTCCCATAAGAATTTGGTTTGACCACCAAATATGTTAGCCAATAGTTTCTTCCTGCAAGGGTTGTTTTTATGTATGGGAGGATGCCCAACGGTTTAATTTTGCTTTGGTCTGCCAATCTGATAAGCCACTGTGTAGGTTGAATTCCTTGCAAACCTAAGTCCTTCATTGTCACATCTGTCATTATGTTTATTGATGAGCCTCCATCAATCAATGCATATGAAATAAAGCATCCTTCTATCCATACACTAGTCTCTGGGGTTCCAGGATCTAGGAAGGCATTAGCCACATCTACTTCATTCACAGGTTCTGAGGCTCTGTTGGACTTTGTTGTTGTTGGGGGAGCAATCTTTAGGCCACGTCTTCTTGTCAAGATGCTTTTGAATTTCTTTTGTCAGTTGGGAGACAGTGTCAACAACTGTTGGAACGTTAAGTTTGGTTTAAAAGTGTCTAGGTCATTTACCAAGTCATAATCTACAGGTTTCTCGAGCCTGCTGGGGAATGGGGCTACACCCATCTTTCCTTTTTCTTCTAGCAATGGTAGCATTGGCACTTCCTCTGTTTCTGGAGGTGCTTCTGTATTGTCTATCTCTTGGACCTTTGGTCCTATTTCTAGGACTGTCTTTGTGACTCTTTGTGGCACTGCAGTGCTCTGTACTGCACTGTTCCGTCTGATACTGCTCTGTCCCTCTGTTGGCAGGTTGAACTTCACAGACTTGGTAGGGGAGTTGTTCTCTTTTTGGACAACTAGTTCCTTCTTCTTGGTGCGCATGATAGCAGCAACTTCCAACTCTACCAAATTGGAGGTAGGCTCTTGTGCATTATGCTGGCTATCAATGGCATTGGCCTGATAGGGGCTAGACTTGGACAATCTTTTGCAGTGTGGCCTTCTCCTTTGCATCAGCTGAATAAGGGCTTGTAATCCACAGATCTTCTAGGGTTTGGACAATTCGAGGAGATATGACCCTTTTCTCCACATATGTAGCATTCCACCTCTGATCTCTGACCACCGCCAAACTATCATCCTCTGTAACTTTGAGAGGGAAACCTCCTTGGACCAAAATTACGAACAAACTCCCTAGGCTTTGGTCCAATGTCTTGCGTTGTCATTTTAGATCCTAGTAAGTTGAATCTTTCATTTTTTTCTTTCTATCTTTATTCATGCATCTCTTTCAGAGAGAAAATATCCTTTGTATGGTTCTTCCACAAATAGTAGGAACAGAAGGCTCCAAGAATGGTTGGTTTTCAGGTACATTCAGTGGTTAAATGTCCTGCTTGATGGCACTTTTCACACCATGTAGTATTAGAATGCATTACATCTCTCCCACCTCCCGCAGGAGTGGATATATTGGCAGTATTCACCTTCAGTGTCTGCAGTTTCTCTGTAATCACATCCATAAGCTCTTTCTTGATACTTGTGATTGAGTTGGATAAGTAGTCCTTCAAATTTTCACCTCCTAAAGTACTTGTAGAAGGGTTTTGGGAAGCTTTTGTAATTACATTATATATAGGTTGGGTTGATCCAGAGGGTCCTCTATTCTAGTTCTGATTCAGAGCTCATGTTGAGACTTGGGGTTCTTGATTCCAGTTGGTAGGGTTCCATTCTTGTTGAGTCACCATTGGAGGAACTAGCTGAGGCCACTATTGTTGTGGTTGAACCATCATTTGAGGCACAATCGTCTGTGGAAACCACTATGGATTAGGTGCACTGTACTATGGCACTATTTGCATCTAGGAATAGGGATAGAGAACTATCCTTGGGACTACATTTGGTGGGTATACCATTCCTAGCATGGGAGGAGGTAAAACTTCTCTTCCTGGAGTCATTGATAGCCTTGCTTCAACTTCCTCACATAATCTTGCACCTTCCACTACAGCTTACAGATTGACTGGTCTTCTCAATTCCACAAACTTGCAAACTTCTAGTTGTAGGCCTCTGAGAAATACTCCTCTTTGGATACCTTTGTCCAAATGATGGTTAGTCCATCTCTTCAGGATGGATTCCATTCGCGAGACATAAGCTTCTACTCTTTCTCCAGAGGACTTAAGTTCATGAACTCCTCTCGCATTCACACTTCAAAACCTTCACACCTGAATTTAGTGAGAAAGGCCAACTTCAGGTCGTCCCATGTGCCAAAAGTTCCTATTGCTTGTCTCTCATACCATTGAAATGCCATGCCTTTGAAAGTGGCGAGGAAGATTGCTAACCAATGCTCAGTGGTTCTGGCATTGTTAGCCACACATGCTACCATAAACTCTGCTACATGAGGACCAGGGTCCTCATTGTACTCTCCCTTAAAAATTGGCAATTGGACTACATTTACTGGCATGTCATCAATATTTCCAGGACTAATATGACTAGGAAGGGGACCTTGAGTCGCCATGGGGACTTCTGTAAAAAAGGTTTTTAGGGCGTCAAAAGAGGCTTCTGCTACTACAAGCTCGTTCTCAGCCTTGATTCTTGCCTTCTCTCTTCTTACCTCTGGACTTGTTCTAATGCTTGCCTTTTGATTGCGTCATTCATCAGGGGTTGGCTCCAACTAGTTGGTCTGTACTCAACAGAATATAATCAGAGAGGGACTTCAGTCTCTGGAGAATTCTCTAGCCAACATCTCTTCTACTTCCTTCTTTTCAGCATCTCTGAATTCAGCTTTCAAACCACTACAGAGGGGGAGATATTCCGTTCTGAAAGTATCAAAACTCATTCTTCTTAGGATTGTTGTTGTGCCATCATTATGGTTTCAATAGTGTATGTTGTGAAAAATACTTTATCTACCAACTTCCAGTGGGTTGCTAATTGGACAAACAGAAGGTTGTCAGAACACCAAGCATCCCGCGTACCTTGCTGTTGAGCATCCACGAACAAATTTCAACTCTTTTCTTTCTTGTTTTTGTGAACCTCCACAAACCACAACTCCTGAAGCTTCTTTACTATGTCCCACTTAATGATTTCTAGAAACTTCTCAATGAATGTCAAATCTTCCATGGATGGTCATTCTCTCTGTTTCTGCTCTTCACTTTGTTCCCAAACAATTTGCCACCAAGATGCATGTCTCTATTGCTTCAATAGGAAGAGGAAATAGTCCACCACATAGAGCTTGCATCATGATGGTAATATGTTTCTGCCATTGTGGGATGAACTTCTTGTAGAAAGTGGATTTGGCAATAAGAATCTCCAACTATTTAGTGGAAGAAGGAACTTTGCAAGGATCCATTAAATTCTCATCTTCTTGGTAATGCCATTTCCTTCATTTTTAGCCTATTCTAATGCTTGTTGATGGCAAGTTTCCTCGGCTGCGCACCAAAAACATGGAGCCCTAAGAGAAACTCCAAGGAAAAGGGGATTCTACTGCAAGAAAATCTATATTGTAATATCAACAAGCTTTTATTTCATTCTTTTGATGACCAAAACAAGGAAAACAACAAATCTTCACGCAGCATCATAATAGATATCTCCCATGGATTTGATAGAATCAACCATAATCTTCAACATCTTCACAGAATCCATCATAACAAACAAGAACACAAAGGAATACACCACTTTTGAATGGAAATAATCACATAGTATTCATCTTCATTGTCTTCATAGTTCTCTATTTATCTCTCATAGTAGATACATTATTTTTTATAGAATTGGCTATCTCTTACTCTCTCTCTCTCTCTCTCTCTATCAATAGTACATCATCTCCTCACTACAATACTCAAGAATGGCACTTAATAATCCTTCTTAGGTCGTGGATGAACCTCCCAAGAGGTATGGGAGGTATGAAAGGGCACCAGAGCCACTACAGTGTCTCTTCATAGCTCACTACTATCACTATCACTTCAGCCTGCTCTTCAGTCTTCAATAGAGCTGCTTCTTCAATTTGTTTTAGCTCTTTTGAACTTAGATTCATCCTTTTCAAAATTTAGAAAACTTTCCCAAAGTCACATATACATTCTACAGAAAACTTACAGAAGATCTATAGAATAGAACAAAACAGGAGCAGAGCAGAGACAGAGGCTCTACAGAAGGTCTACAGAGGGTTATAGAAGGTCATCAGAGAACAACAAATCCTCATAACTCATACAAAAACCATTACAAACTATAAACATTTTCAATAAGCTTTCAAAAGACCTCAACCTTCATCAATCATAAATCCATGCTTCATACAGAAGAAAATCATAACAAAACATAAGCTAAATAGAAGGCATCACAACCAATTAGAACCTCAACAGAACCTATTAGAACATCACTGAGCTTCATATTTCCACTAAGAATCATCATGAGATTCCAAAACATAATCAATATAATCCAAAACACTCTCAAATACTTTCAAAAACAACCAAACATCACTCAAAATCCATCAAAAATCAATCGTTTAGACCTAAAAAACAACAAAAATCTGTAAAAAAATTCAGTCTTTTTCCACTCTCAACTGATCCGAGAAAATCACAAAAAAATATTTTTCTAACACTTTGTTGATTTTTTTATATTTGGAGGTTTGAAATAAAAAAGAGGGTGAAAACAACCTCTTGGGAAATCCAAGAAATCATTGGATGGAAATATTTCATGGACCGATTTACCAAGGGGGGGTGAAGAGTAAAGATCATTGGAGGAAGGTGAATGTAAAATATGTAATGTGAAAAGAAAAGACATGAAATGGATTTGGAGCCATTCAAAGGGCATGTGAGGCTCATAATGTCATGGCTTTGGAGCTTTATGATAATTTAACCAAATGGGACTCTTCTTGGAAGCATTAGTAGAATAAAAATCAGGCACATGATTGTGTAAGATTTTTTAAAAATAGTTTTACTCCGATCCAAAAAAACTTTTCAACATAAAGTTTTAGCATGTGAGCTGAAGTTTTGACTAGTATTTTTTTATACTTTTTTGGAGCTACAAGTCAAGAGATATGGCCAAAATGGTGGACGCCAACTTTTTCCAACTGCGATGGAGACCACCTCCCAATTTTATACACACCCACACTTAACACTTCCATAAAACATCATTCATTAGACTCCCAACCCTTTCCCCTCTCTTCTCCTATCTCTAAAGCTAATAAACCATTAGAATTTTCCTCCTAAATTACCCTCAAATCATCCTTAATTGTAGTAGTAATGTATGAATTATCACTACTATTGCTAGATTTAATCTTATATTATGAAGATTCTCTATATTTTTTTATAAGAGAGCTCTTGGACTCAAGCTATGGGGGGGAGAATGGAGACAACTCACATATGATGGAACTTGATTAAGTACAAAATTAGTCAACAAAACATCTAGATGGAGCTTCCACATTGGTGGAACCGCCTTAATGCAGCTTTGGTGGTGTTAATTCCTATTCTATCTTAACCTCCTCCCTAAACACCCTGAAGGCCTATATAAAGAGGCATTCTCCTTTGTATTTTGCAAGAGAGTGCCAAGAGGCCTTCTTCAGCCCTATTGAGCCCTCCCCATTCTCTCTCATGAGCTTATGCAGTTCATTCCCTTACTATAGCTTATACATGCTCTACAATGTAATAAGCCTATGCTATTAGTGTCTATATTGTGTATATTGATTATGTCTTGAGGGTTCTCCATCTCTTGTGGCCTCTTAAGTTTTATTGATTCATCTATTTTTTATAGTTCTCTCTCTCGCTCTCTCTTTCTCTCTCTCTCTCTCGCTCTCTCTCTCTCTCTCTCTCTCTCTCTTAGTTTTCCTCTCTTCTCCCTCAGAAGCTCCTCTCCCTTTTGCATAGCATCCTAGTCTGCTCTTCCATGACTAGGTGGTGCCCTTACCTCATTCACTTTGTGGCAAAAGGGAGTTTGGCATAGTATAGAGGCTACCATACTGAATTTCCTTCGTCATAAATTGGTGCCCCCGATGAGGACATTCTCATCCACAATTATCTACCTCCTTATGCGAGACGATACAACACATAGTGTGCATCCTCTACAACAAGTGCTCCAAGTAACTCTTCTCCAATGCCTTCACCAACTCTTTTTGAAGCTAGTCAAAGTCTACGACTCCCACAATGGTCCCCCAAGGAAACCCAAGAAAGGAAGTATGCCTACCGGATGATGGCACGTATACGGGTAAAAGGTGTTCACCTTAGAAATTCCATTCTCTCACAACGAAAAAAATCATGTTGCCATCAATTGCTAGGTTCTCATAATTGTGGTGAGTGTTTTGCAACAATCATCAAATCCCTCTCTCTCTTTGGCCTAATCCACATCAAAGGAGGACAACTATGCATGAACTGTGTGGAGTTTTGTAGAGGTGCAAAGTATGGAGACTACCTTCAACTGTTGCTAGCTCGAAGGTTGGGTGTGGTTGAAAAGGTGGCCATCACACCTTATGAAATATATGTCACCGAGGATGGACACACTAAGGCAAGAACAATCACTGGTGAGCAAATTCTCTGTATAGCAAACTTGGTGGGTTCCAGAAAGAAAAACTTTGGAAAAAATCCTTTATAATTCAAGAAAGTGCATTCCCTCTACTCCCTTAAGTAGTCTCCACTTATGAATAATAATAATGGCCTGAATTTCTACACCTTCCACTCTGTACAAAACATCAGAGTTAATGTATGCATCAGTAGGAAGATTTTCTTCTAGCAGCGTCTTGTCATGTACTTTGGGACTGAAAGATTAAGGGAGATTCTTGTATTACCAAAACCTATAATCTTCCCAATGCTAGACTACAATGCATCCTTCAATGTACATGACTTTATTTTATTATAATAGTTTCTCATGAATCATCGTGAGGTTGTATGGACCAATCCAACCTCTTGCTATACAAACTGTGCATATTGTAGCCAGCACAAAGCTTAGATTCCAAGGCATTATTAGAAGCATACTGGGGCCTAGATGTCTTGCTGAAATCAATGCATCTGTGAACCCATTCATCCTTCCCCTCATAAAATACAACTTAAGTCTAGACATGTTCATCTTTGTACTCTACTAAGGCAACATGGCATTTCCAAGCTTCTTTGGGCACAATGGAAAAAATGTAGTGGATTTTTTGGACAACCTTGAGATGTCCTTCCTTGTCTCTAGGAGGGATGATGAAGCATTAAAGTTGAGAGCTTTTCCTTTGGTGCTCAAGGAAGAAGATAGAATGTGGTTCCAAACTCTAAATCCGGCCCAAAGAACTAAATGGGAGGGATTGAAGGCAGCTTTCTTGCAGAGATTTCAACAAACTAACTCAACTGAAGAGTTATGGCAACGGCTTTTGGCCCTCCATCAAGGTGATCCTTATGGTTATGCAACTTATGAGGAAGGGTTTTTGAAGCTTTGGGGGCAGTGGTCAGACTCACTGAATCCGGGTGAGAGAGCTCCAAACTGCCTTCAAAAGGATCGATTTATTTTAGGTTTATACCCCTTGCTCAGGGAGAAGGTAAAGGTGAAATTTCCAAACACTTTTGAAGATGCTTTGAGAATCACTAGGGAAAAGAATCAAAAGATTCTCTACCAAGCCCAAGCTAGCCAAGCAGTTTTGGGAAACAACATCACAACTATGGAGGCCTCTCAAGTTTCCCCAAATGTATCTAATGCACCAGGCCTTGTTAGAGGTCAAGAAGACATGATCCAACAAATAAACAATCTTACTAATCAACTAGAGGGTTTGAGAGTGAATCTTGTGCAAAGGTGCAAGAAGACCTATCGAGGGGAATGGTGGGAATCGACCACAAATGCAGCGACAAGCAAGGGAGATGCTATGTTACAAATGTGGAGAAAATGGACATGGCATGTACAATTGTCCTCACCCTAGAAGATATGATCTCCTTGCCAGAGGTCCTCGAAAACAAGTAAGTCCTCCTCATGCTAGGACTCAAGAGCAAGAGCAGTCACGACCTACAATTTTACAGCCACCTTATGTTCAAGCTAAAACCCCTACTGTTCAACCAAATGTTAATGTCATAAAAATAGAGGAGGTGGTCAGGGATAGAAGGCTCCAAGAAGAAATAGTGAGAGGTAAGATGAAGGTAGATGTAGTAGAGACCATGCCTATCAAGCGAGTACATGTCCAAACTGAGGCAAGAAAGGAATCAATCAATGAGGCAAGTACATCACGGGCACCTAGAGATGAAGGGAAGAAGAGAAGACTCGAACTAGGTCTAGCATATGTGAGCTCTCAAGGGCCAAAAATTACTTGGCCAAAACTACTTCATGCCTCTCCAAAGCTACAACAACAATGGTCAAAAATGGTAAGCACAAGAGCAAGGCAAGGTAAAATGGTTAGTGCAATCAAGGCATATGGCCTCAAAGATATAGTGCCTTTAGTGGATCCTCAAATCAAAGGTCAACAAATTTGAAAAACATACATCGATAGTGGAGCAGAGGTTTATGTCATGACAGAAAATCTTATGCATCAATTAGGCTTGGAAGTAATGGGATCCTCAATCTTTAGGGCAAAGATGGCCAACAATGATGCGGTCACATGTGTGGGTATAGTAAAAGCTTTGAGAAGTTCTGTTTTTGGAATCACTACAGCAGTGGATGTTTATGTGATGCCAGTAAAGGGAGAAGGATATCCCCTCATCCTAGGGAGACCTTGGCTTATGGGCATCAAAGCTAGGCAAGATTGGGCAACAGGGGATCTGGAGTTGAGGTCACGTAAGGTGGGTGGCCACGATCAAAAGGTGGTTTACAACTTAAAGAGTGGGCATTAAGAGAACCTTGAACTAGAAACGTCTGCCGATGAGTGGAGCTCAAGTGGATGTTCCTCATCGATAGAAGAGAAAGAGAGTTCAAGTGGAGAGTGTGATAGCACTCTCAAAGTTATGGGCATCACCTTAAAGGAACCTACCTCATCATAAGACAACCCAAGAATCCAAGGAGAAGATGTGTAGGATGCTAGCCTAGAGAAGATGATATCCAAGGATATAAAGGATGAAGAAAGGGAGGGTTATGTGAATGTTCTCAAGAAGCATGCATCATTGTTTATTTATGATTATACTCACCTTACAGGTGTCACTGCAGTGAAGCATCACATCCAACTCAAAGAAGGAAGCAAACATGTAGTACAAAGATTGACAAGACTGGGAATTGTGCAACAGGATGCACTATTGACAAAGGTGAAGAGACTCTTGCATGCAGGATTCATATACCTAGTGGAAGATTCACAATGGGTCTCCCCAGTAGTAGTGAAGCCAAAGAAAAATGGTAAGTGGCGAGTATGCATAGATTATAAGCCACTAAATGCTGCAACAAAGAGGGACCACTTTCCTCTCCCATTTCAGGATGAAATCTTGAATGAGGTAGCGAGACATGAGCGGTATACAGTGTGTGATGGCTACTCTGGCTACTTCCAGATTCGCATTGCAGAGGAGGATCAAAAGAAGACCACTTTCATCACACCATGGGGCTGTTTTGCCTTTCAGGTCATGCCCTTTGGTCTCACAAATGCTCCAACAACCTTTCAACTATTCATGAATATGGTCTTCCAACCTTACTTTGGTAAGTCCATAAGGGTTGTCATAGATGACTTTTGTATTTATAGCTCAAGGAACATACATCTACGCAAGGTTGATGAAGGATTTACTCGCTTAGCTAGGTTGGGTGGACAACTAAATAAGGATAAATGTCGCATTGGGGAAAGCAAGGTTACACTACTAGGGCATGTAGTGTCAATTGAAGAAATTGAGGTAGATCCAAAAAAGGTAGAAACATTGCTAGCTCTACCTTCCCCAATCTCCATCAAACAATTAGTCTTCTTCTTAAAAAAGCTAAGATATTTGGGTAGATTTATACACTTACTCTCTCAGGCCATATATCCCCTGTAGCAAAACTGACATGCCAAGAAACACTTGTATGGAGTGAACAAAGTGAATGACATTTTAAGGAGATTAAGAATATGTTGGAGTCACTTCCTATAATCCTCTAGCCTTGTTGGGAAGAAACATTCTTTGTAAACCCTAGCGTGGGAGAAGAGGCCATTGGTGCTGCTCTCCTACAAAAAGATCCAAAAACATCCTTCATGAGGCCTGTGTATTTTGCCAGCCGCCTCATGAAAGCCTGAGAGAAGGCTTACACCTCCATGGAACAACTAGTGTTGGCCCTCATGTTTGCCGTAACCAAATGTCGGCCATATTTGCTTCCAAAGAGGTTTGTGATCATCACTGTGGAGGATATGTTTCCCTATGCACTACAATATATGGAAATCTCTGACAAATAGCAAAGTGAGCAGTCCGAATTCAAGAGTTTGATTATATAGTGCAGGTTGAAAAAACAACTCGAGCATGCCTGCCTGATATTTTGACAAATAGGTGCTATGAGAAAAATCTCAGGGTGAAAAGAAAGGATCTTTCACCACCCCCATCCATAAAGGCTCTTGTAGATGCTTATAGCCTCTACTTTGATAGTGCATACAAGAGAACTAATGATAAGGCAACCGCAGGCATTGTTGTTTTCTCTCCTTTAGGAGAGAAAATCTATGGTGAAGGAATCATCTTGGAAGGTGTCCACTCTAACAATGAGGCAGAATATCAAGCTTTAATTCATGGTCTTTGTTGGTGTCTTAGTAATTCAATCGAGAGGTTGAAAGCTTTTGGGGAGACTCCATGCTATTTGTAAGGCAGATGCAAGGTACATGGGCATGAAAAAATACAAACCTCTCTATAAAATGAGAGAGGCCAAATCTCTTATGAGAAGATTTAGGGAGGCACAAGTACATCATGTGCCAAGAGACCAGAACAAGGATGCCAACCATCTAGCATCATCAAAGCTGAATGAGTCAATGGTGGGAGCAGTGGCTATCAAACCCCCACTTCAGCAAGGCAAGGTTCTACACCTCTTGGAGCAAGGAGAAGCTCCCAAACACCTAACTAAGGAAGAAAGAAAATGGCTAGCTCGGAAGGCTACAAGATATCGCATGGTAAATGATAGTTTGTATTGTCTTGGTAAGGATGGTGTACTTAGGAAGGTTCCTTCAAAGTGGGAAATTGAAGAAATCTTAAAATCTTGTCATGATGATGTGTGTGGAGGCCACTTTGCACACAACATCACAAGTAGAAAGGTTCTACAAGCCGGCTTTACATGGCGTAGTCTACACCGAGATGTCAAATATTGGTGTCAAACATGTGAAAAATGTCAGAAATCAGGATCACGATGACTCATAGTAGAACCCCAAACCCCAATCAAGGTCTATGGACCCTTTGAGAAGTGGAGAATGGATACCATAGGGCCTCTACCACGCACTCCATCAGGAAAAGAGTATATTATCATGGGGGTAGATTACATAACTAGATGGGCTGAGGCTATGCCAACTAGAAGAATCACTACTAAGAAAGTGAGTAAATTCATCTTTGACCACATTTGTTGTAGGTTTGGTACCCCTCTTGAAATACTATCAGATAGAGGACCAGGGTTTAGAGCTAATGTGATGGGTGAACTCATGCAAAAGCTAAATATTCAATGATGACACTCTACCCCTTACTACCCTCAATGCAATGGATTGGTGGAGAAGGTAAATGGAATGATTTGTAAAATCACCAGCAAACAGGTACATTCAAGGCCCCGGGATTGGGACAAGCACCTTAGTGGAGCTCTATGGGCTTACAGAACCTCCTTCAAAACCGTGTTAGGGTTCACACTTTTTCATCTAGTTTATGGACAAGAGGCTCTTTTGCCTATTGAGGTGAAATTAGCTAGCCTTCGGGTATTAGGTGGCACAGTAGGCTCTCAAAAGGAGAAGTTACATCAAAGATTACTAGACCTAGAGAGGCTACAATTGGATCGTGAAGAAGCCATCAACCACTACTCCTAGAAAGCTGAGAAGCGTAGAGAAAAGTTCAACAAGAAGCTAATAGATGAAAACATCAAGGAGGGATCTTTAGTGCTTCGATATGACAATCACTTTGATAAAAGAAAGGATGGCAAGTTTCTCTACCGGTGGGAGGGACCATTTTGGATCACAAAAAAATTCAACAATGGCTCCTACAAACTTCAAGACATTGAGGGAAAAGTGCACAAGACCAGGGTAAATGGATGGGGCTTAAAACCATATCACATCAGGGTGGGGTCAGCTCAAGATACCAAAGAGTGTCTAGAGGCATAAATATCTCTAGCCAAGTTGGGGGGGGCTATATGATCCGAGAAAATTAAAAAAAAAGAAAGTCTAACACTTTGTTGATTTTTTGTACATTTGGAGGTTTCAAATAAAGAAGAGGGTGGGAACAACCTCTTTGGAAATCCAAGAAATCACTAGATGGAAATATTTCATGGACCGGTTTACCAAGGGGAGGTGAAGAGTAAAGATCAATGGAGAAAGGTGAAGGGAAAATGTGTAATGTGAAAAGAAAAGACATGAAATGGATTTGGAGCCATCCAAAGGGCATGTGAGGCTTATAATATCATGGCTTTGGAGCCTTATGATAATTCAACCAAATGGGACCCTTCTTGGAAGCATTAGTGGAAGAAAAATCAGGCACATGATTTTGTAAGATTTTTTAAAAATACTTCCACTCCGATCCAAAAAAACTTTTCAACATGAAAGTTGTAGTGCGTGAGCTGAAGTTTTGGTCAGTATTTTTTAATACTTTTTTGGAGCTACGAATCGGGAGATATGGCCAAAATGTTGGATGCTAACTTTTTCCAACTGCGGTGGAGACCACCTCCCAATTTTATACACACCCACACTTAACACTTCCATAAAACATCATTCATTAGACTCCCAACCCTTTCCCCCATCTTATCCTCTCTCTCAAGCTAATAAACCATTAGAATTTCCCTCCTAAATCACCCTCAAATCATCCATAATTGTAGTAGTAATGTATGAATTATCACTACTATTGCTAGATATGATCTTATTTTATAAAGATTCTCTATATTTTTTTATAAGAGAGCTCTTGGACTCAAGCTATGGGGGGGAGAATGGAGACAACTCACATATGATGGAACTTGATTAAGTACAAAATTGGTCAACAAAACATCTAGATGGAGCTTCCACATTGGTGGAACCGCCTTAATGCAGCTTTGGTGGTGTTAATTCCTATTCTATCTTAACCTCCTCCCTAAACACCCTGAAGGCCTATATAAAGAGGCATTCTCCTTTGTAATTTGCAAGAGAGAGCCAAGAGGCCTTTTTCAGCCCTATTGAGCCCTCCCCATTCTCTCTCATGAGCTTATGCAGTTCATTCCCTTACTATAGCTTATGCATGCTCTATAGTGTCATAAGCCCATGCTATTAGTGTCCATATTGTGTATATTGGTTATGTCTTGAGGGTTCTCCATCTCTTGTAGCCTCTTAAGGTTTATTGATTCATCTATTTTTTATAGTTCACACACACACACACACACACACACACACACACACACACACACACACACACACACACACACAAGCTCCTCTCCCTCTTGTATAGCATCCTAGTCCGCTCTTCCATGACTAGGTGGTACCCTTACCTCATTCACTTTGTGGCAGAAGGGAGTTTGGCATAGTATAGAGGCTGCCATATCGAATTTCCTTCATCATCAACATACATTTAAGAAGAACGCATTATGCAATGTTGACTACCGGTCAACAACACATTCATCTAGCCATCAACAATCTATGGATAATCACAGCTTTCAGCAAGGGCATCGCTGCTCCATCAAAGCTTGCAAAGCCACAGGTAGAGAAACCCACCATAAAACCTAAGGAGTGGGGTCGTACCTCGTCACAATCTGCCAAACCTCAAGGTGAGAAAACCACTGAAATGAAAGCTCAAGCCCATGCACCACAATCCAAATGGATGCCTAAGCACAAAGGCCCATCTCCTGGAAGCAGACACACACGACCTTGAAACACTAGAAACTCACATCCAAGATCTAAGAGGCTATAGAATAGGCGATATAGTTAAGGACGAACAGTCAAGCTGCGGTGGGTTCCCAAAACCTTGTTGCAAGTGCAGGCCTATTATGAGGGAAATGCCTAGATATGGGTGCCTACATCCAACTATCAAGGACAATACTCAAGTGCCACCCTCAAATCCATCCACATGAGATCAAACAACAGTTAAGGAAGTAAGGCCCCAAGAGACCCTCGTACCCAAGCCTCTAGATCCTAGAGCTACTAAACCTATAGAGCTTAAGATCATTGAGTTGCCCACGCTATAGCAAATCCGTCGACCAAAATCGACTCCCATTGACTCGACTACCCCCAAGGAGCCTAGTGACCTAGCTACTTCTCAAGTTGAGTGTAGGACATCCTCTAAGCCACAAGCCCAACCCATGGTCCCTAAGCATTCTAGTACTCCTAAGGACCCACTGGAGGGTTGGCCTCTAGAAGCTCCCTTGTCTAGCTCATTTTGACCCTACCTGCCAGCAAGTCTTAAGCCATCCTACAATCCTCACGTTGGCTAAAGACCTAGTTGAAAACACATGAGATGGAGTGGTAACCTAAATCAAGTGCTTAGATGCCACTTTCACCCTACTTGCTAAGAGCTATGAGCACTTAGATCTAGATCTACTTGATCCATCCTTAGCATCGAATGTCCTCTCCATGCTATCCACCTGGGAGGAATACGAATTTGTGAAGGTAAAACCCCCATGGTTGTAGAGGAATTGATTGCCAATGCTGAGATATCTTGAAGACCAAGCCCTTAAACAACGGCTGATTAGCTCCTATAGCAAGAGCAGAGTTACTACCACGATCCAACTTGCAAAGTTGGACGAACTTTGCAAGCTAGTCGATAATGACTCATCCTTCTTATGCAAGTGGTATGCCCTCAGACTCTAGAGGGAACAAGAAGGTTGTCAAATCGTGACCAATGGTGAGCAGTGATACACCATTAAGACCTCCAAGTATGATCCCGTTTACGCAGCTCTTGCCTCTTTTAGGGTATTGGCCATCACTCGCAATCGATCATTGGAAGATCATGTCATGAGCCACCCTTATCTAGATCGAGTCCTTACTGAAGAAGAGCTACACATTGCTAGTAGGATCAATTCTGGTGATCTTATCACAGATGTTCTCACCCACATCACTCAAGTAGGCATCCATCCTTTTGACATGGACCGCTATGCTAATCTAGAATACAATCGGAACTTCTATGATTGGCTCATGCGAAAGTAAAACATCGAGAGCACGTGCTGAATGCCCTTAACCTCTCAAACCTTAATCCTAGGAAGGATTCCTCTCAATTCCAAGGGCGGAGAATCAAATATGTAATGTGAATGAAACTTGAAAAAAAAAAGGCCTCAATCAATGTCGAAAAGTAAAAAAGAATGGATGAAAATCAACTTGTGATTAAGGAAAAGTATCATAAATTTTTGGAATGAATGGATTGCTTCTCTTTTTGTAAACATCTTATTCTTCCCATAAAAGCATAATCAATTCCTTCTACCTTTCAACAAGAAATCATCTTAAGGACACTAAGGGTGAACTATGGTATCATGGCAGGAACTCAAAATGGCAGCATAGTAGGATCAGGCCCATCAGCTCCCATTCACGAAAGAAGAAAGAGCAAGGTACCACATCTCCCTCAAGAATCGCGCCTACAACTAGCTATAGTTCAGAACTATCTACAACATCGAAGAAGCCGTGGCCAAGGAGGAGGCTACCCAAAGAGTCGTAGAACAGTGTAATCTGGAAAAATATGTGTAGAGTTCTTGAGAACCTATGACCTTGACAGAGAATAAGGCATGGCGATAGTTGGAAGAGGAGAAGGAGCCAAGTAGGTACAAGTCCAGCTTAGTACAACCTTGGTGGAGAAGACACTAGGTCTTGAGCACAAAGTGGAAAGAAGGCCCAAAAGGGATGTCTATGCCATGTTGAACATGAAGAAGGACCAGGTTTTGACCAACGACGGTGTCAGCATTAAAGACATCCTCAACCCAGAGAGAAGGCTCCAAGCAAAGGTCATCCACTCTCTGTTCTCCAGAGCCAAAGGTATAATTCTCTCATGCAAAGAATCAACGTGCCCACGTTAGAGAGCTTGGAAGCCCATTCACTAGATGAGGTCGATTGGAATGGGTATATGAGAAAGACAATCAACCAATCAACAAAGTATTGGCCCTCCAAAGGGCCGATAGGTGGAGAATCCTCAGCATCAAAAGGTGGAGTTGAAAGAAAGAGACCATCATCAAAAGCCTTGTTCATTGGGTATGGGGGATTTTTAATGGCTCTTATCCAAGAGGTAGTGAAAGAGATGTAGATTGATGAAGAGGAGACACCAGAAAGGTTACTGCCCCACCATGAACGTGAGTAATCCAGTGAAAGGACAGTGAGTGAGGAAGAAGGAGAGCGGCAAGCACAATCTAACTGAGCATGGGCCAAGAAATCAAAGAAAAATGCTCCATAGAAGAAGGGCAAAGAAGAGATCGGGAAGAAAGAAAAAGCAAATCTAACAAAAGCCCAAAGGGAGTCCAAAAGTGCCCAAGAAAGAAGAAAAAGAAGAGAGAAGGAGGAGACCAAAATAGTAAAAGAGGAATCCAAGAAGACTGAAGAGGAAAGGAGGAGGAAAGCAGAGCAGTAGGCTGAGGAGTTAAGGAGGAAGGAAGAATAAGACATAGCCCTCGCCATCTGCCTCTCAGTGGAGCAACCTTCAAGGGAAGAAGAGCTAGCTACCATGAGTCCACCCAAATGCGAAGGCCTAAGCACCAGCTCGCAAGCACCCAAAAACTTGCCACCCCCACTAACCGAAGGCAAGAGAAAGAGTCTAATCAACCCCATTCCAACCATCCTAGTGCCCACCACCCCAACCTTTGCATCCACCCAAGGCTCTTCTACCACAATGGATGCTAGCAATCTTGTCGCCTAGGTGCTGAATCTGGTCAATAAGGAGACAACTCAAGGCGCAAGTGGAGGAACACCCATGATAGGAGCAAAAAGACAGGCGGTTGCAGATGTAGAATCCAGATGGGACCCCAAAAGTTGGAAGATAGAAGCATCTACAACCACTGGTCCACCGCACTACCGCTATCTACAAACTATGATGACAATGTGTAGGAACTCCTATCATAGCTGGAGCGGGCAAAAGAAGACAAGAAAATAGCTGTCGTTGAGCTCGAGGTCGAAAGGGAGAAGAAGACAACCTCTCAATTAGATAGATCCCATCAAGTGGCCATGTATCAAAGAGAGATCAAGGAGCTAAAGTAGAAGCTCAAGGCCAAGGGAGGAGAGGAAGAGAGGTGGCAAGTAAAGCTTGCGGTAGAAGCACAACATCTCATGAGCCTACAATGCCATTATGATGAGCTGGTAGTGTTGTATAAAGACCTGCAAAAGGAAAATGAAAAGATACAAAATGCTGCAGAGTGACTAGTGGCACAAGAAGAGAGAAGATGATGGCACCAAAAGTGCATAGAAGATCTGGAAAGGAGGATGACCTGAGAGCTTGAAGAGAAACATTGAAAGAGAAATCAAGGAACAGGAGAGGAGGCTATAGGCATGACGAAATCCTAGAAGAAATGAAGGAAAAAGCAGATGAATGAGTGGACAGGAGTGAAGAAAGGGTGAGAGACTTAGCACGCCGACTAGCCCTTATAGAAGGCAACATGGTGTTAGTAGAGAGTAGGGGGAAGAGGCCACACAAGTGACTTTGGAAGCCAAGAAATTAACCTTGCTCCACACTCTCTTGGATGCCACACAATCTGAGGAAGAGGAGGCCATTGAGTCATTAAGGAGAAAGCTGGAGATCACCTGCAAGGCTCTAAGACACGGGTTGCACGTCCAACCACAAACTATAGGGCCCGAAAAACCAACGCCACTAGAGCACATGGGAGAAGAGAGGAAAATGTTGACTAAAGACACATGGCCAAGTTTTGAGAGGGGGCAACAAGACACGACTCCTTAGTAGAAGGTCCGTAAGACAATACCCTACTTTGCAAGAATGTCTCCTCTCGCCACTCTTTTTTGACCTCAACACCAGCAAAGATATCTGTGCAATAGCTAGGTCAAGGATGCAAAAAAAAAAAACTAGAGATCCCAAGAAGAAAATCACAAGGGAGATGCACCGCATGTAGGTCACAGTCGCAGCACCTAGGGGTCCTCAAGTTAGAAACATTCGGTGGCTTCGGTCGACCGCCGGCTTGGATCCATCCCCAACCCCCTTGTCCATTTTGATTCTCCACTTCATGCTTAGGGCACCTCAAGGGTAGGACTTCGAGACATGTCCCCCTAAGCCATGCACCACACCTACAACGATACATGAAGTGGGTCCTCGAGTATGGGACAACACGGCAGGCTTGACCCAACCCCTAGTTCCACTGGCACCTACACTATGCACGATATAGAGAGATAGATACACCCCTTAGGAAGTGCACAACTTTGTCTTACAGGTTAAGATTGTGTCGTATCGACCTCGTAAGGTATGGGGAGGGATCAGTTCAACACCATATTCAATTTAAAAGGATAAATCCACCCACTGTCAGCATCAAGGAGGGATCCGTCCAACACCATCTTCAATTTCAATGGATAGATCTACCCACTGTTAGCATCAGGGAGGGATTTTTCTACACCATTGAAAACTACTTTTTGTAAATAGTGGAATTAGGGGCATATAAAAGAGCAAAGGACACATGTACATGATATCAATTTTTTACACGAGATCGCAACTTTGTCCTTCTTCTCTCTCTAGCTCCTCTTTTCCTTTCATGGCTTCCAGTCATCTCTCTTCTTCTTTCATGTCTTCCTATCTTCATTTCTAGTATTTCTCTCTCCTCTACACTCTTCTTCTCTCTTTCTTGTAGTTTTCTCTCTCCTCTTTCTCTCTCCTCTTAGGCCCCTTCATGACAAGTGGTATCAGAGCCTTGATCTTTGATCCATTTTCTTCTCTTTTTCTTAATATTCAGTCTCAAATTTTCATCACAAAAACCTATTTCAGACAAGTAATATAGGCACAAGACATGGACTGTCTTTAGCAGTGACTTGCAAGACACCTACAATTGGAAGAAGATAAATCTAGAGATATTTGAAGCTAGAAGGGACATATATGGTGGTGGATGGTCAAAATAGTAGGTCATCACTCAATTCTAAGCATTTTTGGTAGCCAGTTTGGTTCAAGACGATTTAGTTGGAACAAAAAGAGAGACTAGTCCTAGTTTCTTTCGAAAGAAAGCTTCTTCTTCCTTCTTCCTTCAAGCTTTCATGGTCCTCAACATCTCTCTCTTCCGGGGAATCCATGACCAAAATACTTGCTCTATCTTGATTCTTCTCATCATTTTATGTAAAATCATAACCATTCTTGAGGGTAAATACATCATGTGGTTGATAGTGTACTTTTGGCCTTTCAAGTTGGTCTAAGTGGGGATGGAATGTAAAGAGTGGAATTAGGGGCATATAAAAGGGCAAAGGACACACATACATGCAAATTTTTACACAAGAATACAACTTTGTCCTTCTTCTCTCTCTAGCTCCTCCTATCCTTTCATGGATTCCAGCCATCTCTCTTCTTCTTTCATGTCTTTCTCTCTCCATTTCTAGTATTTCTTTCTCCTCCTCTAGACTTTCTCTCTCCTCTACACTTTTCTTCTCTTTTCTACAGTCTTTTTCTATCTTCTTTCTCTCTTCTCTTAGGTCCCTTCATGATACTTTTCAATGGTGTTGTACAAATATTAGATGGTACCATTAGTTGTCAAACTAAATATTACAAAGTCAAGAATTACATTTTTGGCTTTAAACTTAAGAATACGTTTTCGAAAGATGTGATCCGCTGAATGATGTAGCAGCCCTAGACTCCTTGCAGTATACAAAGTGTAGCCCCCTTAAAAATCTCAAGGATCATTTGTCTACTCTTGTTTTATGTCTACTTTGTACTATCACAAGATAGTGTAATGAAATATAGTATAATCTTTATATAGCTTGTATTATACTTCTCTATGAATATATACATATTTAAACTCTTTATGCATTTTTTCATTGTTCCATGTTCTTTGAATTCTAATATTTAGAACCAATTTGGATAGCACCACTTTTGAGTAATGTGATGGCACTTTAAAAGGAGTTAATATTTTTAACCAAAAAGTAGACTTGATATATCACTACTTTTTAGTAGTGCAACATTAAATCTAGATGGTGCTACACCACTGAAAAGTTGTATCATTATACCATGTTTTAAAACTTTTCAGCATTATAGAACCACTTTTCAATGGTGAAGAATTACTTTTTAATTGTGCAAAACCAGTTTTTGGTGGCCCAGCAGAAATCTTAGATGGTGCAATATGATGACTTGCTAACCTAAATGTTGGAAAGTCAAGAATTAGTTTTACCCTTTAAAATTGAGAGTAGGTTTTAGAAATATGTGGTCCATTGAATGATGTAGAACCACTTTTAGTGATTCAACACTACTTTTTGGTGGTGTAGAACCACTTTTCAATGGTCCAGTATAAATCTTGGATGATGCGACACCATTAGTTGTTAAATTAAATGTTGTGAAGTCAAGAGAGTAAGTTTTAGTTTGTAAAGTTGAGAGTAAATTTTACAAAGATGTGCTCCACCAAATGATGTAGAACTACTCATTGTTATTGAACACCACTTTTTAGTGGTGGAAAATAACTTTTGAGTGGTCTAGTATAAATTGTGAATGGTGCATAACATTAGTTGTTAAACTGAGTGTTGCAAAGTCAAGAGTAAGTTTCAGGCTTTAAAGTTGAGAGTAAGTTTTCAAGGACGCAGTTCATTGAATATTGTGAACCATTTTAAAAGTCTCACTCTTTAAAGTTGAGAGTTAGCTTTCAAGGATATGGTTCACTGGTAATGCACCACTTTAAAGTGGTGATGCACCATTTTAAAGTGTTGTATGACTTTGAAGTGGTAAAATGGTATAATGAAACTCGAGTAAGGTAAACAAGTCAAATCATGTTTTCTCGAATGTTTTCTCATGAGTTAATTTTTGGAGCCCGATTTAATGCGCAAGAAGACCTCGGGAGGTGTAAAAGAGTAAATTTTCATGGAAAATGAAACAATTGCGAAACAAGGAGCTAGATTTTTCCTAGATGCATTTTGATGATGGGAATCCAATGCAAGTCCACGTTCATCGATCAGAGTCTGTTTGACTACCCATTTAATCCCCACAAGGTTTCGTATCATAAAGCGGCTACTGGATCCGGGAGCTAAAAAGTGCGTCACGGAGGCGAGGTTGATAGGTTTTGATGCCACGAAGCCAACTGTCCAATCCATTCACAATTTCAAGCTCGTTTGCCACTTCATCTAGGTCAAAACCACTTCAAGCAAGTGTGAAAATGTCAAAATGAACTAGTTATTTGAGGGGTTAAGTGTGAAGCTTGATCAAGAAGAGGAAATGCATGGGAAAAAAAACGTGACGAGGAGGAGAGGCGCCATTTTTTTTACACCTCCTCAGACCCCTGAAAATGGAATTTTTGAGGTTATCATCACTAGTCTCTTCCTGCTCTTGGGCCGGAGTTCAATCAAATTTTCACTCTCCATCACTCTGTCTCGCAAAAGTATTCAACAATATCCAAAATCAATCTTTCTCTCTCTTCTTTCTCTCTTGCCATAAACGTGGTTCATATGGGCTGAGAGAATGAGGGAGAATGGATACCAATTTACAATGGAATGCAAGAGATAGATCAAGGAAGTGTTAGCGGCCATGGATGAGCATTAGCGGCTTTCCGAATGCAAGATACATATGGATTTTTATGTAGTTTAGTACGTAAGTGGGATTCTTCATTATTTAATGATGCATTTTGATTTCATACAATTGGAAATTATTGCTATTACTTAGAAATTACTTGTTTGATAAAAAACATAAAAAAGAACAACAAGTATTAGTCATTAATAATTTAATGCTAAACATGCAAAACTCGCAAAGTGTAGTTTTATGGCAAATCATGAATTTTACGGGTTTTATTGAGTAATATTATGTTTCTATGACATGAAATAGTGAATGATGACAAATCTCAGTATTCCCAATCATCTTATGTCAAAAAATAATAAATATATGTATAATAAATCAAGAAAAATGGTTTTTATATGGAAAAAAATAAATTTTATGTGCCACAAAATTACAAAAAAGTATAAATGTGTTTGTGCATGTATGGTGGGCCTAAGGCATGAGGTTTAGCCTTAGCTTAGCCCCATTTTCATGTTATGCTGCGTGATATATTGCTTTTTGGACAAGAAAATGACATGGAAACATTCTCTACACCTACCACCACAAGCATAATATTAAACGGTAGGGAGGGGAGGGGTAATGTGTGCTAAATATAGGATGAAATCTAATTTGTATGGTGCAATTTACAAATAGGATGCATTTATTTTGAAAGTTAAAGGGTTCAGTAGCATGAGTATACTCGATGTTGTCCCTATGCAATGCCGCAAGTATGCTAGCTAAATGAAAAGCATGAAAAGAATTGGTTGTGCACATCCACGTTGCTGATTTGATTAAATAGATTTTTTGTGCACTTGTGGCATTCATATTTGTATTGCGTTCCATATCCATGGTATCAAAATGAGCACATCAATGAAGATTATGAGACTATATAGAATAGCATTCTCTTTGAATAGCATGCTAACGATTTGTAATGTTTATAGTCCAATGAATCCCTTCCCAACTCCTCACAGGGAGTACCTAAACATAAATGTGCCTATCACTTTGTAGCACATACATAGGGAGTACCTCTCAACTGACTATTGTGGCTCCACTATGGCTCTCTTACACCTCGAGGATTGGCCCCAAGATGCACCATCCAAACATAAAGCACATATGCCACATTGTCATCTCTTTATAAAAATTGTTCCAAGAGATGAGATATAATCCTCCACTGAATCACAGGGAGCTTTATTACTTTTATCAAGTGAGAATATATAAAAGATATGGGCTTGTTATCCTACAATGCAATTCATAATATAGAAGTCAATAGGCTTTCATTATTCTACTTAGAAGGGACAATGAAATTATCACTAGGTGAGAGAGAATCACTTAACGAGTCATAATGACTTCCATAGGTGGCACATTGGACCTCATCATCTGAGTCTCCACCATCCTGAGAATCCTTATCAACTGGTTCTAAGTAAACTGTCACATCAAATGCATCTCTTCTTGTATCCTTCTCTATATAGCCTTTGGGTTGTTGCCTGACCTTTCTCTTCTACCTCGACATCCAACTTTTTGACCTTTGCATAGATTTCTGTCAAATTCAGCCTCAAATCACACATGCCTTTGATTAATTCATCCCCATAGCATCACCTTTAAGAGCTGGACCAACAACTATAGCCGATTGTTCCACCATAGCTACAAGTGTCTTGGCTGCAATTTCAACCCCCTTCTGAGCACTGGCAAGTGTGGTGTTTGTACCCCATCTTAATTTCATCCGCTCTCTCTTTAGCAACATATGCACTGCTTCAGTTACATTAGCCCAATTTGATTTCAGCCCTATTTTAGAAGAGGCATCTTCTAAACGATCAATCAGCTTCTCCTATAAGACAATATTTATAGCCTTTAGAAATAAATCAAAATTTTGACTCTCAAATGATTGCTGCTCATCGGCATGCAACTTTGCATACCAACTTTCAAATTCATGGAGCAAAGTTGTAGCAGCCAACCCTTTATTTGGCTTTTCAATCCAATTTGTAAATGTCTTTTTAGTTACCAATCTTGCATCTTCCAAGAAAAACTCTTCTCTCAAATCTTTCTTAAAAGCTGCCCAATGTCTTTTTAGTTACCAATCTTGCATCTTCCAAGAAAAACTCTTCTCTCAAATCTTTCTTAAAAGCTTCCCAATCAGCATATCTTCTATGTAGCTCATCAATCCGATCATGCAAATCATGCATGGCCAAACGGGAGAAATATCAACTCCATGCATACTATAGTACCCCATGAAACAACATCTTTTCTTCATACAACCGGATGAAGGCCAAAACATTTTGACCTTTGAACTACTTTAATTCTTGTCCCATTGCCTGCAATGCATTCACAGCTAAGAAATAAATTCTTTCTACTTCTTGCCAAGTTTGCATCTACTGTTGTAACAACAAGTGTTGTTGTTGCAACAAAGTAATCATCTATTGTAAAGCATTACCACCACTTGAACCTGCAGAATCCCCCATCTTTACACACCTGCTCTACTGCTGACTTTCACCTTGGGTTCACCACTGTCAGAGCATTTGGGGTCGAAAGTCTACCATGGGGGTAAGAGACAGCAAGGTGAAGGGAGATTCAGGGAGAGAAGTAAACAGAAGAGAAGGGGCTTAAAGAAATAGAAGATGCAGAAAAATACTCACAGTGGACGTGGGGTTCGTTGTTGGGGCATTTGGGGTTGAAAGTCCATCACGGGGGTAAGAGACAATAGGGTGAAGAGAGATTCAAGGAGAGGAGTAGATGGAAGAGAAGGGGCTTAAAGAAATAGAAGATATAGAAGAATACTCATAGAGATGAAGCCTATTAATTTTTTTTCTGCATTATGAGAAGATAAATCTCTTGTAGACAAAAATGTGCATAAAACAATAACTTCATCTATGCTGCTCAAACTACCAATCTGATGCTTCTGTTAGCTCCAAATGTGGGGTGAAATACCAGGACACTTGACCAAAATTCTACCAGATCACTCCTTCATCTCCCTGTTCTTTGGAGTACTACTAATTGCTTGAAAACTGCAATCATGCATTGTGTAGTTTCGCTAATCCTTATTTTTACATAAAATCCTCCCAAAAAGACTGAAAGCTACCTGCTTTCTTTTACATGTCATCCCATTCTAGAAGTTGTCTATAGTTTTTGGATTTTTTACAAGAGATAATATCTAAAATATAAAAAATTGGCTAAACTTATTCAAAAATCTAGTATTTTTTAACCATCCACACTACGAACACTGACACTAATGACTATTATGGCATTGGCTCTCTAGGTTAATAAGAAAGCTGCACTCTAGAGTTTTTCACATTGTGACCGCATAGCAGCACAACACTGTCCTATGGATGGGTGGTCCCGGTAAGTTGGGTGCTTCTCTCAAGAGATTGAACAAAACATTAATGAGGGAAAATTATGTAGAGTTGAGCGTTGACTTACCTAGGGTCAGGTCTTAAAACCTTGATTAGTAATTACCTTAGGGAAAAGGTGTGGTGGCTATGGTAGAACTCCATTAAGGTTCTGTGAATCTCCTAACCAGTTACTGGAAAAAAGAGTTGCACTCCATGAACCAAGGGTAAATACGATCGCTTCGGTCAGACAAGAAGCCCTTGTGGGACACCTCCGATGGAGCTAGTTGACGTATTAAGACCTCAATTGTTAAATTAGGATCCCGAGCTTGCAGGTTGATCCTCATGGGGATGGCTGGTACCTTCTGTTACAGGGTGGACTCTGGGAAACCTAGACGATAGACCCTGTGCATCTCGCGAGTGTCGAGCGAAACCATCTAGGATAGTTCCCCGATGAACCACTAAAACGTGTTGCTAGGGAATTGTTAGGTAAGCACCTGGCACCAGGTATTAGAACATAATTGAAGTTAAAAATATCTATGGATTCTAAGACCAACTATTCTAAGTAATAATTAGCCTGCTAATTGTTAAGGGATAAACTTTGGTAAAATAATGAAGCTTGAAACTAGTTCCTTATTTTTCAAGCAATGTACATATCTACATTGAACTCTAGGGATGAGGAGTGGAGAAGAGAAATGATGAGGATACTCGATCATCTATATGATTCATCCCCTATGAATCACGAAAGAAGATGGTTCTAGGATGAGCGTTACTATTACATCGAGGCTGATCGATTCTTCAACATGTAGACTAATCTGAAATGCCTTGAATGGATGGAAAATTTAAAAGTAGTTGAGGCCTTTATCTTTTGTCCGTCTAGAAGGAATCCACGTATGATTATTAGTGGTCGGAAAATACATCTAGATCATTATGTCTATGATGAGGTACTAAAGGTAATCCCAGCGATAGGATTATAATCCAAGGATGTTGCAAGCATTGAGATTACCATATCCATAATTTTCTAGATCTGCCATTTCTACAATATAGGTTTTTGGACATAGACATCAATTGGCTTACTTTCTTCTACATGAATGTAACTGATATCCATCCCTAAAAAAGAAAGAAATAATGATATCTTATTTTGGAAAGTGTAAATAGCATCCAACCTAACCTATCAATGATGATCTATCTCTACTTGTAAGCATCTGCCATTTGTAAATATCCCTTGTAAAAATCATAGCTTATCGCTACATATAATAAAAGATAAGAGTGGCTATATTTTGTAAAAAACATTTTACTCTTTGGCCCATCACTGTTTTGCAAAACTAGTAAGATATGTTAGTGTGGAAATGAAGTTGAAAAGTTTAATCGCTAAACTAATTTGTAAAACTTATGATAACCAATGGTAATACAACTATTGCTTGTACAAGTGAAATTCAAGAGAAGAAGTATCTCCTTAAGTAGGTTAAGCCACCGGAATTCGATGGCAAAAGGGCAAAGATGTTGAGGCCAAGGCTGAGATTTGGATTGACACCATGGAGGACTACTTTACTGCCACGGGAACTACCCCTACTAATCAACTATGCTCACCAAGTTGAAATTGACCAGTGAGGTAGCATGTGGTGGAAACAATAGTGTAAAGACCAAGGACTTGCTGATATAGCTATTACCTAGGAAAAGTTGAAAGAAGCTGTGCGTGTCGATATTTTCCACCAGCTTATTGCAAACCAACTTATTGCATGCCGATATTTGCCACCAACTTATTGTGTGTCGATATTTGCCACCAACTTAAAATAGTTGGGAACTGGAGGCATATTACTCAAAGTTTATCTCACTGCTTAAATATGCGCCTTACATGACTATTGCTCACCAGGTGTCTAAGTTTTGTCATAGATTGAATGCTCCTCTAAGCACACTCCTTGAATCTATGCGCCCAACTAATCTACAATATGCTTTGATTCACGCATCACCTCTTGTTTAAGAGATTCAGTAAAGCCAAGGAATAATAGGCTTTGGAATCAAAACGAATGGACTTTACGAGGCTATGTTAAGCAAGCCCAAAGTTGGCGTCTGCCTAGTTAAGGAAAGAGGTCCAAAACAAATGCAGTCAGAAACTTCATATCTACGAGAAGTAATTCAAGAGTACCTAGGTGTTGCCACTGTAATGAGCTAGGCCACTTTAAAAGAGAGTGCCCAAAGCTTGGCCAAATTCCTCACCAAGGATAGTATAGAGGTCATAACAAAGCTTCAATTGCAAAAGGAAAAGCATTTGCTGTAATTCTTAAAAATCTTGAAGAAGAGGGAAACCCAACTATGGAAGCCGATATGGAGAGGGCATCAGTTCACACCACCCTCCATAAGAAAGGACCAAATTGCCAGTTTTCAGTGATTCAAACACCAGCTAAATATCATGGTAAGTCCTTTTAAATTCTAATTGATTGTGGAAGCACACACTTGTTCATGTCACCAAAGTGTGCCAAGAAATTAGGTATAGACACAATACTTACATCTAGGTTGCTTGTGGAACTTGCCAATGGAAAAGAAATCCAGTCTACTCAGTAAACTTGCAAAGTGACATTTAGCTCAGGAAGTAGTCTCTCTGAAATGGAATTTAGGATCATGAATTTAGGGGCCTATGAATGTCTATTGGGTATGGACTATGGATAACTATGGATAATCCCCAATGATGCACATATTTAGCGCAGAAAAGACCAGGTGACTTTTCAAAACCTAAAGAGAGAAAAGTGAAGACCCAAGGTGAGGCAGGAAAATCCAAGGTTCAACTAGCCAAATCATCTCGCATAATAAAAGGATTAAGAAAATGATTATTTGTGTATCTCATAAAATTAAATAAGGTTGAGGAGAATAATCAAGATGAGGGAGAGTGATATTGGCTAAAGGAATATGATGACATCCTCCCAAAAGAGCTGACTAAACTACCACCTCAAAGAGAAGTTGATCACAAGATCAGACTTGAACCAGGAGCTGCTCCAATCGCTAAGAGTCCGTATAAAATATCTATTCTTGAAGCAATTGAGCTAAAAGAGCAATTCAAACACTTACTAGATCAAGGATACATCAGACCCAACAATTCACCATGGGGAGTCACCCCCAATATTGTTTCAAAAGAAAAAGTCCAGAACTCTTTGCCTTTGCATTGATTACCAAGGACTAAACTAGGTAACAATCAAGAATAAGTATCCAATCCCAAGAATAGATGAGCTACTTGATAGACTGTAAGGGGCAAAAATCTTTTCCAAGTTTGATCTCTGATCTGGTTACTACCAAATAAGGATCAAGGAAGAAGATATTCCCAAAACTGCCTTCAATACCGAATATGGTCATTTTGAATTTCTTGTAATGTCTTTTAGTCTAACTAATGCCCCTCTACATTTAACAGATTAATGCATGACATTTTTTAACCCTATCTTGATGAGTTTGTCCTAGTCTTCTTTGATGACATCCTAACATACTCCAAGAGAGACGAAGACCATGAGCTACGATTGCACATTGTGCTAGACATAATGAGGATGCACAAGCTCTATGTGAAGAAAAATAAGTGTGCCTTTTTCAAAAGACAGATGGGATATCTCAGATTCATAGTATCTGCTGAAGGAATCTCTGTACACCCAACCAAAGTTAGAGATGTTCAAGAGTGGCAACCTCCAATGATAGTTAAGGACATGAGAAGTTTTTTAGGGCTGATTGGATGGTATAGAATTTTCATAAAATATTATACCCTAATAGGTGCACCTCTCACTATATTGCTGAAAAAGCAAACTGCTATTGTGTGGACGCCCATTGAGCAAGCCAATTTTGAGCAACTCAAGAAAAGTTTGGTAAGAACATCTATTTTAAAGCTACATGACCTAAGTCAAGAGTTTGAGGTCATAATGGATGCAAGTTATCTTGCACTAGGTTGTATGCTTATGTAGCAAGGTCATCCGATAGCACATTCCTCAAGGAAACTGAAAATCCATGAGAGAAATTATGCCACCCATGATCTTGAGCTATTAGCTGTGATATATGCTCTCAAATTGTGGCAACACTATCTACTTGGAAGCAAGTTTACTTTGGTCATCTTTAACTCCACTAGATTGAACTTTGTGTCTTCATCTCTCTTCCATCTGTCATGCATCTCTTTTAAAGAGCAGATATCTTCCATATGGTTCTTCCTCAAGCAATATGAACAGAAAGCTCTTGAGATAGTGGGTTTGCGGGTACATTCAATGGCTAAATTCTCGATTGATGGCATTTTCCGCACCATGTATTGGATCTGAGGGTGTCTCGCTCCACTCCTGTGGGGTTAGGCACACTGGTAGTGTTTACCTTTAGAGTCTGTAGTAGCTACTCTATCGACACATCCATGAGTTCCTTCTTGATATTTGCAACTGAGTTAGATAAGTATTTCTTCAAGCTTTCACCTCTGCCACATTGGTAGCGGAGTTTTGAGGCATGTATGTTATCACTGCATAGACTGGTTGAGTTGATGCAGAGGGTCCTCTGTTCTGATTCTGATTCAGGGCTCCTATATGGACTGTTGGTTGCTGTTGATTCCAGTTGGTAGGATTCCACTGTTGAGGCTGATTCACCATTTGAGGAACTGTTTGAGGCCATTGGGGTAGCTGTGGGGCCATCATGGGGGGCAATGTCGATTGCCATTGTGGAGTTGGTGCACTGTACTGAGGCATTTTAGGCATCTGTTGGTAGGGGTAGGGAACAATTTTTGGGACTATATTTGGCAAATAGGCCATTCCTGACATTGTAGGAGGTAGAACTCCTTTCCCTAGGGTCGTTGACAATCTTGCCTCCACTTCATCATATAGTCTAGCACCTTTCACTATAGACTACAAATTGGCTGGTCTTCTTAATTCCACAAACTTGTGAACTTCTGGTTGTAGGCCTCTGAGAAACACTCCTTTTTCGATACCTTCATCCAAATGATGATTGGTCCATCTCTTCAAGATGGATTCCATTCGTAAGACATAAGCTTCTACTCTTTCTCCAGAGGATTGACTTAGGTTCATGAACTCCTCTCGCATCCGCTCTTCAAAAACTTCACGCCTGAATTTAGTGAGGAAGGCCAACTTCAAGTCATCCCATGTGCAAATGTTCTTGCTGCTTGTCTCTCATACCACTGAAATGCTGAGCCCTTGAAAGTGGCGGGGAATATTGCTAACCAATGCTCGGGGGTTTTGGCATTGTTAGCCACACATGCTACCATAAACTCTGCTACATGAAGATCATGATCTTCATTGTACTCTCCCTTAAATATTGGCAATGGGACTACATTTGCTAGCCTATCATCAATATTTCCAAGAAGAATCTGACTAGAAAGGGGACCTTGAGTCGCCATGGGGACTTTTGTAGCAAAAGTCTCAAATGGATCTTTACTCAACCAGACCTCAACATGAGGCAACATTATTGGATTGAAGTCTTGCAAGAATTTGATTTTGAAATCAAGTTCAAACCTAGAAAAGAGAACATGATTGCTACTGCATTAAGTTATAAATCTTTTCTGAATGCACTTATCATGAAAGAGCCATCTAAAGGAGATATTTTAGCTGCCATAACATTGATGCCTAGCAATCCTAACAGTGTATAAGTGACAGGCACCTGACAGTGTTAGGAATTATTAGGCAGGCACCTAACAGTGTATATGTGTCTGATAGGCAAGCTCTTGACAGTGTTAGGAATTGTTAGGCATGCACTTGACACTGTTAGGAATTGTTAGAAACTTGACACTGTTAGGAATTGTTAGGCACATGACAGTGTTAGAAATTGTTCGGCAGGCACCTGACAGTGTTAGAAATTGTTAGGTAGGCACCTGACAGTGTTAGGAATTGTTAGGCAAGCACCATGATATCAATGCCTAGGAATTGTTAGGCAGACACCTAATAGTGTATATGTGTTGGAGAGAGATAAACAAACAAATAGACAGAGAGAGGGAGGGAGGCTCGAGGAAGCTACTAGATGCATATCTTCTACATCACATGCGTTCAAGGCCTATTTATAAATATCCTGCTTATCTATGAAATTTTCATGAATAAAAAATAACCAATTTCTATTCAATCTATAAATAAATCCTTTATATTACACATTTTTGTATGTAAAAAATTATATAAAAATAGTATTTTCAAAATACCTTATTTTGAATCCACGTGATGCACACATATACTCATGAGTAACTTACCGGAGGAGGGAGGGAGGGAGGGAAAGAGAGACATGGAGGGAGAGAGAGAGGGAGATACAAAGAGAACACTCTAAGAGAGAGATAGAGAGAGAGGGGTAATGATGATCATGTGGCTAGGACAAGTAGATAGATGAAGACCTTGGACACTTGCGAATTCTATGATATAAGGATGCGGATTAGACAAAAGATGATTCATTTACATCTCCATCTCCTTCCATCTTGAGATGTCAGACAATGAAATATTCATAGTTCTTTGTTTGTCACATGTTTTAAATCAAATTTTCCACCCTCAATTCCTTCTTTTTCCTATATCCCCACCTTGTTTGGGTAAGTCTTGGTGAATATTGAGATTATAAGCTCAACACATGCAAACATTGATGATGGAATGCCCGGTTAGATAGGTTTGCACATCTACACTTAGCATGTCGGTGGTCATTATGATGCTCACATAGCCACTAACTTATTAGTTATTATATTTAGTTTATTACACCTACCTCCAGTCGGCATAATTATAGAACCAATTGATTAGTATAGTCAGTTATGCACTGTTTGATTTAGTAGACTGTTTTTCTTTATATTGTATCTTATCCATATTTTGTGTACATTGTATTATCGGTGAAATAAGAAGAAGAAACCAACAAGAAAATATTTTGTCCTCCATAGCTCTTCTTGTTTTCTTGAGTGATCTTCCTCTTGTGTGTATGGTGTGTGTTTGGCGTAGTAGCTCAAGCAAGTCCCCCCATCACGTGATTTGTGGTATTGTATCAAAGCAACACCACTAAGAGAGGCTAGTTTTCAAGATTAAACTAAAGGAGAAGAAGAAATGATTTGAGCAAGCAAGCAACGAGTAAGAAGCTCTCACATTCATCCACTCCTTCTCTTGGATAGAGCCTATGGAGACAATAGAAGCAGATCAGAGACTTTTTGCACTACTTTTTTGGCCATCTGAGGCCATTTCAGGTACTATTTTAGACCTGCAAGGTTGCAGATAACAATTTTAGAGCATACAATAATTTTGATTGTGTTGATCGAAAGTGAGTGAACAGGTTACGAATTTTAAATTTGTAAGTTCTTAGGTGTTTACTAGGAAGCAAACACTAGTTCTATTTTCAAATAGGTTGCAGATTACATGTTCTATTGAGCAGTCATTAAAAAAGATAGCTTGATGTATTGCTATGCACTTTCTATGAAAGATTATAGAAGACTTGTGTGCTATTTTATATTAATTAATTTGTGATAATGGTGGGGAATTGTGAAAACCCCATCATTGAGAAGTTGAATAAGAATAACTACATATCATGGAAGTTTGATACGGTAAACGTCCTTATTGGAAAATGCCTCTATGATTTTGTTTCAGGTGAAGAAAATGAGCCATCACTAAGTGATCCTACGATTACAAAAATATTAAAGGCATGGAAAGAATGAAATGTAAAAGACAAAAAGATGATGTATTGCCTATTTACAATCATTGATAATACTATGTTGGGGCATATCAGAAATACATAAACTTCACATGTAGCTTGGATAAAGTTTTAGAATATATTTTCAGTAAGTACAAAGGCATGGAGATTTAACTCAAGCAAGAGTTAAATACTTCGAAGAAAGGGAAGATGTATGTAAATGAGTATGTTTTGAAAGTGAGAAGCATTGAAAATTCCTTAGCAATTATTGATGCAATGCATAATAATGATACTTTGGTTTCATCTACTTTGGGTAGCCTTAATAATGATAAGGCCTCAAAATCCTTTGTTACCTTTTTATATGTGCGAAAGCTACTTCTAGTTTTTGATGAGATGATCTCTCTCATGATTACTGAAGAGATCAACATGTAGGGCAAACCATCTAAAAGAAGTAGTAAACATGTCCAAGCATTTTACATGAGTTCAAGAAGGGAACATGACAGATTCTCTTTAAGAGCTTGTGGTATGGGAGGTGTTGGTGATAACCAACAAAATATATTAAATCAACAATTCGATGAAATGTAGGTTTCGAGAGGTCATGTAAACTTTAGAGGTAGGGGGAGTTGTAGAGGAAGAGGTAGATAGCAAAATAGAGGTTCTAGCAATTTTGGCATTGTTTGTTATTATTGTGGCAAAATAAGTTATATTGCAGCCTAATGTTATGCTAATAAGAATGACATCCACAGTAGTAAATTGTAGCAAAGAAACTATGCATAATCTTCACAATAGAATGAAGATAAAAATTTGAATTTTTTTGTAATGTACCATATGATAAATGTTATGATAGGAAAGGGGACAATGATAGTATATGATATATTGATTCAAGTGCATCCAATCACATGATGAGTCATGCTGAATGGTTTGGAGATGCAGGATTTACAAAATCCAAGTTATGTAAAGATGGGTAATGATTCATGCCATCCAATTTTATATATTAAAAAAGTTCCCTTATCCTTGCATAATGGTAGGATAAAGAGTATATTAGATGTATTATATGTGCCATCCATCACAAAGAATTTAGTGTCCATTGGTCAGTTGGTAGAGCAAGGGTTGCATGTTTGATTTAATGTAAAAGGCTACTTTGTGGAAGATTTTAATGATAAATGTAAGTTGGTCACAAAAGAAAGTAGAGTTGGCCGCGTGTTCACTTCACATATTGTAATTCTTACTATGAATGCTGATATGTATGCTAAAGGAAAAAGAGTGGTTGTAGACATTGAAATATAGCACAAACATGTTGGATATGCAAATGTGCAAAGGCTGAAATTAATACAATCTAAAGGGTTGGTTACAAGGTTGTTTGCTTTTAGAGTTATAGAATTTCATAAAGTGTGTGAAGCATGTCAGTTTGGTAAGTAGGTAAGACAATCTTTTTGCTTGATAGAGATACGAGCAGGGATATACTTGACATTGTGCATATAGATGTTTGGGGGCCTATAAAATACATATCTCTTGATGGTAACAACTATTTTGTTACGTTTATTGATGATTATTCAAAAAAGTTGTGTGTATATTTTATGAAGGAAAAGAGTGATATATTTGAGCACTTCAAAACTTTCAAGGCTGTTGTTGAAACAAAAACAAGCTTGAAAGTTAAGTGCTTGAGGTCAAACGGAGGGGAAGAGTACCTCTCTAATGAGTTTAATGACTTTTTGAGTTCTCATGGGATAAACAGATAGTTTATGTGTAGGTATACCCCACAATAAAATGGGGTTGTAGAAAGAAAAAATATGTATATTGAAGAAGTTGCACAAGTATTGATTGGTAGAAAAGAATATAGCAAAGTATTTTTAGTCTAAAGCTGTTAATATTGCTATCTATATTATGAATAGAACTCCTATAGATGTAGTTCATGGGATGAAAGCCTGATGTGTCACACTTGAAAGTGTTTGGTTGTATTGCATATGTTTATGTGCTAGATGAGCTATGAAAGAATCTTAATCGAAAGGCTTAAAATTTTATTTTTATTGGATACTCTTTAGAGCAGAAAGGGTATTATTCTTATAACATAGGTCAGCTCAGAGTGAGCAGGGATGTTATTTTTTATGAGGGTGAATAGTTGGTATGTATCTAGTGTTGATGCATTGGATGATGATAATGATCATGGTAGTTATGTGTAGAAATAAAAGTAAAAATCATGAAGCCTTAGTGGACTAGAAACATATTTTGGTACTACATCTATAAAGACTACTGAGTTGTCCCACATCTTGAGGTCATCTCCTAGTATTGGATGTAAATACAAAGTGAAGAAGAAAGTGTTAGGTGGTAATGATACATCTTCTAATCATTTTGAGTTTGATGAATATTCCAATGGTTCAAAGAGTTTGGGTGATGAGCTTGGTATTCCTTCAATCAGGACACCAGGTGTATAGAGAGCACATGGTAATGTAAAGGCTCCAACTAGGTGATGTAGTAATATGCATGTCTAGTAGGGTCAAATACCCTGTTAAAAGATTTGGTTTTGAAGATTATGCAACTCACCATTATTCTTATATGGTAAGGTGGTTGAGGATATTGAGCCCACTTCTTTTAAGGATGGTGTTGGTCATGCTTATTAGGATACAATAATGGATAAGGAGATGGTTGCATTAGAAGCTTGGGATCTAGTACCATTGTCTAAGGGAAAGAAAGCTATTGGTTATAAGTGGATCTACAAAATTAAGTATAATGAAAATGGTTCTATTAGTAGATATAAGGCTAGCTTGGTTGCAAAAGGCTATGCTAAAATATATGGCATAGATTATAATGAGACATTCAGTCCAGTTGCTAAGATGGAAACTATTAGATGTATGATTACTTTAGTAGTAGCCAAAGGTTAGAGTTTGTAGCAAATGGATGTAAAGAATGCATTTTTACATAGTGAATTGCAAAAAGAGATGTATATGAATCATCTAGTAGATTATAAGGATTTAGAGCATCCCGCATATGTGTACAGGTTAAAGCAGACACTCTATGGGTTGAAGTAAGCACGTAGAGTATGGTGTAACAAGATTAGAGAGTATATTGCCAACATTGGCTTTTATGTTTCTGATGTTGATCACTCACTTTATGGGAGAAAGGGAGATGTAGTTCTGGATATCATAGTTATCCATGTGGATGTCTTGATTATTAAAACTGGCAGTGATAGTGGGATCAAAAAAGTTGAGAACTATTTGAAGAAGAAGTTTGAGATGAAGGATTTGGGTTAGCTAAGGTACTTTCTTGGTATTGAGGTGATTAAATATGATGATGGTATATGGCTATCCCAAAATTAGTATGGCTTGGATATGTTGTCCAAGTATGATATGATAGCATGTAAGCCTATTTCATTGCCATTATAGAAAAATGTGAAGTTAAGTGCTAATGTTGGGGATGAGATAGAAGACCCTTCTATGTTCAGGAGTATAGTAAGGAATATGATTTATATGATTATCACAAGGAAAGACTTCTGTTATGCTATTGGCCTTGTCATTCAGTTTATGAAAATGCCTAAAAAGCTTCATTTTGATGTAGTTAGATGCATATTGAGGCATGTGAAGTCCACTTTGCATTATGGCCTTCGTTATGAGGTAGGTAAGAATATACAAGTCTATGGATACATAAATGCACATCTACCAATGGATTCATGTTTTCCCTTGGTAGTGTAACAAAAAGAAACCTACATTTTCTTTATCAAGTATAGAGACTGAGTACAGAGATGCTGCTATGGCAGCATATGAGGTGGTATGGCTGCAAAAGTTATTAGGTGATTTACATGTACAAGGAGATGGTCTAGTTGTCATTCACTGTGACAACATGAGCATCATATAGCTAGCTAGGAACCTAGTATTCCATGCTAGGATAAAACACATTGAGACACATTACCACTTTGTGAGAGAGAAACGATGCGCAATCTATAGGTAAGCGTAAAGGACAAACATCACATGCAGGAACCAACAGTAGCGAAAGGCCATGGGGAGATATTGTTTAGAATCCACGGATCTCCATTTGAAAAGCCATATTTGAGCCCACTAGGCTTGCCACTTTCAGGAGAGGTTGGCTTGGTATATTTTGGCACATGGGATCAAATAGTTGACATTTTCACAAAGACATTGGGTGTAGAGAAGCTTCAAAAATTTCAAAGCTTACTTGAAGTTGCAAAGATACAAGTAAGCTTAAGGGAGAGTATTGAGATGGCAAGCTCAACACATGTGGACATTGATAATGGACCACCTAGTTAGATGGGTTCACTTGTAAGTGGTTACTAAGATCCTCACATGGCCACTGACTCATCACTTATTATATTTAATTTGTTGCACCTACTTCCAATTGGCATAGTTATAGCACCAATCGATTAGTATAGTCAATTATGTAGTGTTTGACTTAGTAGGCCACTTTCCTTTATGTTGTATCTTATCTATACTTTGTGTACATTGTATTGTGGGCGAAAGAAGAATAAGAAACCAATATAAGAAAATGTTTTGGCCTCCATCTCTCTTCTTTTGTTCTTGAGTGAGCTTCATGTTGTGTGTTTGGTGCAATAGCTCAAGCATGTCCCCTCACCATGCAATTCGTGACATTGGATTTCCTTTTGCTCACCCACCATCCTTGCTCGGGGAGGTTACTGTATGTATACCCACTACATCATGTGCATTTAAGGCCTATTAATAAATATCTTTATCTATGAATTTTTCTTGAATAAAACATAATCCTTTTCTATTAAAACTGTAAATAACCCTTATATATTACACCATTCTGTATGTAAAAAATGGTATTTTAAAAATACCTTATTTTGAATCCACATGATGCACACATATATTCATGAGTAACTTACCCGAGCATCCTTGTCCTCCTCTTTCTCTATTACAACCTAAGCATGTCCATTGTACTCTCATTTGTGGTATCTCTCACATCTGAATAATGTTTGCTACTCCATGCTTCTTTATCAATGGAGACAAGTGCAAGCAAAAAGTGTACTTGCATGGAGAGGAGGTAATTATCATGAGATCATTCTTATAGAGCCTTTTTTACCACCAACAAGGAGGTTTACTAACCTCAATGCCATATTTGATGGAGTTTTTCAACAATCAAGCTTGATCAAGGAGTGAGATGTTGAGAGCAATGGCATTAGTGGTGCTTGCGATAGCCAAAATCAAAAGCTTCTATGAAACCACTTGTGCACAAAAAACCATTTCTCAAAATTTTTTATGGAAGCAAGTAATTTTGACCACTTAAGAGGGGGTTTTCACAAGTGACTTTGGGTTGTTTTGAAGGTAATGACCATTGTGGTTACTATTACTTATAGGATAGAGATGTGACACGGTTTTGATGGCACGGGGCTTGATGTTGATGAAGTTGAAGCCATCTATGTAAGTGACAAAGCCTTCACTTGATGTTGACAATCCCTCTAATCAACTCATGCTATGATACCAATACTATCTTCTCTCACCATAATGTAACCATATCCAACATAAATTGAGAAGTACACATAGAAGCAAAGAGATAAGAAGAAACAACACAATATTTGCACAAAATCCTTCCCATGCATGAATGAGGATCTCCCAATGTATTTACTGATTTGTATTACTTTTGAACCAAAATAGTAAGCATATCGATTTTCGAATTTCTTTTTCTTAGCTAGAGTGCCTTGCCTTCTCTAATTACTTCTAAGGCCTAAATTATGCTTCTAACCTTATAAAATAATTGACTTTCCAAAAGGTCAAATATGAAGGTTACAAAATAATGAATAGTCTTATGTATCTAAATAATAATCACATTGATAAATAATAATGTATACACCAATGGTGCTAGAATAAGGATCCATGCACCAAAGACTTCACACTGTGGTAAAAACAAAAATCATTGCATCTACGTTACTCTAGCCATCTACTAATCTACTCACTAGAAATACGAAACACACCAAATCACATTTATTTACCTAGCAAAATGTGACTAATGCCACATGCATACATGTGTAACAAGTCACTATCATGCCATGAATAGAAAAACAATAATCCAAAAAGGTAAATCCGTTAAATTTCAACATACTTTCATGAAACTAAACCATATCATAACAATGGAAGGAGGAGCAATGGAGAGAAACAAGCCAAGAAAATCATGATATTAGAGATGATGTTGCTCCATTATCTTCACAATATGCACAAGCTTGAAAGTAGAAAAGCATAGAAAGCATAGTGGACTTGCTAAGTGCTCTAGTATAATGGATATAAGGTATTAGATAAGACATGCCATGTATGAACCTTACTAGTAATGAGCTCTAATAAATTGCAACTTATGCCATGTGGCTTTAAACTGTGCAGATTGTCCATTTTTAATGTTCCATTACATTCGTTTGCTTCTATTTTAAAGGGCATCATTTTCAACCCTCCATTAAGCTATATAAAAAGCAACATTGGAGACCCTCCTTTACAGTTAGATAAGGTCCATCAAATTAATGAGTTTTGCACTCTCTTGAACTACATATAAACATATTAGAAACCGATTTCAAGTACTCCACCATCATTGTACAAAAATTTGGCTATACAAACACCCTTGGGAAGCTTAGAGTCAAATGCCCTAGCGAAATCACTAAAATTCCAAGAATGCAATCATGGATGAGATAATAACTCAAAAACCATGTAGAAGGAGATTAACATGGCATTAGACTCTCAGGATGCTGTAAAACTAGAAGGGGTCCTCTCATCTTATTGCAAACCTACAACAATTGGATAAGCTGCATGTGTGACAAAGAGAACTTCTTAAATGCAACATGAACTTTAGCCTACAAATTCATGAAGTTAGCATGTGTATAACCGAGCTATGAGCACATGGTAGTGCCTATTACAATATTCTAGCTATTGTGGCCGCTTTGTAGCCATAGGTAGTGAGCCAAAATCTCTAGAATAGCTAATAATGGAAGCCCACCATTGGAAGTTGCAATAGTTGAATATACATAGATGCATAGATGCACATCTACCAATGGATTCATGTTTTCCCTTGGTAGTGTAACAAAAAGAAACCTACATTTTCTTTATCAAGTATAGAGACTGAGTACAGAGATGCTGCTATGGCAGCATATGAGGTGGTATGGCTGCAAAAGTTATTAGGTGATTTACATGTACAAGGAGATGGTCTAGTTGTCATTCACTGTGACAACATGAGCATCATATAGCTAGCTAGGAACCTAGTATTCCATGCTAGGATAAAACACATTGAGACACATTACCACTTTGTGAGAGAGAAATGATGCGCAATCTATAGGTAAGCATAAAGGACAAACATCACATGCAGGAACCAATAGTAGCGAAAGGCCATGGGGAGATATTTTTTAGAATCCATGGATCTCCATTTGAAAAGCCATATTTGAGCCCACTAGGCTTGCCACTTTCAGGAGAGGTTGGCTTGGTATATTTTGGCACACGGGATCAAATAGTTGACATTTTCACAAAGACATTAGGTGTAGAGAAGCTTTAAAAATTTCAAAGCTTACTTGAAGTTGCAAAGATACAAGTAAGCTTAAGGGAGAGTATTGAGATGGCAAGCTCAACACATGTGGACATTGATAATGGACCACCTAGTTAGATGGGTTCGCTTGTAAGTGGTTACTAAGATCCTCACATGGCCACTGACTCATCACTTATTATATTTAATTTGTTGCACCTACTTCCAATTGGCATAGTTATAGCACCAATCGATTAGTATAGTCAATTATGTAGTGTTTGACTTAGTAGGCCACTTTCCTTTATGTTGTATCTTATCTATACTTTGTGTACATTGTATTGTGGGCGAAAGAAGAATAAGAAACCAATATAAGAAAATGTTTTGGCCTCCATCTCTCTTCTTTTGTTCTTGAGTGAGCTTCATGTTGTGTGTATGGTGTGTGTTTGGTGCAATAGCTCAAGCATGTCCCCTCACCATGCAATTCGTGACATTGGATTTCCTTTTGCTCACCCACCATCCTTGCTCGGGGAGGTTACTATATGTGTACCCACTACATCACGTGCATTTAAGGCCTATTAATAAATATCTTTATCTATGAATTTTTCTTGAATAAAACATAACCCTTTTCTATTAAAATTGTAAATAACCCCTATATATTACACCATTCTGTATGTAAAAAATGGTATTTTAAAAATACCTTATTTTGAATCCACATGATGCACACATATATTCATGAGTAACTTACCCGAGCATCCTTGTCCTCCTCTTTCTCTATTACAACCTAAGCATGTCTATTGTACTCTCATTTGTGGTATCTCTCACATCTGAATAATGTTTGCTACTCTATGCTTCTTTATCAATGGAGACAAGTGCAAGCAAAAAGTGTACTTGCATGGAGAGGAGGTAATTATCATGAGATCATTCTTACAGAGCCTTTTTTACCACCAACAAGGAGGTTTACTAACCTCAATGCCATGTTTGATGGAGTTTTTCAACAATCAAGCTTGATCAAGGAGTGAGATGTTGAGAGCAATGGCATTAGTGGTGCTTGCTATAGCCAAAATCAAAAGCTTCTATGAAACCACTTGTGCACAAAAAACCATTTCTCAAAGTTTTTTTATGGAAGCAAGTAATTTTGACCACTTAAGAGGGGGTTTTCACAAGTGACTTTGGGTTGTTTTGAAGGCAATGACCATTGTGGTTACTATTACCTATAGGATAGAGATGTGACACGGTTTTGATGGCACGGGGCTTGACGTTGATGAAGTTGAAGCCATCTATGTAAGTGACAAAGCCTTCACTTGATGTTGACAATCCCTCTAATCAACTCATGCTATGATACCAATACTATCTTCTCTCACCATAATGTAACCATATCCAACATAAATTGAGAAGTACACATAGAAGCAAAGAGATAAGAAGAAACAACACAATATTTGCACAAAATCCTTCCCATGCATGAATGAGGATCTCCCAACGTATTTACTGATTTGTATTACTTTTGAACCAAAATAGTAAGCATATCGATTTTCGAATTTCTTTTTCTTAGCTAGAGTACCTTGCCTTCTCTAATTACTTCTAAGGCCTAAATTATGCTTCTAACCTTATAAAATAATTGACTTTCCAAAAGGTCAAATATGAAGGTTACAAAATAATGAATAGTCTTATGTATCTAAATAATAATCACATTGATAAATAATAATGTATACACCAATGGTGCTAGAATAAGGATCCATGCACCAAAGACTTCACACTATGGTAAAAACAAAAATCATTGCATCTACGTTACTCTAGCCATCTACTAATCTACTCACTAGAAATGGGAAACACACCAAATCACATTTATTTACCTAGCAAAATGTGACTAATGCCACATGCATATATGTGTAACAAGTCACTATCATGCCACGAATAGAAAAACAATAATCCAAAAAGGTAAATCTATTAAATTTCAACTTACTTTCATGAAACTAAACCATATCATAACAGTGGAAGGAGGAGCAATGGAGAGAAACAAGCCAAGAAAATCATGATATTAGAGATGATGTTGCTCCATTATCTTCACAATATGCAAAAGCTTGAAAGTAGAAAAGCATAGTGGACTTGCTAAGTGCTCTAGTATAATGGATATAAGGTATTAGATAAGACATGCCATGTATGAACCTTACTAGTAATGAGCTCTAATAAATTGCAACTTATGCCATGTGGCTTTAAACTATGCAGATTGTCCATTTTTAATGTTCCATTACATTCGTTTGCTTCTATTTTAAAGGGCATCATTTTCAACCCTCCATTAAGCTATATAAAAAGCAACATTGGAGGCCCTCCTTTACAGCTAGATAAGGTCCATCAAATTAATGAGTTTTGCACTCTCTTGAACTACATATAAACATATTAGAAACCGATTTCAAGTACTCCACCATCATTGTACAAAAAATTGGCTATACAAACACCCTTGGGAAGCTTAGAGTCAAATGCCCTAGCGAAATCACTAAAATTCCAAGAATGCAATCATGGATGAGATAATAACTCAAAAACCATGTAGAAGGAGATTAACATGGCATTAGACTCTCATGATGCTGTAAAACTAGAAGGGGTCCTCTCATCTTATTGCAAACCTACAACAATTGGATAAGCTGCATGTGTGACAAAGAGAACTTCTTAAATGCAACATGAACTTTAGCCTACAAATTCATGAAGTTAGCATGTGTATAACCGAGCTATGAGCACATGGTAGTGCCTATTACAATATTCTAGCTATTGTGGCCGCTTTGTAGCCATAGGTAGTGAGCCAAAATCTCTAGAATAGCTAATAATGGAAGCCCACCATTGGAAGTTGCAATAGTTGAATATACCTAGCTAATGCAATGAAAATGAAGCCTCCAAGAGTTCTTAAATATTGGCCTATGGAAATATCAAGATATTATTTAGAGTGACTTTTGTGGTGGTAGACCCAAAAAGGCATATGAAACATATGAACTGAACCATGGCATAGACCCAAAAAGGTATATGAAATAATGCAAAGTCAATCATAGATGAGGCAGGCATGTTCGTGGCATGGCATATATAGAAGGCAAACAATAGAATGTGCCGGATGATCTACACTCAGTGCTTGTTTGTCATAGTCAAAATGCAAAGGAAGCACAAGAAGTGAGGGACCAACATTGAAATGACAAGGAGAGCAAGGTAGGTAGATAGAAGTGAGACCAATGGTGACATAATTTGTGGGGGTGGTAGGAGGTAGACGTTTAGGAGAGTTCAAAGGGAAGGGAATTTTGTAAGAGGAGAGGCTTGAAAGTTGAAAGGGCGAGAGTCGTGGATGGACGTGGGAGATTAGTGCGCTGAAAAGAAGGTGGTGGTGCGTCCCAACAACGAAGTAGGAGGAAGGACACTAAGATAAGAATGAAGATAATTAATTAGGATGTGGGAATATTTGATATACAAGGGAGGGAGGGAGGGAGGGACGGGGGCCCCGACCACCATGGTGGCGCCAAAAGGCGTCTTTCTGTTCCTTCCATTCGTCGTGCTTTTCCCAAAGCTTTGTGTGGTAGTAGTAGTTGATTACACCTCATACACCTAGTTTTTTTAAATTTACCTTTCTTATGGTGGCTTTGACCGTTAACACCCAAAGCATGTCTCTCTATCTAATGATTCCTTGTTATGCAATAGAATGTTAGAGAGAGAGAGAGAGAGAGAGAGAGCAATGAGCATCCTTTCAATATGGTGCCCAAACAGCCTTGCCATTTCCTATGCCCCCAGCTATAAGACTTCTAACCTTACCTCTCGACATCCTCATTTTTGGACAAAGACACTTAGATATGGGACACAAAGCATCCTGTCTTATCACATAAAGCCAGAGTATAAGGCCTAAATTTGATTTGATGGGACATCCAATCTTTCGTGTGAGAGCTAAAAACATTGAGGTACCTTTCATTTATGTGGATTAGTCTCAAACTATAGAGAAATATAAGTATATTGTCCATAATGCTTGTGAAAAATGATAGGCATAATCTTTAACAAGACATAATTGTGGAAAAGAGCAATGCCAAAGATTGGCATATAGATTCTTTCCTAGTCCTCCATTCCCAATATAACATTAAAAAATGAGTAGAAAACTAGGACCCCCATGAAAATTGCTTATTGCACTACTCTTGGTCACAAGGGATTATCCCATTCTCTTTATGCTAAGGTGGCAATCTACACAATTCACATCCGTGATAAATCTTTGATGGTATGACTTCATTCTAGGCTTATTTTAGTCACAAGTAAGAGTATCATGCATATGCCGATGCATTATAAGGGAACACTTGATGTTGAAATTAGTGTCGCATTCTCATCGAGCATAGCCAACTAAATCAAGGATACAATACACAATTGTTTCAAGAGATGTCATTGACTTAGATGTTTTTCTTGCTCTATAGTATCCTCTTTCTTAATTGGTGTATCATCTCTTTAAATAGTGCCTTCAAGGAGGCAAAACCATTTACAATGTAGACACTACCTCGTTGGGCCTAACTTTACACAACAAGTTAGGGATTAGCTCAGGTATACATTGATTGGGAAAATACATTGCTTTTGGAATAGCTCTATGGCGATAAAATTGATTAGTTGTTCCACATCAAGGAGTACATCATTTGAATGGATGTGGAAGTACATAATTAACTTCCAATAACCATGGATTTTATTACCTTGATCATGGGCTTTAGATTGGATCTTGGCCATACACGAAAATTTCATTTTGGGATACAATGCTTTGCATAAACCAGTACATTGCATGAATAAAACTTGTGGTTTCTTGCATTGGTAGCTTCAATGGCGTTAGCATGCCAATATATTTTGTGATGGTGAAAAGGAAATGATGATGGATAGTTACTTCCTTATGCATTGCTTTCAAATGGATAACATGCTTTATGATAATAGACCAATATCTAAATGATTGGAACTTTTAGAAACCTTAATTCATGAGAAAACGAGATGTGTATGTTTTTGGCACTTTCACTGACTATTAGCCAAGGCTACAATGACCGTGTTGTAGTGGAAATCGGCTATTGAATTTTTCTTTGGAGGTTGATACGTTTCTAATCATGTTGGCCCTATCATGATTTACATTAGTTTTGCATACAATCACTAAATACCTATATAATCTACTTGTGAAGTTATTTATGGACATCTTTAGTAATTCATGAGAAAACGAGATGTGTATGTTTTTGACACTTTCATTGACTATTAGCCAAGGCTACAATGACCGTGTTGTAGTGGAAATCGGCTATTGAATTTTTCTTTGGAGGTTGATACGTTTCTAATCATGTTGGCCCTATCATGATTTACATTAGTTTTGCATGCAATCACTAAATACCTATATAATCTACTTTTGAAGTTATTTATGGACATCTTTAGTTCTTGCTATTGGTACCTCTATAGGAAGCACAATGTTTGCATGGGGTTGGCACTATTTATGAGGGGCGATGATTGTGCTATTGGGTTCGTTCAAAGGAGCTAAGAAGCTTTGAAGGTGATGCTACATAGGTGGATAAATTTAAGGAAATCCATGGTTCTACAACTATGGCTATGGTTTCTAGTAGCAAACTCAATATTGTTAGAGGCTTGTAATGTTCACCAAACTAAAGAAAATCCTAGGGAGTATGTAATAGTTTGAAGATGTAAATGATAGCTAGGTGAGTACAATAGCTTGACAATTGGATATGTGAAGAGCAAGATTTTTCTTGAGTATAGGTATGAACTAGAGGCTTAGCATTGTATGAATCTATGGATATGTTTATGGTTCAAGAGTAAAGAGAATGGGTAGCTTTAATACCATGTTCAAAGTGCAAAAGCTATGTAGGATCAAATGAGAGAACTGCCATGTAGCTCAAATCAACACTTAGTTACTTCTTAGTAATTTGATTCCTTAAATAATATTTAGCATAGGAGTTGGGCTCCTTTCAAATACCCAAAATTTAGCCTACATTCACATGGTAACTCAATAAAGTGGTGGTTGTAAGTCATGATTCTTTCACTCATGGGGGCTTTATTGAGTCCCATGCATACATAGACTTTTTTATGTATTACATACATCACTGCTAGAATCAAAGTATTAACACTCAACCATGCTTATAAAGTGAGATTCATGTGAGTCATTAATTCAGCCTATTAAACCCTAACCATTCCTGCTATCATTGCACATGCTTGACAGATTGGACATGATCAATCATCTTTAGAAACCCATTGACATGACATAGTTTTACTAACAAACTTGGGACAAAACTTTGAGAACTCATGATATGTGCCTACTTCTTTGGCTTGCTAAGGAAGTAGCTATTGATATTCAATTTTGGACCTCTTTCCAAGTTCGGTATAAATGATGATGCTTGAAGACGAAGGTTGCAAAGTCTCTTCTATGGATGGGGATCGTGTTCCATGGAAGGAGCCCACGAGGAAATGGTAGGTGAAGAAGATCAAAGAGATTCCTTTCTCAATAAACAAAAATGACCATGTCAACAACAAGCTAGCAAACCTTGGCACCTAGGAGTAGTTCTAATGGGCTTGTTGCTCTCTTTTTCTTATTAAATATTTGTTTTTACCACCCTTGGCAACATATTGTTTCATAAATAAAGTCTTGTTAAGAAAATATTGGTCCTAAAAAGTGGTGATTAACATTGTATGCATAATAGCATCTTGAAATGGCTTAAAAGTCATTTCAAGTGTAGTGATAATAAATTATCTGACTCTTACAATTAAAAGATAAGCGTAAGTATTTTCCTTGAGCAATGAAAATAAAAGAAAGTAATACCATCAAGAGATTTGAACATTCTCTTTTATTGAAGAACATTATGTTGACTATTGAAGGTATGAGCAAAAAGTTGATACAAGAAACTTCACTCAATAGTCCACTATTGAAGCCTCCATTGTAGCTTGGAGTGCACGCTTGAGCTCAAGATGAAGGTGATGCTTGAGTTGGAGGCGGAGCTAGAGCTAAAGCTCAATTTGAAGCTAGAATACAGAAATTTGAATATGTATATAAGATAAGGGGGAGGAGAAGCAATCACCTATCATCTTCCTCAACACCATACCATCATCCCATCTCCTACTCCTCCCCCTTGTACTTCATGCATATCACTAGCTTGTCTCCCACCTACATTGTCACCTCCACACCATTTGAAACACCAAACATGCACTTTACTGTTTTTAGGTCCCCTCGAAGGTGTTATTGAAATTAGATATCTCCATATCCTTCCTCTCAACATTAATGTTGTTTCCCAAAAGAATAGCTTCAAATCTTGCTTGAAACATCAATCATAACGTTTCAGCATGAAAAATCCATGTCAATCCATACATATATGCTTGTTGTAATAAATTTCAGATTTCAGTAAAAGAGAGCTAACAGTGCCAAAATCGGATCCCAAGGCAATCAGATACTGCCAAGACCAAAGCTGGCATCATGCGGGCATAGCATAAGCATATGACAGTCGCTGATAAGCATGAATCCAACACCCAAGTATGTCATACAAACATTTGCCAGTGAGTAGGCACACCCCCCAGGCAACGAGGCAAAGTGTTCCTGTCACTACAAAAACTTGACACAAGTAGGTGTCAGTTCACAAAGATACGGATCCAAAACTGAGACTTAGCTCATAATCATACAATGAACCAAGACATATGATGTATCATCCCAAAAGGTAAGAAGTCCCAAAGTCTCAAGTGTCTGTAACTGACCGCAAAATGAGTATTGGTATTGGCTTCATCTTTGGCATTTGCATCAATTGCCTCATAACACCATTCTTTTGTGTCAAATTAACTCTTTTTGCCTTTTCTCCTTTCATAATCTCACTTTGGTTTATTTTGACTTAAAATTGAAGTACACCATGGTGCTCTTCAATTTTTGTATTATAAAGTTGAAACATGGATAATGTGTGTCCTAGGGTTCACTTTGGGATATATAAGATATCGTGCGCATGCAATAAAAGTGTTCTTGTGGATGTATATAGAAGATAGAGGGTGTGCGTGTTATAAAAATACCCAAAAGCATGCACCCATGTACTATATGGTGTTTTTACACTATGAATCCCCTAGGTTGTATATGTATCTCTAGTTCGCTTCCCTCTTTTAATGTATGTGGCATCTCTATATGTGTAACTTGACTAGTTATCTCAAATTACTTAACGGGGAGATATGGTTTCCTACATTACATGAGGATAGAGACATCACTCTTTTCCTTTTTTAAGGTTATAACCAAGCTTCAATATGCGTGGGATATAAACATATCTCTTATCCAAGAGAGCTCTCCACACTAATTGATTTCCTATCTCTCACTTAGGATGGTCCTCATTAGCTCTCCTTATCCTAGCCATGCAAGGCTTTCTAAGAAAGCTATGCATCAATCTAATCCTCAAGAGAGAGATTGTCGACTTACCAAAACTATTTCAAAGACTATTGTAGTCAATATGTTGGGTACATTTGGTTGGCTCATGACTTATGAGTTGCCTTCAATGATCTCCAAATCTTATAGTTGATGCCTCCTAGCCTTGGAGTTCCAGTGGTTTTTCAATTTCTCCAATTCCAAGCAATGGCTCTTAGCTTTGATATTTCATGAGCAATAAAAGAGAGTAAGAGACAAGAGGAAATGGAGAGAAACTTTCCTTCTTTCAACACACTGAAGCATCCTCCCTCACACTCACTCTCTCAAGTCTTATGGCCAGAAAGGAAAGATAGAAAAAGAGAATAGACAATTAAAAACACCAAACATTTAGCACAATAAAGAATGAGTTTTTCTATTCCATTCAATACTTTATTTATGCTAGTATTAGGATTTCTTTATTGATTTGATGATTTGAAAGGCCTAGTATTTTTTTGAGGCCGTCATGCCTTGCCATTAGATTTCTCATTTTCATTTTAGATATAATTTGTATGCGAGAGAGCTCAACATGGGATTTTTCAAGGAATAATAAAAATTCAAAATACCTTGTTTTGCAATGATATCTTATTTGTATTTTCATGCTTTGCATGAACCAAAATTTGAGCTTCTTTTTATGTTAATTTTACTTTCTTTACCTTTTCTAGTTTTCTTCAAGCACCTTCAATTTTTTTTAGTTCTATTAAATTTATTAGTTCTTTTAGTCATTTCTATATCACTTTTTCCATAGCTTTAGTCATTAACTTTTCTTGGTCCATTCACCATTGCATTGAGGTTTTGAGGGGATCTTTTGTCTTCATGCTTAGATGGGCTCTTTTTTTCCTAGATGGATGGGTTGCTATTCTTACAAAATGAGAGGTGAGCCCTAAGGGGGAGTACTTGTAATGTGAAGAAAGAGTGCACATGCAAGTGCAATTGTGTTGTGAATCTAATGTTAAGGGAGTAAGCTCACCTTGTCATGTGACAACCATGAGGACCCAATTGATGAGCAACTGGGGGTGCATGCAAGTCCAATTGCATTGTGAATCAATGCTAAGGGAATAAGCTCACATTGGTATGTGACAACCATGAGGACCCACTTGAAGAGAAGTTGGGAGTGCATGCAAAATTATCAAGAAAATAGTTCTACCAATAAGCCCGGGGGGTGCACCTATAAAATAGCATCTATATAATGTGTGTTCAAAGGGTATTAAGAAATACCCTTTCTTTACATGCTATAAGGCCACAAAATGACCTCTTTTACTTTACTAAACTTAGAATTTTTTAAAAAAATTATAATTAAAAAACCTCTTTTGTAAATATAGTCCTATAAATTTTACTAAATAAAATACAATTTCCTTTGAACTCATGTAGTATCTTACATGTTCTATAATATGTTCTATAAGGTGGACTCTTTGAGCCAATAAGCAAGAGGCATGTCATACACTTGAGGAACCTTGCAGTGTGAGTGGAAGAAGGAGGGGGTCAATTAAGGACCCAATTGAGTAAGGTTTTTGAGCATAACTTGAGAGTCCTAACTATAATGGCTAAGTGTGTGTCTTATATTGGGTGTTATTATGATTATTTTTGGTTCCTTTTGTTTCCTACTTTATTCTCATTTTCTCTTATTTATTTAAAAAGACAAGGATTGTAGAAGTTATGTGGGAAGTGTGTTCACAAAGCAGTTGATTATAGACACTAAACATGCTCTCACTCATATCATCTAAGACATGTATACAATAGCTCGAGAGGAGGGCTATATGGATATATAGTAAGTCATTGCTCTAGCATGTATACTTGAATCAATGTCAAGAAGCATAACAAGATAGAGATGATTGATTGTAGTAAGAGAGCTAGAGCAAGACAATTGGTAAATAGATCTAAAAATAAATTTAAGGAGGGGAAGAGATTTTAGGTTTGGAGAAGATAGGGGTTGGCTATACCGATGGTCTTTGAGATTTTAGGAAAATCATGGAAACGTTTGTAAGTATCAAAAGTGGGCCCATATCTACACAGAGTGGAAAATGAGTGGGTAAAAATGATAACTTGAATTGGCTAATTGTACCCTATAAAGAAGATGACCTTTTTCTCAAAAATTTGTTTATACCACCAAGGCTGCAAGCCCCAAATCTCTACTAGAATTGAGCAAGAAAAAGCTTATCATTTATAGTTGTCATAGGCTTTTTACTTGATGGATTTATTTTTCAACCCATCATTCTATGCAACTTGTAGCTTGACCCTTAATTTTGCATCTTAATCCTTCTCAACAAGATTGATGATTTTCTCCATGGCTTCATGGGAACTGTTTTCTTGGGTGATATTTAAAAGATACCTGATTTCATTGAGGCTAGCAAGCCTTGAAGCTCCCCCCAAGTTGCAAGCCCATTAAAGTATGTAATGTCTAGTTTGGAGATCCAATGGCCATTTGCTCACTTGGAATGCTCTTCTTCCTCAAGGATTTCTTCTTGTTGTTTCTTATTTCGAGGAAGGAAAGGTCTAGATATTCTTATCCCCTTGACTTGTGTTGAGCTTAGGTTTTTGCATCCAAAAGTATTTTTGGATTTTATCAAATCCAATTAGGTTTAATGAAGTTGATGATCCTACTTTACTAGTTGTGTGTTGGCATAATGGATAGTTAAGGTAGGTGATGAGATGTGTCATCACTTGTACATGGCTTGCTACAAGTTGGATAGGTCAACTCTTTCCTTACCTATCCCATCCATCCTTTTTCTCTATTCAACACCATCATGGGTCACAAGTTGATATCCCATAACAACCACAATCCCTCCTTCATTATATGACAGTGTATGGACTGGTTAAAAGATTCTCTTCTAGAGATTCTTCTATGTAGTGGGCATGCTTTGAGCATGTACATAACTAGAGTATGATTTTATTGCACCACATGGTCTACGACTCCCTAATGGGTTTATTTGTAACATAGGGGTTGTTTTTCTTTGCTCAAGTGGAGTTGGCAAAGCTAGTGATGTCATACCCCACCATTTGTACAATGTTGTGAGTATAATCAGAACATGGAAGAGCCAATCAATGGGAAGCTTGGAGAGAAGAAAGAAAATGAAAGCATGATCATCAAGAAACTCATGAGGTCAATTCCATTGATAGATAGTGGTAGTGCTACTTTGAGGTGGTTTGCAACATCGCCATAAAAAATTTTCTGAAGAAGGGGAACAATGATCCATAGCAATAGATTACTTCATAGCAATGAATTGTTCAAAGAAATATATTTTCTCGTATCTATCCTTCAATTGAAACAATCCATTAAAGAAACCCTACCTCTAAAGTTTAGTTCACATGCAAAACTTTAACCTCTTCTATTTCACACAAACTACTTATGCTAATGCTCAAGTAGTACAATCAAAAGTCGTGTCAATCAGAACATGGAAGAGCCAATCAATGGGAAGCTTGGAGAGAAGAAAGAAAATGAAAGCATGATCATCAAGAAACTCATGAGGTCAATTCCATTGATAGATAGTGGTAGTGCTACTTTGAGGTGGTTTGCAACATCGCCATAAAAAATTTTCTGAAGAAGGGGAACAATGATCCATAGCAATAGATTACTTCATAGCAATGAATTGTTCAAAGAAATATATTTTCTTGTATCTATCCTTCAATTGAAACAATCCATTAAAGAAACCCTACCTCTAAAGTTTAGTTCACATGCAAAACTTTAACCTCTTCTATTTCACACAAACTGCTTATGCTAATGCTCAAGTAGTACAATCAAAAGTCGTGTCCAAGACACAAGGCTATAGGAGGACATATTCATTGACGAAATCATAAAGAGGGTGTGCTACATTGCAAATAATTTTTATGGGGGCTTTCTTGCACAAAGCTTCAAGGTGGAAAAGTCATTTTTACCATGCTGTGAGATATGTTCTTTTATGGACCAAAGGTAGATAAAGAACTGGTGTGGGAGAATTCAAGGTCAAAGAAGCCTTTTGATGAAGCAAAGTGATGAAGTGTTGCGGGTTTTCACCAATCTTGGTTTGCAAGAGCTCACCTTTCTAGTGCGGGAGAATGATGAAGCCTTATTTTGGTGCAAATTTTGTTGTTGTATGATGCTAGGCATTCTCTAATGTATTGCAATTGCAAACCATTTTGGACATGGATTATCGATGTGCACTTGGCCTATGGCTATGAACCTTAGTCTAAAGAGCAAGAACAAAAACATTGTATTTGAAATTCTTATATGAAATAAAAGATTGAGGGTTTGAGGAGTCGCATGAGGATGTGGTTGTAGGAGTATGCCTATAACTATTACTTCTTGCATGTCTCTTTTTCTCTCTCGTTCTACATAACTCTCTTCCCTTCTCTAGTGCTTCATGTTTAATCCTATGAGAGCAAGAGTGAGGATGGAATTTCTTGGGAAATCTGTTGTGCACAGAGGTTCATGGTTATTGTGTGAAGGAGAGAGCTTTGGTTCTTTCTTTGATGGTTTCAAGGTCTGTGAGAGTACTCACATCCTCCTTTTCCTAGGATTTTTTCTGTGCTTGGGGGTACTTGTTCACTCCTCCCTTGTCTTTCCTCCAATGTACTCCCTTGTTGGCCTTATCTTCCCTACCTTCTCTATGAGCTCACTTGTGACTCCAATTTTTTTGAATGTTCGAAGTGCAAAACTTTCTATTATGGATGCAAACTGGAGGCTTTCACCCGAAGCGTCATTTTAGGGGATATTTTGAAAGAATTGCACCCACTCTAGGGGCATTTCAATGCATTTTAACCTAATTTAAAGGCTAAAGTCACAAAATGCTATGTTATGATGGACATTAATTTAAGTGGAAATGGGGCATATTTATGCCAAATGTAAATCCTAAAATTTATGAGGTAGTGCATACACTCCAAGAGTGATTGGGACAAGTGTAAACAATTCACATCACATTTAGATCCATTTTCATGCCCTAAACTTTCCAAAAGGACTTGGGAATGGAGGGGCATGTAGGGTAAATTTACAAATGGCATGAATGGCAATCAAACGTGAGAAAATGAATGAAACTTTTAATGAAGATTCATCTCTCTCAAGGTGTGGCCATAATCAAATAGTGTGGCCATTCATGCTTCTTGATGATTTTTAATTTGCCCCTTGGAGGATTTGGCAAATGGAACGAATTCTAGATCTTTCCTTTAGGGAGCATCAATAACTCATCATTATTTTTTAATGATAAGCCTAATACTCTCATTTCTCTCTCCTCCCTTCTTGATAACTTGAGTTCAAAGGTAGCTATCTACAATGACAAATATGAGAGAAGAGATGGAATAGGACTAATAGATGTCAAGATTGTGGGAGAGAAGGAAGGAGTCTCACTTGTAGCTCTCTCACTTGCACAATGGGGGAATACACACAAAGGTGGAGGCTGAAAACAGTTTTCCTCTTCTTAGTTGTGTAAGCCAAAAGAACTCTCACACAAAGAAATAGAAGAACCCTATATATGGGTCTCAAACCAAACTCAACTAACTAAGGTGGCATACTAACTGAGCCACAAACTAGAGTAGATAAGGATAGCTGTCATCTAGCTATTATTCATGGGCGGTGTACCAACCGCATCTGCAACTAACAAGTCGGTGACATAAATGCACAACGGTCACCTTGGCATATCATGAGTGGAGCTCGATATCTCAACAATAGAGAGGATCCATGATGGATGGTGGCACTATTATAGGCCTTCAACAAAGGGTTCCCATTGGCACAATGGAGGGTGTGTTATTGACTAGGATTAGCATTAGTGGTAGCTCCCCTCTATTACAAATAGTTTATGAGAATGTGGTCTTATGGATAAAACATGTAAGCTCTTTATGTCTTGATTGATAGTTATGAGTAGTTTCGTGATGATTCTTTCTTGTTTTTGTATGACTGAAAATTTTCCAAAAAAGAGAGTAAAATAATAAAAGAATCATAAAATATAAACAACATAAACTAAGAGCTAGTGAATGAAGGTTCATTAAGAAATATAGTTTTTAGTGTTCATATAAAGCTAAATGGTATCTAGAAACTCAATGTGATGGGTATACATGTTTATGTGGGGTTTGTGGTAGCACACAATTTCTGACTACCACATTCCCTCATGAAATGTGTGGTTAAGAATGTGAGAGGTAACACTCTGTGTGTGTGTGTGTGTGTCTGTGTGTGTGCGGCGCGCGTGCACGTGCGTGCGTGCGCATGTGTGCGTGTGTGATTAATCAAAGTTGTAAGTTTAAAGCTTGATGCATCATGGACAGTATGTAAATGTATCATGTTGATTCAACTGAAGGGATTCTAAATATCTATTTTTCAAAACATTTGTACTCACAAAAGGGTATCATCTAATAGGGGTATTCATAGACTAAATAGAACAATGCATTTTTTATTTATGAAACATTCATTAGACAAGGGGTTTTGGCATGCATGTGCATGATAATAAGGGTATGTGTATACTAAACCCCTCGAGGCTTAGAGGGATGATCCTCTAGGATTAAATGAGATCTTAGAGGAGTTTTTTGCATTTGGGAAAATTGATAAAACAATGTATTAGGCACTTAGCTTGAGCTAGGATCAAACTCTAGGCACCTTGAAAATTGTTTGTGGGTATATCCATTTTCTTGGATTTTGGGATAATGCCATTATAGATGGACTACTAAATAGAAGATCTTACTATATGTGAGATGCTCATGGCTATAGGGTCAAGGGGTTGTGGGTTCATAGGCCCGAGTGAGTTTTACTATGAGCAAGCCACTATTGTACACATTTTTGGTCTTGAAATCACTAGAAAATAATAACCGTGAGGAGAAAAAGGTAGACATCCATGGTATCAAACGACACCGACTTCTTAAGATAGAAAATTTGTAATTTTTGGAATCCCAATGTGGAGTCAAATTTAACAATAAAGTCATACTCTCTCAATTGGGCTTGGAGAAGCATTATTGGCCATCATATTAACTTGGGGAGTTGTTGATGGTTGTGCAATGGGTGGATGATGGACAAAAGTTGCTATAGCTAATCTATAAACTCCCATAAAAAGAATATAGAGCCAAAGAAGTGAGCATCTAGATCAATATCAAAGTTTCCTTTAAAACAAGGCCAACATAGTGGTCTTTCATTAGGTCATGCCTTAGTATGAATAGAAAGGAGTAGGTCACATGGAAAGACCTAAAGCATGAAAATATGTTAGGATATCACTCAAAATAAGGAATGTACTTAGGAGGAGCTAGCCAGTGCACTATATAACCTAGAGAAACTTGTTAAACCTTATAAGACCACCCCTTGTGCATAATCAAGTCCTTCATGTGGGGTCTTACAACTTCGCTAACCTATGGACCACTTGGGCATTATTAACCTACAACATCTAAGTAGCAGGAAAGACAAGGAACAAAAGGAAACCAATGCAACTTGATCCCCTACGCATACACTATTGATTGGTACATTTTTAGTATTCTCTTCCAATTGTTGTTGAATTGGAAAGTTAAGAAACTCTATATAGCATAAAAGCTTCTTATATAATAACAAAACTTCGTGTGATGTGAACCCACTCACCTCACTTATTGTAACTTGATAAATGCAAAGACCAAATGACAAAAGGGAATTCTCCAAAAATGATCCAAAATCTTTGAGGTCACAAGTTTATGGAATAGTCTAGCTATTACATGAAGTAAACCTTGAGGTGATTCAACAACAAATAAATGAGATAGCTAGCATATGTGTTCTCAATGATCTTTGCAAGCTCCATAGAGTATGCATGTAAAAGTGTTTGTTGAAATTAAAGCATAATATCTCATACAAAAGGGGTTGCTTAATTCTTGGAAAAAAAACATGAGCAATCTATCTAAACTTTAAAAGCATGTAAATAGGAGGTTGCTTAATTCTTGGAAAGAAAACATGAGCAATCTATCTAAACTTTAAAAGCATGTAAATAGGAGGTTTGAGATATTACATTGCAAGAGTGGTAGAGGTTCCATGTATTGCTCCAAACCCCACCCAATAACCAAACCTAAAGTGTAAAATAACCACTATAATGAGTTACAACTACCACACAACACTCACTTAAATACCTCTCTTCCTCACACATCACTTACATAAAACAAGAAAGAAAAAGAAAATGCTCGTTGATAATGAAAGAATGAAATATAACTTTTAACTCATAATGTGTTGAATATTAGGGAAAAATGGTCCCATTTACACAAGTTCGAGCCTCCCACCCTATTACCCATTTTCACCCACTCACTACTATTTATAATCAAAGGCTGATATGTATATTTCACTCATTGGCTTGCAATATATTTACACTCATATACATCCAATATGGTGTGATTCAAATTGATCATGCATATGCAATGACTTAAGGTGGTAGTGTGATTTGGAAATTGGGAATGGAATGCCAATGGCATAGTCAAATTTTGCATTTGAATGTAGAATAGATTTCTAGTACTTTCTCTTTAGATGTGGTTAGTAATGTCCAGTTGTATGAGTTGGCACTTCAACTAAATATAGTTATGTTGTTATCCTCCATTTGTGATGTTTTACTCAAGGAATGCCTATCAAAGATTTACTTATTTGTGTTCATGACTTTTACCATGCAAGGGTTAGAACATATGGAGTGAGGACACTTTTTGAGATAGACCCCACATAATAACTCCTTCATTCTTGGGGCAAATGTTTTACTCCTTTGAAATACTTTTGCATTACATCGATGTCTTTCAACCTCAAAAGGTGAGAGCACTAACCTTTCATAAAAAAATAGAATATAGATCAACAATCCCACAAAAATGAGTGTTAGCATGTGGTTGCATCTATTCCTCCTCCTCATCATGCTTGACAAGCTCATCTCTTGTACTAGTAATAGGAAGTAGGGGAGAATAAAATGACCACAAACCACAAGTAGGTCTGTGAAATACTAGCTAGCCAAGCTAGCATTGTCAAAAAAGCCCATGAACCACATGTTGCAAGGTTGTGAAGCTCGTCATTCTACACCTCATTTCCTTCACATTCTTTCATGATCAAAGGGAAGAAGTCATGCTACCACACTAATTTTTCATTTTGCTCACAAAAAGTAAAGGGGGCACACTTTGCACGATGTGCTCCGAATTTCATAAGAAGAAGATTAGGTTCTTGCATGATTATATAGGAGAAAAATATTACATCTTGATATATTGAACTATTAGACCATAAGTGTTCCCAAAGTTGTGACGGTCAACCTACTTTGTTTGATAATATAACTCACAAATCTAATCTACATGTGTTTATTATTTCTTTTTGAGATGGAATGATAGCTAGACCTAACTTAATGTATGATGCTCTAAACCTTGAGGTAAATGAGTTCTTGTAGTTGATGCTATCACACACACACACACACACACACACACACACACACACACACACCCCTTGGTTTGTGAAATATGTGATCATTGATCATCTATCATTGCAAACTCCAAGATTAAGATTGCAAGTCATTTGAGACAATATCTTAGAACAATTCAGTGTGAAAATGCAAATGATTATTGGATTGGTTTCTAGTAGCAATGATTCTTAGCCATTGACTTTTAACTTATGATTTCAACGCACCAATGGATATGACGTAAAGATTGTGTGAACCTTTCTACCAACTGATTGAGTCATCCTTTCTAGGTATCAATGGAGACGGCATAGGAGCAATGTCATGTAGAAGTTAGTCGATGTGAGCATGTTTGACAATGATCTTGTTAATTGATGAGGCACATGCAATTTGTGCTATCTTGGACTTGGTTAAAAATTGTGTAGGGAGGAGAACTCGAAAGCATTGCACTCTAAAGTGAAACACATCTTAGTAAATGCTTATAAGCCAAGCGAGAAAAACTTCATACAACAAAGGGAACACCCCAATATTGTGGAGCTATTGCTTTGATTTTGTCAAATTTTATGCATCAGAGATCACATTCATGATACTTGTCCATGTGTGCTTGAGTTATCAAATTTCGTGCATCATCAGAGTACACATTCATGATACTTGTCCATGTGTGCTTGAGTTGATTTTATGGATAGTCGAGTTTTGTGCATCAAGGTACATGGTCATGATACACGTCCACATGATGCACAAAATTTTACGCATCAGAGTACACATTCACAATACTCGTCCACATGTGCTTGAGTTGATTTTGTGGATAGTCAAGCTTTGTGCTTCAAGGTACATGGTCATGATACACATCCACATATTCATTGTATTTGATTTTGCGGACTCACGTTGGTCAAATCAACTGACATGTGTCATGTCTCCAAATGTTGTTCCCTTTGGCATGGTGATAATATACCCAATTAGCCTCAATTTTTAGGGAGGTGGTCAATTAGCACCCACCCAATGAGGCCCTCTACTTCCCTATGGTGGCACTAGGTTGAAGAAAAATGGTTTAGTAACAAATTTGTGACGTTAATGGTTGACAAAGAGTAGATGTTCTTCTCCCATTCACATACAACTACACTGGCAAACTAAAATGATGAATGAGAGCCCTTGCTCACTCCAAACCCTGCTAACCCTACATTAGAACCCCCTTTTTCTCTCGAGGGTTTGTGGGAGCTATGGAGAGCTACCAAAACCCCATTATCCCTTTAAGTTTCCACTGCAAGGACGAGGACACAATATCTGTGGGGGAGGGTTGTTATCTTCCCATGCACTAGAGTTAGGTGGGACTGGGTTCTTAAGCTAAAGGGACATGACCTTTGGGACTGCCAATTGTGGGGAGCTAGTTCCACCCAAATTCCAATGAGGCCTACAATGGATTTCCACTTGCAGTTGGGTTATCTCGATGGTGGCACACGTGCTCTACACAGAGATATTACGAAATTAACAAGGTTCCTAACGCACAAAGCAGGTTCTCCACCTGGGAGAGATCCGCCTGCGCGGGCCAATTCAGAATAAAGCATTATTTGCTTATGTATATTTTAATATTTGTTTTTTGAATATATAAACAGTCAACCCGATTTTTAATCGAGTGATTTTCGAAGAATGATTAGAAAACACTTGAATGAGGTGGGAGAGGGAAACATGGCCGCCTTGATGTGATGATGGGCGGGAGCAACGGTTTGCCATTGATTGTGGGGGGGGGGGGGGGGGGGTTTGAATAATATAGTTAGATATAATTAAAACCCGGTTTAAAAATGATAAAGGGGTGGTATAAATATGAGCTGGGGAGATGCAGCTGTACAGGCGCTGTGTGCGTGTGCATGCGTGTGTAGACTCTCTCTCTCTCTCTCACTCTCTCACGATCATTATCGATATCATATCATCATTCATTATCATTCCGTCTTCTTCTTCTTCTTCTTCTTCTTTCTTCCTGCATTGATCCTTCCATGGCTACCCTGACACGAGGGGTCTCCTTCCGCCGACAGGGCTCCTCCGGGCTTAGCTGGGCCGACCATTGGTCTCTCACAGATGACGGCGTCATGATGACACGGAAGGTGATGAAAGGAGCTGCAGCTGCAGCTGATAGCAGGCTTCATAGTCACCATCGCCACGGCAAGAAGCCTGTCATCAAGTCTGGCACCCTCAACAAGAGAGGCGAGATCGACCACCTGCCTCGCAGTCGGAGCGTGGGCTGCAGCCACCATGATCTCATCCCGTCCTCTCCCTCTTCTCCGTCATCATCCTCTCCCTCATCACCACACTCTTCTCGAAAGCATAAGTCTCGCCTTGTAGGCTGGCTTAAGAAGACCTTCAATGCCAAATCAGAGCCCTCCTCTTGATCCTCTTCTTGAGAGAGAGAGAGAGAGAGAGAGAGAGAGAGATCCCTCTCTCTCGAGGGAGAGATCAGAGGAACCCCTCACCTCTTCTCCCTCTCCTCTTCTAACCTCCCATCTTAGCATTGCCTAATTCACTACCACGCCTAACCATTCTTTCACTTCACTAGCGCCTTTAATCATTGTTGGTTCCTAGTAGATCATCAAATCTCTTATCTTCTTTGTAATTAGTAAAGTGATGGGACTTGAGAGCTTGATGGGAGTGTCTTCTTTGATTCTGAGCGCGGGCATGTCCGCACCGAACGAAGATATTACTCTCGAGTTAGTTCTTGTAGTGGTTTGTGTCATCTCAAATAGCTCTTATCTTTGAAGGGAAGTTAAGTGCCATCGTTAACAAACAAGCATTTGATCTCTTTTTATCTTCCTCTTTCATGTAATTATGAAAGGCCTACTTTCTTATTGGGTTATGTCCTCTCTCTCTCTCTCTCTCTCTCTCTCTCTCTCTCTCTCTCTCTCTTCTTGATATGATAATGCCAAGTTTCACTTCTTATGGTTGTTACATGGTATCTAGGTTTACAATTTATCAGAACTCTTTCCATTTTTTCTTTCAAATTTTCATGCTGCGGATTGTGAGAGGTATTGATCATGCATAGCTACAAATATTTTAGGTTCAATGAGAATGGCTTTTCTATACCCTCCCTTCATCCTAGTAACAACTTGCCCCATGTACATATTTGAGATTTACTTCTCTATTGAGGACGAGCTCTTTATCTCATTGCTCTTTCAATTCTTATTATATATGGGGTGTATTGTTCCAAGGCCACATGTGAGCTTTTAAGCATGCCTATCTTATGATGACTGAGTGGATTTTTATGATTAGTCAACATCATTCACCCTAACATTGTTAGATCAAGATTATTTATCACTTGAGTCCGTTGTTTAATTCTTCCTTGACATTCTATTATGATAGAAGTTGAAATGTGCTACTCATCCGTATTTGATAGAATCTACTTTAGTTTCCTTTCCAACTTTAACTATATTATGAATCAAACTCGAGTTGCTTGTTGATATGATAGAATCACCTCTCAAGTTTAGAGTGAATTGGTATCAAGACCTAACCACACTAAAAAATATTCGAACTTGAACCCCTTGACATTATATGTAAAACCAATTAACAATCACATTTATTCATCATAATTCTTCATTTTAACTAGCGTATAAAGGGGTTACAAGCTCTTGATTGCTCTCTATCAACATGTACATTTAGATTGGTTTCCTTTATGTGATTCTTATATTAGGGATGTCCATCAAATCTCTTAATGTACATTTCAATTCAATTAAAAGTTTGTCCTTTGAACAAGATGAATGCTCGAGAGGTTGAATATTTTTCTCTAATCTATAATATGTTGAGATCATAATTATGATTGTAGTTAAGAGTGAAATAAGCTCTTGTGAATCATAAATGGCATTTGTTTTAAAGCAAGATCAATGTTCGAGAGTTGAAGATTTATCTCCTCTACAATGGGTTGAGATTAGTGCAACCAACTTTGAGCATTCTATTAACAATTCAATTTAGTTCTTATATCTATTGCATTTGGAAGCCAATGCATTGGGTTTAGAGCCTATATTCTATACAATTTTATGGACATTTAGTTAACTAGAGTGAATAATGTTTTTCATTTTCCATTTTATCTTCTTCAAATCTTGCATGTAAGTATAGTAGTTATTGTGAAAGCTAGGGGGATTGGATATGCATCCCTTATGAGATGAAAACCCCACATGCATCAATCAAGAGTGACTTTGCTAGTCAACTTCCTCTTATCCACATCCACTATCCCTAAGCAAGCATGTGCATCACATTGATTAAAAGAATTTGGCTCATGTGAGGAAAACATGGTCATCATACATCATTTTTGGGCCTTTCAAACATGTTCTACCATTTATGGTTCATTCAAGTTAATGTTTTTTTCTTTGATGTGGTTAAGGTATATAATTTGTCCTTAACAAGCTATCAATACAAATAGAAGGCTACCCAACTAATTGGGTCCATATATCCTAAGGATGGTTACAATCAAGGTAACCATTCACCCAACACACACCAATTCAATTCGGTTATCTAAGCAAATATTGTATTATGTGCTTGGGGAAGTTACTATATGCATATTCTCTACATCACGTGCGTTTAAGGCCTATTAATAAATATCCTTATATGTGAATTTTTCATGGATAAAACATAACCCTTTTCTATTCAATATGTGCATCACATTGATTAAAAGAATTTGGCTCATGTGAGGAAAACATGGTCATCATACATCATTTTTGGGCCTTTCAAACATGTTCTACCATTTATGGTTCATTCAAGTTGATGTTTTTTTCTTTGGTGTGGTTAAGGTATATAATTTGTCCTTAACAAGCTATCAATACAAATAGAAGGCTACCCAACTAATTGGGTCCATATATCCTAAGGATGGTTACAATCAAGGTAACCATTCACCCAACACACACCAATTCAATTCGGTTATCTAAGCAAATATTGTATTATGTGCTTGGGGAAGTTACTATATGCATATTCTCTACATCACGTGCGTTTAAGGCCTATTAATAAATATCCTTATATGTGAATTTTTCATGGATAAAACATAACCCTTTTCTATTCAATATGTGAATAACCCCTTTATATTACACCCTTTTGTACGTAAAAAATATATAAAGATGGTATTTTAAAAATACCTTATTTTGAACCCACGTGATGCACACATATATTCATGAGTAACTTACCAGAGATTATGTGTCTGAATAGGAAAATATACTTCTTATTTTTCATCCCTTATTACAGTTTTCTGAAGGTTTTATTGAAAAAACTTTCTTCGGCAAGATTGTTAGAAGTTTTTCTCCTAATCATAATGTAGATTTTTCTAAACCATAAAATGGAGTATCTAACCTTCTTCAAGCTTCACATGACCCAATCCATCCATCAAATCATTTAGAATTTGTGGGGGCTTCTCATATATCATTACTTAGAATTGTCCTTTCAACTATGTAACATAGGTGGGACAAATGAGTTTCAACCCTATCCTGGGGCTCAAAAAGATTTACTATATAGTTTGTTGGCTAGCCCTGCTAAGCTTCTCCCATCCATAAGCAAGTAGACCTTCTTAACATGGTGGCTTGCTAGGCTTAGGTTTGGTGAGGGTTTTGCCATTATTTCATTTAGGGGTTGGTTGTCCATTGAAGCCTTCCTTGTGCTAGGATGTCACTTGGGTGCCATTGGAGGTCATTCTCAAGAATGATAGATGAAGAAAGGGTAGCAATAATTGGTTATCATGAATTCTCCTTAGTCTTTTGGTATCTCAATTGCTAGATGAATCAATGCTTTGTCAAGTTTAGGACGTATGGTCCATAGGTTTCTATAAATGCATAATATTGACACATCTAAAGATAATATAGGTTAGGGTAGTTTTGGGGGGAGGATTAAACATAATGAGGAAAGGTTTTTTGGATAACTGGAATGGATTTTTCTTTTTTATTTTTTCTTTTTTTTGGGGGGGGGGGGGGGGATAGGTTAAATTTAGGGAGAGGGATGGTGGAAAAAATGAATAGAGGGAGGGCTAAATTTAATGATAGAGGAAATTTTACTTTAAGGAGGGGGGTTATATTTACATGGGATAAGAGGGGATTGAAGTTGGAGAGAAGGGAGGACAAAAAGGGAGGGGATGGAAATTTTAGAGAGGGGATATATTGAATTTCTTTTGAGGGAAAAGCCTCTCTCTCTATTGTGTGTGTGTGTGTGTGTGTGTGTGTGTGTGTGTGTGTGTGTGTGTGTGTGTGTGTGTGTGTGTGTGTGTGTGTGTGTGTGTGTGTGTGTGTGTGTGTGTGTGTGTGTGTGTGTGTGTGTGTGTGTGTGACCCTCTAAGTAGAACAATGGCACAAAAATGGAGCTTATATTATTTCAAGAGCTTCAAATCACTTAACAACTCAACTATTTCTCATAGCTAGCTCAAACTACTAGTTCTAACATACTATATTGCCTCATCCACTCAATTCCCAAGAAAGGAAAGAAAGAAACCGACCCAAGAGTTCTAGTAGACTCACCAATCTTATTTCTCTATTGTTTCAATCTAAATGGAGGAGGATGTTTATGGCCTTACAATTCAAGTAGTGCACTCCTTAAGCCATCATCAGTTGCTCTTTCATGTTCAAGTTGCTAGTCCCTACCAAAAGAAGAAGAAGTAATAGCAAAAGAAGAAGAATACAAGAATGGAGTTTCTCCAAACAATCCCTCACAGACTTTGTCCATCTTGTACTCTAGACATGGGAGCAAAAAGGAAACAAGACGAGGAAGCAATAGGAGAAGATAAAGCTTCTCTTTGACTACTCTCTCTCTCTCTCTCTCTCTCTCTCTCTCTATATATATATATATATATATATATATATATATATATATATATATATATATATATATACCATGAGGTTGGAAGCATATATATATATATATATATATATGCTTCCAACCTCATGGTATATATATATATACCATGAGGTTGGAAGCATACAAATAAGAAGACAAGAAGTAGAGGCTCAAAAGAATAAAACACATAACATTAAGAGATTCAATTCATTTTACACCTTATATACATGGGGTCTCATGGGTAGGTAAGCCTCAACTAAGACAAGAAATATTGGGTAATCATTTAGTTGCTTGTGAGTAAGAAATATTGAGGTCCCTAGTGACTCAACCTCCATAGCATTTAGATGGTTAGATTACTTTTTGGCCTACCTCACAAGGAACCATTTTTTTGATCGACTTGAGGTCCCTAGTGACTCAACTACAATCGCTAATAACATTCTATTATTGAGTTAACAAAGCTACTTGTATGATCAATTAAAAAAAGTGGATAAGGATCACATTTGGACAATGAAAGTGAGAAATGAGGGGGAGTATAACATCAACCCCTCTACCCATTAACCAGTCTCACATCAACACCCCCTTAAAATGGCTTAATAAGAGTGAGAAATGGGGGAGAGTAGAACATCAAGATACCTCTACCTTTAAGGCAAAGTCTCATACTAGTTCCCCTAAAATGGTGCTATAGCAAGATCTAAAATCTAGACCCTAAGGAAGTTAACATTTAGCTCTAAGCCTAATCATTGAGAAGCACTCGAGTAATTGAGTCCATCCAGTCCCATAGGATAATTTTTGTAGAGGAAATCATCATCTTGCTTCCAAAACCAAAACTTATTTAGTTTTTTAATTAGGATCCTAGCGCAATTAGTTTAGAAATTCAAAAGTAACTTTTTTAACTAGCCCATTAGCACATATTCATTTCACACCTTTGTGCCACATACACATGTTGTAGCTACAATGAGAATGTAGATTGAAGAGAGAGAGAGAGAGAGAGAGAGAGAGAGAGAGAGAGAGAGAGAGAGAGAGAGAGAGAGAGAGAGAGAGAGAAGATGCTATGTTTATCTCTCTTGTGAGTAGCCCCTTTTTGTCTTATCACTCAAAGAATAAAGAATGAGTGTGTCTAATATCATAGCCTACATGTGAAAGGGGGATAAAATCTAAGGTTTTAAAAAAAACCTTAAAATAAAAACAAAAGAAACGAGTTGTCTAATTGAGTTGCCATTTTTCTCAAATAAATTGTTGTCTTCTTCTCATTAGCCCACAACTACCATTTTTCTCAAGTTCTTCAATGCCATCATTGTGAATTGTCTAGGAATGAATTGCATGTCATCCGTGAAAGCACCGTCGCTAGCTCAAATGGGCTCATCATTATCACCACCATGCTAAGGAACAAGAAATTGATCAATGTGGATTGCAATGTACACTCATCAACATCTCAATAGCCACCAAAAGAACATGGAGTGATCATCATCTTTGTCAATAAATATCAATGTTGACAAGTGATTAGCTCTCTAATCATTATCCCTAAAAATAAAGGCATCGATTGTCATCAATCACAATAGAGAGAGGGAGATGATTAAATGATAAAGGCTATATAAACCTTAGTGTTAAAGGCTTTTAGGCTCCTCTTCAAAACCTTAACTTTTTCTCACTTGAATATACCATTCTTGTTTTATACATTGATAAAGGAAAGAAAGAAGAGAGAGAGAGAGAGAGAGAGAGAGAGAGAGAGAGAGAGAGAGAGAGAGAGAGAGAGAGAGAGAGAGGGGCTAAGATAGAAAAGTAAAGATGGAGGGATAAAATGATTGTGAGAGATAGAGGGAAAAGAGACTATTTGAGAAGGATAGACAGGGAGAGAGATTGAAGGCATAGGGAGGGAGAGAGATAGAATAGAATAGAGAGGTCATGCAAGGAGACAAGTAGACACATGCATTTAAGATAGAACCATAAGTAGAAACTTGTGCTTATACACAATGTATGTCAAAACTAAGTATTTTTCTCCTAGAAAATTTTGCATTTACAGGATTATGATGCAAAGTATATCCTTCCTTATTGAATATGAAAATGCAATCATTTTGGTTTTCATCAAACTCTTGTAAGATATGCTTGTTGTTTTGGAAAAAGGAACGATTTCTTAGCTTAAGATAAAGATAGAATACTTTTCCTTGTTTTTGTTTGAACCTTGAAAATCGCCAAAGGAGGAGACTTTATTCATTTTGAGAGTTTATCAAACAAGGTCTTGATGCAAGGGTAGATCATCTCCATGATCGCACTGTAGAAATAGATGATGCCGATGAAGGCAAGGAACATGAAAGGACACTACTTGATATAGTGGCCAAAGGTCGAGTGGTCTGAAGGCCACACCATGGAACATTGGTTCACTCCTATGGTACCTTATAGGTCAATGAGGCTCTAGACACTCCTCGCTGGGCCTAGGATGGTGGAGTTGGAAAATCTCCATGTCCTAACATCTACGGACATTGGAAGACCATGTTCTAGATAAAAGGTAGAATATGGATTGTGTCCATGGGACTTGGATTTGGATACGAGACCCAATTTAAGGGATGACATGCTTGATTGGCATTGCAGCTTAGAGAAGATGTAGATAAATACATTATTGTTAGTGTCTTCTAAAGGTTTTTTAATCTAATCTTTGTATTTGTGAATAATTTACATGAATGAATATTGTGCTAATAGGCTAATTTTGAGAAATCTTTCTTTACATGTCAAGCATAAATGTGTTAAGTTAATGAAATAGCTAAAACACACCATCAAGGGGAGGGAAAATCCCTAACCTATGGTTGGGTGGTCTTATTAAGCCTAGAGTTTTCCTTCAAGGATGACCTTCCCAAGGGATTCTATAGAGCTTGACCTCATGTTGTTTTGGGAGATTGGAGTGAGATTTTGCCTCATGGATAGAGGTGACATGCTTTGAACTCCCCTAACCAAGTATAATATGATTTTGCTTTGATTTGAGCTATTTTGCACAAGTAGTTGCTCAACAACCAATGCTAGATATAGTGTTAGATGAACATAGTACTATTTAGCGACCTTAAATTCAAGTGGACCCTTGTGGGTATGGAGCAAAGCTTCCCCTACAAAGTAGAATCAACCAAGGTTAGGAAACAATGTCTTCAATATTCCAAGGGAGTTATCGATAGCATCACCTTGGATTCTCTCTTGATGGCCACCCAAATCGTGCCATCAAGGGAACATTCAATAGGTACATTACAGTATGTACATATATAGTTAGGGTTACTAAGTAAGATGTGCAGTCAACCACATTGGAATTTACCCCAACAACCTCCCACTTAAAGATCAATGTGCCTTTAAGGGAGACAAAAAAAATGAGAGGAAATGTGAGGTGTAATATATGTGAGTTACCCTCACTCAATGCCCATCAACGAGTTGACAATTCCTTGCAACGCGTAAACTTTTTGGAGGACAAAATCTTGGTGAGAAAGTTTGCCAACTCATCATTAGTATGAACTTTGATAAGATGATCTCAATTATCCTCAAGCATTTGACTCATGAAGTAATACCTCACTTCTATGAGCTTGGTTTTTGCATGAAATATAGGATTCTTTGCCAACATGATGGCACCATGACTATCACTTTATATCTCATTTTTGGTGCCATGGCTAGAGTGTGCAATAATGGCATGCCTTCACCAAGGCTCAAGTCTCCCACTAAATGAGTAAGCCACATGTATTCTTTGCACACCTTTGTGGCTATAATATACTCAACTTCAATGGTAGATAATGCCACACATTTCTACAAGCAAGACATCCATGAGGTTACACCATCATACAAGGTAAAAGCATATCTTGTGATTGACTTTCTATTGTCAACATTTCTTGCATAGTTTGCAAAGGCATGAATCTCATTATTATTTTTTCCAGCTATCAATAGATCAACCATGTAAAGTATCAATACTATCAAGCTGTCAACTTTAGCCTTTCTAATGTATAAGAAATGGTGTGTCTCACTTCTCTTAGCCATGAGATTGCATAAAGGCATCAAACTTATTACATCATTCTCTTAGGGTCTACTTCAATCCATAGTGAATCTTTTTTAGATTGCAGATTTGCCAAGTTCTAGAAAGCCCTTTGATTGCTACATGTATGTCCCATCATGAAGATCACCATGTAGAAATATTGTCTTGACATACAATTGTATAAGATCAATATCATCCTTAGCCACCAACGCTTCATTATGCACTAGTCACTACATTGATCTCCTCAATATTTATATTTCTTTACCTTCTTTCCTATCAACATCCTTCTCCTCCTCCTTCTTATTCTTTTGCTCTCACTTCCAGTTATAACAATCCTTCTTGATATGACATGTTTCGCCACAATGCAAGCATTTAATATCTTTATTGGACCTAGATTTGCTATGTGACTATCCACAGTCATGGTTCTTGCCTTATACTATTTTCTACCTCTTTCTTCCTAAGTTGTGAATGCTTGACCATTTCTACCTTGGTCCATGGATTTCCTATGTATCTCCTTAGCTAATAAACTACCCACAATATTAGTACTTCAACTTGCTATCTAGAGTTGAATTATTAATTGCTATTCTAAACATATCCCATGATGTAAGTAAGGAGCATGACAATATATTACCTTAACCTCATATTCAAACTTCAACTTTTGAGCTTGCATATGACTAAGTATGATATTGAATTCATTAAAGTGGAAGGTGATAGCAAAGGCCTCCTTCATCAGCAACTCAAATAACTATTTCATGATATATACCTTGTTAAAGCTAGTTTCTTTCTCGTAAGTGTGACATAGCTTCTTCCATAAGTTATGTATACTTGGATATGCTCCCTCCACAAACTAAAGTTTGTACCATCAAACTTCTTGATGTTGTATAATGTCTTGTCCATTGTAGATGATGATATCATTTGTGAAAAATAGCAACCAATTTTAATTGATAGCAAATAGAAAATCAACAAACTACACCACAAAACTAGCAAACTTTCTACAACATATGCTTAATATAACCAAAACTAAGAGATGCTAGAAAATGAACCATTGCTCTACAAGTCAAAAATGGAGTTTGAAACATGCTTAGATAGAAAAAAAAGTAGACTCAAGCTATCTTAAATATTTTTTCAACCTCTTTGCACATGTTGAATCTCATCCAAAAAGAAGACCATGAATATTTCTATTGGCAGCACTGGTTGGAGACTCCCTCCCACTCTAATACCAATTGTTTGAGTTATAAGAAGAATGGGGATTGCACGAAGATGGAGAGATAGAGATAGAGAGAGAAAGAGAGAGAGAAGATGATATGCCTGTGGTTTATATAGTAGCTCTCTTGTGAGTAATCCCTTATTGTTTTATCACTCAAAGAATAAAGAACAAGTGTGTACATATATAGTTAGGGTTAGTGAGTATAAGATGGGTCACTGGATACATTGGCCTTTACCCCAAGAGTGTGTACATATATAGTTAGGGTTAGTGAGTAATGAAGGAAGCTCTCTTGCTTAACCCCCGAGTCCTACACAAACCAACATTTCAAGTCGAGCAGCCATGGCTACCTCTCACATAGCTGACGTGCTCTCCCTACCTATGGGGTGTACTGAGATTACCTTGATGCTCGATCAAGTACCCTCCTCGTTCTTGCACACTAGTAGCTCCATGATCTTTGAGGCAAGCTCAAGCAAGCTCAATCCCTCTCCGTTGAGCTCCATGCTCCATGGCCGCACGAGACAAGAGAAGAGAAGAGAAGAGAAGAATATGAAAAGAGGAGATGGGGAGCTTCTTCTCCTCGATCTCACTCTCTCACTCTCTCACACTCCCTCACTACCTCACTCAAGCACACATAAGAAGGTAAGAAGAAGAGAAAAAGAAGAAGAAGATTTTTGCCACACACCAAGAATGAGAGTTTCCATTAACTTTTTGGCTTATATACATGCCCTCTTTCCCTTGGGCGGTCATCCCCTTTTTACATGGTTAGCCATGGCCTATGCATTTTTCCCCTTTGCCCTAACTTCCTAGCTTAGTCCTATCGCCCATCCATGGTTGCAAATTTCACAGAAGGGAGTCGAGCACTCTTTTATAAGGATTTTGGCTGCACCTTCATATTTAAAGGTACACCTTCTTGCTTTTGGCTTTTTTGCAGCTTCTATGGTTGTGCCTTGGACTCTTGGTGGTTGTTCCCATGCTTTTAGATTTTTTTTCGAGCCCATTCTCTTGTGAGGCACCTTTTCCTTTCTTTTTGCGTTGCACTTTTCCTTTCTACTCTACAGTAAACATTGACCCCCTCCTAGCCGAGTGCCAATCCCATGGCGCTGTTGGGTGGTGAGTTGGATGGCGGTGATGGGGTAGCTAGGTGGATTTTTGAGTTTGTATACAAGTCCTAGTTGAGGATGTGTTGGAGGGATTTATGCTTGGAATTGTGGGACCTTTCGCTCAACTGCCAAGACCCATGGATTGCTTATTGTTTCAAGCATTCCAAGCCGAGCACTAATGGCTACCTCTCACATAGCCGATGCACCATCCATATCTACGAGTGTAGTGAGCTTACCTCCATGCCGATCGAGTTATTCCTCTCCAATGCACTCCGGTAGCTCCACGATTCAAGTGCAAGCTCCATCCTCAAGCTCCATGCTCCAAGCTCCATCACCGCGAACAAGAGAAGAAGAGAGGAGAAGATGGAGAGCTTCTCCTCCCCGGTCCCTCACCCTCACACACTCACTCCCTCACACTCTATTCCTCTCTCAAGCACAAGCTCAAGCAAGTAAGAACAAGAAGAAGAAGAAGAAGAAGAAGAGAGCCACTTTTGGCCACACACAAGAATGAGCTTCTCATTCACTTTTCAACTTTATATACAAAACCCTAAATCCCTTTTGGGCGGTCATCCCCTTATCCCCTTTTTTAAGATCCTATGCACCGCGCTCCTTAAATTAAATCATGATGCGCTTGCGCTCTTTTACAAAAGTATTTACTTGCGCTTTTCCTTGTGCGTCTTTTTTCCTTATTTAGGACTTTTTTTTTCTTCTTGTGTTTCTAGATTTTTCTTGGCGTGCCTTCGTCTTTCTTTTCACTTTTGCCTTGGCCTTGTCTTCTGCTTCAGCTTTTCCGGATTTTTCACCTTTGTTCGTCTGAGGGTTAACATTACCCCCCTCCTAGACGAGTGCCAGTCCCATGGCTAGCAGGCTTTGGCATGCACTGAAGATGTGGGTGAAAGGGACATCGATGGTTGCCATGGAGGAGTGTTGGTGGTGGTGGCGAGGAAGGTCGTTGGGGGCATGTTGGTGGCCTAGGTGGCTAGTGGTAGGGTTGTTGGAGTTGGTGGTAGGGCTTTTCTTTGTTGGGGATTGCACTGATGGCTAGCACAAGTGTTGGTTTGTTGGGGATTCTGCACATGACGATTCTTGGCAGGCTTACAGGATGATAAAGGATAAGAGTTTAGAGTTGGGTGTCGATGAAGAGCGAATGACACTGTCGTTGGAGTCTTCAATACCTGCAATTGAAAACCTCTCATAGGTGGTCTCTCCCTAGGGATAGTGCTAGTCTTCTTTATCGTGCACAAGACATAGTTCAATTAGTTTGGGAGATTGGTCAAACTCTAAGCAAGCTGAGAGTATTGTCTTGCACTTAAGGACTCAAACTGTGTATATATTTCGGTGCAGATAGTATGTGAGTGCTTGTGCATACTTAAATATTACGTAGTTAGAAGACCGCGGCTGGTTTCTCGTAAAAATGTGTGGATGAAGCGAAGTTGCCCATGTTGAGAAGAAGTACACGTGAAGGTGTATGCGACATCCTTTGCATTGTGACTGCACGACGTAACATAATTGAACACATGGACACTGCACTGTCGGTAGTTGGTAGCTATTGGACCTGCATGATGAGGACAATGTACTTTTCATGGCCATTCGTGCGGTGCTTGCCACAATTGTTTGCAATGGTATTAAGGCAGAGTGTAAGAGAGAATCGTGCAAATGGGTCAGGGTGATAGGTCTAACCATAGGCGAGACAATCTCCCTAGGTATGTCCTGCCTTTGATGTGCCCTGAACAATTGTGGGTGATGCTAAAGGGCTAGGAGACTAGGGACGGAGCCAACCGACCAAGGTCACTGGACGTACCTAATTTGAGGACCCCTAGGTGTTGTGCTATGATCGTGGGTGCTTCGTATCTTTTCATTATTTTCTTTTCTTTTTTTTCCTTTTCCGTTTTCTTTTTCATTTCTTTTTCTTGTGCTTTTTTTTCCTTTCTTTATTTCTTTATTTCTTTCTCTTATCTTTTCTCCTTCTTTTTTTTTGGACTTGCCTGAGTACAATCATTGCAATATGTTGAGGCTATCAGCCTTTCAATGGGTTGGGAAATGTCAAACTTCAAAGGCTTAGGAAATGGATATTACAATGATGATTATGCCCTAGCCTCGTTGTTAGAGAAGTAGTCGTTGAGATGGGGAGATACACTTGAGATATTGCAATCCTCTTTGGAACGTGCGATGTTGGTACAATTGGGGTAACAGCTGCCATGATTGCCCAACATAGAGTGTGTGATGTGGGCACTTGCACGTGTGATTTTTGCTTTCGGCAATGTGGCTTTGTCGCGGCTCTTTATGGGGTCGGTGGTGTTGCGGTGACTTGGGCATTGAACACTTTCGCACAAAGACCTGTGTCATCCTGCATCCACTTGTCACTTCATGAGAGTACATGCATGGCATATGCCGCAACTAGAATAAACCAGTGCAATGCAAGGAGACATCACCTATCTGAATTCCATGGTGTTGGCTTATATACTTATCACCTGCACTTGATTAGCTTTTTTTTTTGGCTAAAGACGTGAAATATGTTAAATGCAAATATGAAAAGTTTATACAATTGGGGAACGTATTAGCACCTAACCATTTGAAGACAAAAAGTCATGGCCAGGTAGCATTTGATAAGCCCTTTATACAACATGGGCTACTCTATTTGTACGAGGCGGGGCGAGTCTGGGTGATCGGGTGACTAAGGCTGTACTGGTGAGGGGCTCCTATGAGACTGGGCGGGGAAAATATCGGCTGGGACCTGAATTGTGTAGTCCCTAGCCGCAACTATTTCTAGAATGCTTTTAAACAATGCGTCAAATTCTTGCTTGTCTCGAGCTGCCCTCTCCTGTTTTGAGCACCTGTGCCCGAGCGTCTGGTGGGAGCCTGCACGATCAATGTTGCCATGCCCCTTGTGCTCCCTTGAGCTTCCATTACCCTGGCCTGGAGATTTTTTGGCCTACATTTGGGGCGGTGTTGCTTGGGGCCTCATTTCTTTGCATACCTTTTAAGGGTAGGTACGTAGCGTTCCGGTGGAGGAGCTTGTGCTACATGCTCCCTTCAACGGTGGATAGCGTCCTTGCAAGCCAACTGCACTAGGTGCTCCATGTCGGCTACCGTAGGGGGACCTGCAATATGGGAACCAAGGATTAGGCCTTGAGGCAGGATAAAACTGTTCACATGGAAGGGATTATACAGTGGGTTATCAAGTGCACATGATGAGAAGGAGAGAGGTGAGGCATGCAATGTTTGTTGTAGAGGGATGGCCCCCATGATGATGTTCATTTGGCCTCCAGCCAAACCATTAGCAGATCTTGGCTCATGCTAAGTTGCATGGACTGGTTATCATGGAGTGGGGCAGGGCTCATCCTCGGAAGGATAGATTGGAAAGGGGGAAAGGTGTATAGAAAGGGATGCTACCCTGTCTACTCCATCAAAGATGTTAGTTAAGGATTCCTATGGTGGTAATGAGGGTTGCATGCCCTCCACATGGAGGTGGGAATGGTCACACAACTTCTAAATGTGTGGTGAGAGGAGGACCTCAGGAGCTTAGCCTGTTGAACCCAACTCTTCTCCCTGCACTTGACTATCATTGCTTGTGTGTGTTGATATTGTCTATACAGGGTCACAAAAGTCATTTTTTATTTATATACATATTCAGATTGTACTGGAGTGTGGCACACGCATCTAGTACTTGTGGCAGCTTACTCAATACCAATAGATATTTTGCAACATTGAGTAGCATGGAACCTTGTCCGAGTCTACTAGCAACATGTAACTCCTCCTCAGTGAGAACCTTATCAGACAGAGAGTTCTCTTGGCTAGTTTCAACTAAGTCCATATCTCGAATGGCAGTCAGCACTCGAAAGGAAGTTGGTGCCACATAGATTGGGTCTCTTTGAGACCGCTATTTGGCCAATCGCTCCTCTGAGACTATCATGATCTGGGCTCCTAGTTCAGCCATTACAATGCGGTTTTCACACCAACGTTGTTCAAATTGACTTCGACCCTCTGATTGTCGCTTTAGTTACTCTATCTCTAAGAGATTTGGTTGGAAGAGCATATCATTGAATGTTACAGTTAAGTGTAGTTCGTCGACTTCCTCGTCAGAGGTGAGTCGCATGCATTCATGCAGGAGCCTATTATAGTGCTCGTCAAGATGTTCTTGCTCTTCCCAGGATAAGGGAAATGGCAAGTATTCTTCAAGCTGCTCTTTAGGGAATGCGCCCATGTCTGCCAGGACATAGACACATGCGAACAATTTGAGCTTAGCATCCAACTCGATTAAGCATTCTGCGACACTTCTATGTTCAACGAGGGCTTGCTCAGCTGCTATCTCATGCAAGGTTCTAGGAGTTTGCCTAGGCTTTAGCATAGCTGGGGGCTCAGGCCTAGATGAGCAAGATTGGTCAACTCTAGGATTGCTTATGCTCTTCGGGTTTCCATGTTTCTCCTAAAGCTTTGTTATTACGTCATGGTTCTCCTTGGATGTGACTGGTATAAATTTGTCACCCTGTTGTAACAGCGTTGTATCCACTCTTGATTGGTCAATGCGAGTTCTGTTGTTGGTGGATTGAGTGTTGCAAGCAACCATTGATGGTAATGACTGCTTTGATTTTTCAGAGCACACCAATGTGTCTAAGGTTTCATCGCTACTAGGAGAGGCATCAATGGGGTCATTGGTGGATGGACTCGATGCTTTATTCCTCAGTTCTCCAATGCTCTTTGTGTCAATGTTCTTGGGGTCCACAACCACCTGTAACTGCTGTTTTTTTCGTTGTTTTCTCCTCTTTTTCTTGGTCAGTGAAGGTGCATCTCTCAACGACTCAGGATCCTGGACTAGGTCGCCATTGATGTGCTTGGTTGGGCCTTAGCATTCTCTTTCTCTAGTGCATCCTTCCAGCCTAGACTTTAGGCGCTTTGGAAGTGCTGGAGTTGTCAATGAAGTTGGTTGCGACACCTCCTCCACAGGTAAACTACTAAGGACATGTTCCGCAAGGGGCATTGTTACGGCCAAGGGTTGTGTCTGCTGTGATCCCTAATTGGAAGTAGTAGCAGCTAGTTCAGTGGACTTGCTAATATTGGTGGATAACGGTGTCAAGTCCTTAGGTCGATTGGAAGTGGTTGTGTCTTTTGTTGCCCTTAGAGCATTCACTTGAGTATCAGTTGAGCTAGCCACGGTGGATTGCACAGGCATATCCTTAGGTTGAGAGCTAAGGGTGGTGCCATATCCTACCTCTTGGACATTTGGAAGCTTTGATGTAGGTAGAGATTGGGATTGAGTAGCCGCACTTGACGATTGTTGTGCTTCCTGTGTCCGTTTAGGGGAAGAGGGTGTAGGAGACTTGGGACTCCTAAGTGCCTTTGACACTGGCTGGGAGATTTGCTCGTGGATGTTAGATGATTTTGCTATTTGCTTTGTTGAGCCTTCAACCTTGCCATGATCAATGTTGAGCCTATGATGTGTGATATCCTCTTGGGGAATCAAAGGCTCCTTGGGCACTCGTGGCTTTTGTGTATCCTCAACGATTACATCTGATATCTGCTTGTCAAGCACGCTAGGCTAAGGATTTACCCTCCGATTGGTCCCCTTTGGTTCCTTGATTTTGACCATGAGGGGCTTGGTCACTCCACTGTTGTTGACTCAAGACTTGGTTTTTCGTTTAGATCTCCTCCTACGCTTCTTTGCTCTTGATACGATCTGGCCTTCAGTTGACAAGGGAGGTTTAGCAAGGGATTTTGGCACCCAAATCCATTGGTTATCTGCGTAATACCCTTGAGCACGTAGAAATGCTTTGGATATCCATCATGGTGTTGTGTTGACCCTCCATCGATGCCTTTGTCTATAAGGCTTGGGCTTCTTTTGGGGTCTTCTACGATATTTCTAAGTCCAAAGCCCATCCTTGGCATTGTCTCTTGACCTTGTTTCAGGCATGGCTTCGCTCACTGGGTCTTGTTATTCGACCTGTGCTTGTATCAACCCTTCCAACAAGTCCTTGCTCTCGTTAGCAGGCTTGACTATTATGTCAGTACCCTCCTTGCCTTTCCCTCGAGGTTCGATGAGGTCACCCTTGCTAAAGGTTGTGAATATCCTCACACTCGGTAATATCAGGTGTATCCTCTGTGCTACATAGTTGGCCTCACACTTGATTGCCCTTTTGAAGGGTCTTCCTAGGAGGGTTTCCTTCCCGTAATTAGCACTATTTGGAGGGACATGAAATAGGATAGGCAAGCTTTCAATTTCAATTTTTGTAAGGATTTTGCACTTCCCTATGAGTGCTTGTGGATGTCCCTCGTAAGGGCTAAGAGTTGCATTAGTCGGTGTGAGCTCTGGTTGGCCTAGTAGGGTCCATGATTCATAAATCAAGATATTAAAATTTTCTCCTTCATCAATCAGAGCATGGATAGCATGCTCTCTTTTCGCAGTGAGTTTGACCCTAAGATAAGTAGGTGGTACTATGTCTTCGTCTTCTGGGTCTTGGCTTGTAAATTTAAGCCTTCTGACAAATGCCCTTGAGTCCCCAACTACACGACCAGATGTGGATTCTCTACTAATGTATTGGATCGTCAGTGCAGTGCTATTCAAGGAGCATTTATCGTCAGAACTATCACATCTAGTCCTCCTCGCAGTTGCAGCTTGATATTGTTGATTTCTGCTTTGACTAGATGCAGTCCGTATGCAATACATATGTGTTTTTGCAGTGTGGAATTTTTGCCCTTGTTGGCTAGATTGGCCCATTGATGTTCTAGGGTCTTTGTTTCTCTCTGTTTGGGTAGGGGCTTTTGGTTGCTCTTTTGCAAGTGAGAATCCATGCTCGTGTAGAGCCATTACTACACTAGGGTTCAATTTGGAGGACCTGTCACAACGCGCGTTTTCTCTCCAACCTACTTGGGGGAGGTGCAGAGGGGGCAAAGCTGTTATAGTAAACACCATGCGCAATTTGGAGGACCGTTTATAGCCAAATTTTAAACTACTTGCTCTAAGTTTTAGCCCAGTGATGGATCTGTGATGTGCCTTTAGCTCTACGTAGCCTTTGGGGTCAATTTTGGGGTTTAGATGCGTCAAAATTTGTGTTCTAGATACCTATCCGATTTTGACAGTTTTCTATCCGATTCTCAGATGTCTGATCCTTCAGGATTCCGATTATCAGAATCAGACGTCCAATTTTGGGTTGGTTCGATTGGCCCGGTGGTTCGATTTTGGTCACATCCGATTTCTAGAATCGGACGTCCGATTCTGAGTCGTCTGATTCCTTGTGTCCAATTTCCAGGGTCCGAGTGTTCGATTTTCAAAATCGGACGGTCGAGTGTCCGCCGCCGATCAGACAGGCAAAGGTGGTCCGATTCTGGGACTCGGATCGGAAAAGTGGTCCAATTTTCAAAGTCGGTCGGTCCGACTCCAGAAATCGAGCAGTCCTATTCTGGGACTCGGATGGCCTAGCCTGATGGCACGGACGATGGCCCATGGGTTGCATATGATGCTTCCAGGTCAACGTCTACTGCCTGGAATTGTCCCGTGCCTTCCAAATAGATGCAAAACAATATAAGGAACTACCGAGCATACCTGGAATCACTGTGGCGCTCGAATCGATCGGCACTTCTGAGATCTCTCTCTCTCTCTCTCTCTCTCTCTCTCTCTCTCTCTCTCTCTCTCTCTCGCTCTCGCTCTCTCCCTGGCTCTCAAGCTCACTCTCTTCTCAAAAGGCAGGATGTCAAATGTGGTCTTTCCTGGTTCCCTAGGCCTCTTATTGCCCCATCCCAGCCTACTCTAACCTCAGAAATTAATCTCTCATACTCTTCCAGCTAGAAATCTGAATCTGTGCCCCTATTTCCCTGTTTCAGCCTGTTATACAGCAACAGAAAACCCTATTGTTTACTCCAATGTTTTGCTTCTATCCTTCCTAAATGCAAGAAAAAATTATAAGAAAAATACCTACACTACTCCATCATGCTTTCCCAAGTCCAAAACAACAAAAACCTACTTGCTAAGGAGATCGAATACCTCTTCAAACTCCCTCGCTTCCTACCTATCTACCTCAAGCACCGGTTCGGGGAAAACCCTACTTCAATGCTCGATTCGAAGCGCGCAAGCGCTCAATGCTTGAATCCGTTGGTCCCGGCAATGAAACTAAAATGTGGAGCTTTCGCTCAACCACAAAGACCCATGGACCGCTTATTGTTTCAAGCGTTCCAAGCTGACCACTAATGGCTACCTCTCACATAGCCGACGCGCCATCCATATCTACGGGTGTAGTGAGCTTACCTCCATGCCGATCGAGTTACCTCCTCTCCAGTGCACTCCGGTAGCTCCACGATTCAAGTGCAAGCTTCAAGCAAGCTCCATCCTCAAGCTCCACGCTCCAAGCTCCATTACTGTGAGCAAGATAAGAGAAGAGAAGAGAAGAGAAGAAGAGAGGAGAAGATGGAGAGCTTCTCCTCCTCGGTCCCTCACCCTCACACACTCACTCCCTCACACTCTCACACTCCCTCTCTCAAGCACAAGCTCAAGCAAGCAAAAACAAGAAGAAGAAGAAGAAGAAGAGGAGAGCCACTTTTGGCCACACACAAGAATGAGCTTCTCATTCACTTTTCAACTTTATATACAAAACCCTAAATCCCTTTTGGGCGGTCATCCCCTTATCCCCTTTTTTACATGGCCGGTTGTGGCCTAGGCCCTTTTTCCCATTGTCCTTCTATCTTCCTAGCTTCCTTTTCACCGCCCGTCTACATTTACAAATTGCATCGGTGAGAGCCCTGCACTCCCTAAATTCAATCATGATGCGCTTGCGCTCTTTTACAAAAGTATTGACTTGCGCTTTTCCTTGTGCGCCTTTTTCCCTTATATAGGACTTTTCTGTGCTTCTTGTGTTTCTAGATTTTTCTTGGTGCCCCTTTGTCTTCCGTTTCACTTTTGCCTTGACCTTGTCTTCTACTTCAGCTTTTCCGGATTTTCCACCCTTGTTTGTTTGAGGGTTAACAGAATTAAAGATGGTGTTGGAGTGAGTCCCTCCAGGGAGCTGGTTGTGGTGGAGGTCTACCTTTGAAATTGACGATGATATTAACGCAAACCCCCATCTTAAGGTTGGCCATGGGTGGATCTATCCTTGACTGAAAATGGAGTTGGGTGGATCCTCCTTGGAGAAGCTGAAGATGGTGGAACTGTCCTCGAGGTTGAAGATGTTGTTGGATGGGGTTCCTTCATTATGCCCTCTCTGAGTGCGACACAATCTTAACCTTCAAGACAAAGTTGTGCACTTCCTAAGGGGTGTGTGTGCCTTACCGTGTAGTGTGTGGTGCACGTGCTTGTGGAATTGGGAGATGGGTTTAACCTTGGGCAAGCCCTCAGTGGTGTCCCACACTTGAGTACCCAATTCATGCATGGTTGTAAGTGTGGTGCATTGCTTAGGGAGACAGGTCTTGGAAATATCGTGCCCTTGGTGTGCCCTAAGTATGCACTATGGGGGATGGGGCTAGGTATGAAACCCTAGGTGCAGTGATTGTGGCACTTAAGATGTTTTTGGAGGATCCAGTGTTTCCACTTTTTCTTTCTTTGTCTTTGTCTTTTTCTTTTTCTCTTCTTTTCTTTTTCCTCTTTTTTTTTGGGATTAGATGATTACAACCAACATTCTAATACAAGGGTGTGCTCAAGCTGTGCCCTGATCTTCCTCGGACGATTCGTGAGGTGGTCTTAGGGACTTAGCCAAAGAGGCACAGCTCTACAAGTATTCCTTGATACTAGCATTTACATTAAGAGGTGTGATTGACAAGAAAGGATAATTGCACACCTTGTAAAGTGACTATCGCTCATGTCCTCAAGGATCTTCATGCAAAAAGAGGGGAGAAGGTTTGTTGTCATCATGAGCCTCTAGCCATAGTGCAACTATCTATTCCTAGGTTAATGTCAAAAAAGAGTGGGGGAAGGTGGGCTTCCTTAGCTGGTTGGTTTTCGCTTAAGTAATGACCTAATGGTCCTAAGGTAATTATAAGTAGTTATGAAGGTTGGGTGTTCGAGCAATAAGACAAATCCTCGAGGAAGCGGTTGATGGATAGGCGGCGCAAGTCCCCTGCTTTGAAGGTCATGCATTCCTCAGGAGTTGCTACGTTAACATTGTAGATCTTTGCAAAGTTGTATCTACCATGCACCCCTCTATCGTAATCCACTCCATATCTGTGAGGGTAGGGCATGTAGATAGGATCATTTTGTTCTTGAGGTAGCTTGCCACAGAAGGCCGTCCATGCATCAAGATTGGTGTCCCAAATCCTCATTCGCCACTTTGGTTGCACCTCGTAGCCTCAAACGGTTTTGGAAACCTGATAGACCTTATCTTTCCAATAGTCTCTATAGGTTCCCACCTCCATTGTGTGATTACGAGGCTCTGTTCCTCGACCCATCGATTTCGCTAAAGTTTGCCCAAACAAATGATCTTTTCCACTAGCTCCAAGGGTAAGACTTGGTCCAAGGCTCGTGGTGATCCGAGTTTTTTACAAATCGGATTTCTACCACAAAATTTGGCCAAAACCCCTATCAAGAGCTTTACCATATCACTTTGGGTTTACTCTTCAAGCACTAGGTATGCTACATTATTGCTTCTCGGTCATGATAACTTTAGCAAGTGGAGGAACAAGTTCTTAGAAGGGATGTCAATGTAAAGGGTAAAAGGGATGGGTTATCTTATTGAAGATGGAAATGGATTACACCTAGGGGTTGAGTGAGTGCATAGATTTTTTCAAAGGACTAGTCTCCAACTACATGTGGGTTCCACCTGTATCATCAAGATTTGGAATCTATCACAATCATTAGAGGACACCTCACCCTTGTACACAAGTCAATATCCACATCATGGTGTCATTTGGATCTTACACAAAAGCTTACAAGCATGGACCCCCTCTGTCACATGATTATATGTATTTATATATATATATGAGGAATTAAAGTCAAAGCAGATTTTGAAAGCCATTTTTTATAATTTCAATAAATCCCAAAGGAAAGAAAATTTCAAGAAAATTTCTGCACTACCCGATCGGTTTCGACTTAGTCTACAAAGTTGCAGAAAAACCTTATTCAAATTCTTCACCGATTTGAAGTTAAGAAGATGTAGATTGCTAGCTACATGCAATTTTCTTCTCTCTTTCACTACATCAGCTTCCCATTTTATCTTTCTTGTAGATATATTATAATAATGTGCTTTGGGTACCCACCTCTTGTAATCTAGCTCCCTTTCTCTAGCTTGTCTACCACCACCCTTGGCTTCTTGCATGATGACCAAGGTGGGGACTTGTCCCATCCACTATTCTCCATATTTTCAAAGATGCCATACATAATCTAAGATTATGTTAATACAAAAGATTAGCTTAATCTAATCCCACATGGAGGCTATATAAGGAGCCCATGGAGATGTAAAGAAATACAAACACAATGACAAGCATATGAGAGCACTCTAGAATACCCTCATGCTAGTCTATCTCTTTGAGGTAAGCTATGAGTGAGTCTCTTTTATTATGTAGCATAATGGTAAGCTTCCTCTACCTCTTCTCCTTTGTCTCCCTCTCTTCTCATGTTCTCATTCCATGAATACATAATGGCAAGCTTCCTCTACCTCTTCTCCTCTTATCTCCCTCTCTTCTCATCTCTCTCTCTCTCTCTCTCCCCCTCTCTCTCTCTCTCTCTCTCATATTTTAATATGTTGTCTAAATCATATGTACTCTCTTATAATTATCCCTTTACATTCATACTTAAACTTATTAAGTAAGACTTTCCATATGCTCTATCTCACAAGACAGTGGTACCTAACAAAAATCCAACTCTCCTGCTGTGGAAGAGGGGAATCCCTCAAAGAATCCTTATTCCGTTGATGGTTGACACAAACTGTCATGAACTGGACATCCCTCTTTCCATCCTTGCATAGGCAGACCCATCGCCCAGAACCTGTCTCCATCTGAGACTCATCTATAAATGGCTATCCCAAAATAAAAGGATAGGAACAAGAGTTCTACACAAAGAAATTATAAGTCTCATCCACATCTCCAATAGAAATCTTCAAGTTTGGACAAGTAGCATACAAATCTCCTGTAGTGTTGTTGGCCGCTCACATGCACTACCATGATCCACATCATTTGGACATCTACCGATATCATAAAATCCACACTATGACATTAATCTTGGAGCCGTGATCCAAAAGAGCAACACAAGGGGTCTCCAGTTCACCAATCTTGACTACCATCTCATAGCCGTACGAGCCTAGTGATTGCGAGAAAAATGGCTACTAGGCACTGATCTAGGCGCGCCATCACTTTTTGCATAATGTACATGGGCTGAAGTAAAGGTTGAAGAGTCTTCTCAGACTACATACATAAAGCTCCATTTTTAGACTCCTTAGTAATCTCCTCATCAAAATCAATCTCCTCAATCGGTAAGCCATAGATAACAGCCTTAGCAACTGCTAAAGCCTCTCGATGGATCATATCATATGTTGACTCTTCAATAATCTGTTGTTTTCTTTTAATGTGGGGAATCCTTATTTTCTCATGTTATATATATGTTCATGGGAGAATTTAGGAGCCATCACCTCTCTTAACCTTCCATCATCTTCATTTATATTAAAATGGGCTACAAATTCTCTCTCGTGAAGTTTTGTTTTTGGTTCTTTCCATCCTCTTTGAGGAAAGGGATGCCCTAGCCCATCCTCCCTTTGGCAAGGTGGTGCCCCGCTTTAGCTCTCTTAGTGAGGATTGGAGGCTCGGTGGGTAAGAGGCAACCCATTCATCTTTTCAGCTCTCAGTGGGTAGAGGAAGGGGAACTGAAAGGGTTGGGATTGGAGCTCTTACTGTTGCCAGATAGTCAACTCCTATGCCAATGACAGGATGGTGATCCTCACATAGTGGGATTGGAGCTCTTGCTGTTGCCAGATAGTCAACTTCTGTGGCCAGCTGACGGGATGGTGATCCTCACATAGTGGCTTGGGCCCGTCAGGAAGTTGCTATGGCCGTTGCTCTCACACTTTTCTGGGCTTGCTCCATGAGTTTCCATCTTCTCCTTCTTGTAGCAATAATGCACTCGGGAACATGGGCACCCTTTGGCTCTTTTGGGGGTAGATCAAACCAGGATCTCTGGTTTGCGGTTCTTCTTCAAATTCTTGCTCGAAGTTTGGCCAGTGTCTTGTTCCATCATGGGTTGAACTGGGGGTAGAACGAGGGCTAGATGGGGTTGCTCTTGTTCTTTGAATCCAAGTTCCCTGAGCTCATCACTGGAGAGGTCGGCTTGTCGTAAGTAGCTGTGTTGCTGCTCTTGGGTGCGTTCTTGTAGGCCATACCTTAAGGATCTGTTCATAAACTCCAGCTTCCTTTTCATTCTCTCCATCAAATCCTTGCCTTCAATTTGTGTGACATGAAGCACTTACCTCTAGATTGTGCGAGCACTCTCTTGCACTCCGCCACTACCAAGTACTCTGTCAATCCTCGCACTCTTTCAAAATTGTGCCTCTCCCACTACTGTGCCTTCTCTTCCAGATCTTCCTTACCCCTTTCCATCTCCTGAGACAGCATCATTACCAATTGCTGCTACTCATTCCACACTTCCAGCATTTGGATCTTCTCTTTATCCCAACAATTAGCTATTCTCCTACCCTGATCAACCATGGAGAACTGCTGGTGGGCTTCTGCGAGGCTTTCTCATAGATCTTCATTGACTTGCACTTGACTTTGCAGCTCTACTCGATGCAACCTTCTTTCGGTCGTCATGGTCATGGCCATCCGTGCCTCCACTTTCTGCTAGGCATTTTCCAAGTCACCTTGCAGGCTTCTAGTGGCTTCTTCTATGGTCTCTTCCTTCTCCTTTGACACAATTTTTATCTCTCTCTATAGCCTTCCTTGCTCCTCCATTGCTAACCATAGCTTGAATACCATGGCATCCTCCTATCTTGGCATTGTTCTTCTGATGCTTGGTTTCTTTCCCACTGGTTCTCCCGTAGTTTTGCATTCATCTCTTTCACCCATGCCATTCATTGTTGAAGCTTAACATATTGTTGGATGAGCAACTCATTAGGAAAAAAATGAACTCACAAATGGGCTCTTAAAAATAATATAGTTTAAGGTGTGGGCCTTTTGGATTGTCCAATAGGAAGGCTAGATGTTGACATCCATGGAGGGTGAATCTTCTCTCTCCAAATCTTGGGTTTTCTATTCAAAAAAGGGGCAATGGGGGATTAAAAAAAGGGAGAATGAGTAGTACACAAAATTTGAGTTTCTCTCACCTCGTATTTTTTCTCTCACGAAATCAGTTTGACCTAAAAGTTGAGCAACATACCACTTCCCCTCTCTTCTCTATACTCATGAATTTTCATCTCCATTGAAGCTCCATGTTGAGAGTAATTAGGGTTTTGAGCATTCTGCTTACCTTTGCACTTTCTTCTCCATTCAGCTCCAGATTTTGGGCAAAACACAAGTCTCTTTGCATTTTCTCTTATTTGTTGTTTTTCAATAAGGTTTGATGTCGTTTCTTACCCCTTTGGAGCATCTACTAGCTCAAATGCACCCCCTTCTCAACCTAACCCAGCGTCCTCAAGCCGCCCTCACAAGGGTCCTCCTCAGCATCCCCACAAGAAACGCAAGTGGAAGCCACGTACAGTGACCTTAAGAGAAATTAGGAGGTATCAATACTCTTTTGATCTCATCATTTCGAAGGCGAGCTTGTTGAGACTTGTTCGTGAGATTGTGCAAGACCTCTACTGCACACAAAGAAGGAGGTGGTTTTCGGCACAAGGTCAGGATAGACGTGATCTCTTCACAAAAGAATGTATTCATGCTCTACAGTGTGCTGCAATGGCCTTTTTAGTTGACTTGATGACTGATGCTCAGTTTTGTGCAATACATGTGAAGCGCATCATTGTAACTCCCAAGAACTTCCAACTTGTAAGAAATCTTCAAGCAATGAAGGATGCATTCGTTCCAATGGATTGAACACAATTTGTAATGTTATCTTTTTTCACATAGTGTTATCTTCGTGCATTGGACATATGACTATGTCCCAATGCAAAACTATTGTATCCGCCCTTAAAATATGAATTAAATTTTTACTCTTGTCCTTCGCTCTCAACTTTGACTATGTATCTTCATTGTATTTCAATTCTTACTTATAGTTTTTGCTAGCACTATCAATTTCAAAAGGAAAAACATGCAAAAATTTTCCATTTCTTGTTGCAAACTTTACTCTTGATGCCTCTGTATAGTCTATGTGGTGCAAAGTTTCTAAGGGCCAGTAGGCGTTATGTTGATTTCTTGATTATCAATTTATCCATAATTTAGGTGTGGGATAATTTTTAAAATACTAAACTGTATCCGAATGTGATGAAACTTCACATCCACACTCGTTAGGTGAGCAAGAGCTTTTGTTTTTTGGAAAAAAAAAACCTGTAGACCCCTGGTCCGAAGTCTGTGTTCGAAGTCTGGTAGCAAAGTGGCTTCAAATGCCAAACTTCGGACTAGGGGTCTACAGGCTTTTTTTTTCCAAAAAAAAATTAATTTGGGCTCTTGGCCACCTAATGAGTGCGGTGTGAAGTTTTGTCGCATTCCGATACAAGGTTATGGATTTACTATCACACGATGATAGTGCCTATGAAGCTGCATTAACCTGGTTTTGGGGTTTAAATGGGTTAAAAGTTCATTCTTCTTCTCGTTTTTACATCTTGCTTTCTTTGCTTCCTTCATTCTGACACCCCCAACCTCTATCTCTTCACCATCTTGCCTCTCTCAAGCTTGCATGGCATGCACCAAGCAAGCATGTCGTTGTTTCGGCCCCGGGAAGACCTCATGCCAAGGCCATGCCACCTGGAGCACAAGGTGGAGCCTCCTCTAGTGCAGCAACAGGTGCTCTCCATAGAGCACAACAACCACCAAAAAAGAAGAGGAGATGGAGACCGAGCACTAGTCCTTTGGAAGATAAGGAGAATCCAACACGGATACGAGCTTCTCATCCCGAAAAGTTATTTTCATAAGATTGTTTAAGAAGTCATGCAAGAATTCGAGCTGAAAGGGATGGGAAGTTTTTGGGCATGAGTACTAGATGCCCCACCAGTAGGAAGGTGGACTGTTGCAGCTATGGAGGTCCTACAAATAGCTGCAAAGGGGTTTCTCATCGACTTGTTCAATGATACACAGGTTGGGGCCATCCATGCAAAGTGTATCACAATCATAGATAAAGACATGAACTTTATCATTCAACTTCGACACGGCAAGGGGACTCCTCCATAGGTTATGAGATTACTGATGCAAGGTTTTGTAATGAGTGTTATAGTACTATAGCATCTTGGAAGGCCAAAAAATTTTGTATACTTTGCCACATTGGAATATTTATTTATATATACATTTGTTTCTTGAAATGCATGACTCTTAATTTTTGTTTAATGTACGAACACATCAAAAGTAGTAATACGTACACGGATACGAGTTACGTTATTGCTTATGCACAATCGCAAGTGTAGTACTACCTATTGAATTATGTTAACATATGCAAATGCGTCATTCACGTACCACACATTATCATTACACTTACACGAACCACACATTTATTCAATACATATTTATGAAAAAGTAAAATATATTATATTCATCAAGAAAAATACATGTGATGGCTGATAGTGATGGCAGATACAAAAAGCTAATAGCCAACAAGAACTCTCAAATTTTGTTACTTGGCTTTTTAATCGGTGGAGAGGAGGGGCCAGCTTCCGATGAAAATATAAGTTCCTTCTTTGCTTCAAAAATGATGTGCTCCCCCTTCAGCTCTTTCTCCATAAGAAGTGGATCTAACACTTTAGCAAGGTCAGCTAATGTAGTAAGCACACACATTGCTCCACCATACATTTGGTCAAACAAGTAAAGAAGCTTTGACCACTTGATTAGCACCACCTTCCCCAAGCTAGATGTCATAGGTATCGCTCGAAAAGGTAAAGCTTGAATTTTCATGATTATTTATTGCCCTCATGGTGAGCTCTTCTTATGAAAGACCACCAAGTCTGTAACAAGGTTGCCAATGTACTCCTTTAGAGCTGAATCCTTCCATCGATCCGCATGCCAAGCTCCTCCTTGCCTTGATGCAAACTTATTTATATATAGTATGTCCTAAATGGCAAATTCAAATCAAACAATATATTTAGCAACTAACCTAGAGTTATCAAAAAGTGACAAAACTTGACGATAGGGTGCTTTGGGTCCCCTGGAGTCCACCGGTGAAATCTTAGCAAAAAATGATGCATGCAGTTGCCTTGTGGCGTCTAGGGCCACTTTCTACGTATCGATGAAATCTTGGAAAAAAATGATGCCTGCAGCTGCCTTGTCCGAAGTCTAGTGTCTTGGGCCGCCCTGCTAGAAAGTGGCCCAAGACGCCAGACTTAGGACGATAGGGCGGCCCAAGATGCCAGACTTTGGATAGAGGGTAGCTGCAGGCATCATTTTTTGCCAAGATTTCACCAATGGACTCCAGGGGACCCGATGCACCCTACCATCAAGTTTCATCACATTAAAATATGTGGTAGTCCCTCGGAGTCCATCAGTGAAATGTTGGCATGATGCTTGCAGCGGCTAGAAAGTGGCCCCAAATGCCAGACTTCATACAGGACAACTACATGCATCATTTTTTGCCAAGATTTCACCAATGGACTCTGAGGGATCTAACGCACCCTACCGTCAAGTTTCATTGCATAAAAATATGTGGGAGTTAGAAATCTCACCTTCTCCAAATCATCTTGTATCTTCATTTTTCTCGTGTGTCAACGAGGCACCTCTTTGGGCAGAGGGATCTACAAACTCCTTGATAGGAAGCTGGGGCCTTTGTCTAAACAGATCATGCTGTAGTGCTTCAAATTCAACATCTAGCACAAGGTAATCTTCTTCAACCAAGGTAATATGCTCCTGTGCTTCTATGATGGCACTCAATGTATCTAAGCTTGTGCCATCATATCTTCCAATCTATACCATCGTCGGATGCATATCCATGTAATCATAATCGATCAAATCTTCCATCGAATCCCTAGCTAGGATGAAAAACAACTCTTCTTCCTTTATTTCAAAGTATTGCAACACATCTGATAGAAGCTAGTATTGTACACCATCTACTTCAATGGGTGTTAAGGAGGCAAGGTTGTGTTTGTCGACTTGTGGATGTTCTGAAGAAGATGGCACCATGAGAGCGAACCCTTGCTCTGCCACCACCCAATGTTCCTCTTCAACATTTATGAGCTCTTCAATCGGTTCTTTCGCATATGTGATAGCAACAACCTGTGGAGTTGTATCTTCATCGCTCTCCGCAATCACACTCCACGAGATCCAAAGGTGTTATACCTGCTGTACTGCCCATGGGAATAATGCATACTCTGTGCGAAGGATCCACATGGACCAGACACCTAATCACCACTTTTTGATGATTCTTCCCTACCTGAAATACCATGAGCTATTCCAGAGGCACCCAAGTCATGTCGAATCCCTCGATGTGGAGTATGTGCAGGTAGCAATGGAGCTTACAAAGTCTTCCAAAACCTGAAGGGGGGGATCCAACGATGAGAGCATGCTTTCAAGGTTGAAGTTCTTAGAGAAAACCTAAAATATTTCGTCAGCCTGGTTGACAAAGATAGTCTTGTGGATCCACTCATCAAAGTATGCACGAGCATCCATCATAGCAGGTGGGACGGATGTGGTGGATATAAAGATATGAAGGGAGAAAGTGTGAAATGAAACAATGAAACAAGAACTAAATTGTTCTACCTTAAAAACCTTAATTTTATAGGGCTGTTTACATACAATATTTAGTTATGGCTTTACTTACGTCTTTGTAAAGTTTACATGCATATGTAAATGTGTTGATGTGGAAAGTGTATAATAAGTGTATGATTTTACGTAAATACCATAATTTTCAAATATTGCAAGTTTGCAAGCGACAATATTTTATTGGCAAAAAAATCCCAAAAATTTATAAGTGTTGGATGTTATAACTTGTGGTGTTGGGATTTTTAGGGAGACTCTACAATTTCTAAAATATGTGGAGCCACACACTTTCCACTGGTAATAGTATCCTCTGTCGGCTTCGAATTTTCCTACCATCTAGTTTAAAATAGAAGCTAATAGGTGGATTTTTCATTAACATTGTAATTTTTTGGTGCATTATACTCAAGGGCTAATCTTCTCAATTTGCAACACTTGGGGCTCGTGGCCCTCACAAATGACAGTAACATCCACAACTATACTTTCACGCATGTCTTGATCAAGGCACAACCATTTACCCTTGAGCATCCTCCATCTACGATACTTGAACACTAGGCATAAAGTCTGCTGTGTGACAAAGTACCTATAATTGGAAAGGAAAGTTAGCTGATTCATCCCAAAGTAAGATAATAGTTAACTAAGAGAGAAAATTTTACTTGAAAGCCATGTCCTTTGTTGTGACTCGACACTCCACTATGTCAGAACTATGAGTCATGTTTTATGTCCAAGTTTTGCCTAGAATCCTTGTTACATAATCCTCTGATGCACTTTTTATGATATACATGCTTTTGGTACGTCTCAAACCCTTACATTCCTTGAAGATGTGTGCAAAAATTGCAATCAGTATGAACCAGCTTAGATGTACATTCTTTGAGCCGGTGCTTGGCTTCATAGAATTCAATATGTCTGCTGAAATTTTTGTGCTACACATGTGCAAAATGTCGCTACTACACAATGGCCATTCTATGTTATTGAGATTCGATATGTGCCTAGACTCAAGGGTTCCATATTCTCGACCCCCCTTGGGAAATATGTACTTGGATTCATAGAAAAAAACAAGGTCCTCTATGAGGTGCTTAGCTGTACACCTGTCTCGAGGTGGTAACACTTAATAGAACCTATGAAACTCTCAATATTTTGCCACTCTCACAGCAATCCGAAGGGTATACTTCTATAAATATGAGACAACTAGTTACATAGATATCATGAAATTTCTCATTCTTAATGAGTTACAAAGACTTAATGTTTGCAATTTTTCATTGAAAGGGCATAGTGGGCACAATATGTATTTTATTTTGCATGAATACATGTTGTACAAACGCCTCTGTTACAAGGTGAGAATTAACATTCCTTTGTCTGAGAACTAAAATTTTACCCTTCCACTGCTTTGATACATCTACAATTGCATATGCTTTCACCCTTAAAGCTCCCTTCATACTTGGATGCATATGTACCCAAGACAAGCAATGATACGTATCAATGATCCAATTCTCTTCTTCATCTTTTCTGTTACGTACTTCTATCCAGAGAATGCTTGTTCTTCTCTCAGGCATTATAACCTACGCATTAGATGTAAAGAAGTATGTATTAACCCCTAAATAATAAGCATTTTAAGTATGTCTAGTAATCACCAACATGCCATACAAATCAACATGGCATTAAGAGATATTTACACTTTTGTAAACAGACACAAACATCAATATCGAAACACATGTGGATATGTACATTGACACAAAGTATAGATTCAATTTCAAGGTATCACTTTAGTCATACCATTTACATAAAATATAATGAAAAGAATAGCACAAGAATACTCAGAGGATTTTACCAAAATAAATTTTATTATAATAAATAGGAGTCTAATTTGAATTAATAAATTGTATGAAATGTGGGTATTATAGAGTAGTTGTTACAAGGATAGCAGCCACATGGCATGCAAATCTTAATAGGCACATTGGATTGACACCTAAGATATTCTAAGACTCAACACATTGTGCAATGGATGATATGATACAAGAGTTTCATGGATCATTGCCAATTGGCATGGATATTCAAATGGACACATAGGACCAATACAGAAGAGGATTTTTGAACCATCGACTTCCAACAAATCCATATCATCCAACACAAAGCAATCACTCACCACATCAAAATAGTCGGTCGAGAATTATGTGCTTCACCTAAACCTTTACAATACATACATGTACAAAAAATATCTGCATGAATCTCTTTTAAAACAAAAATACTTGAATGAATCCCTTTTAACAAAAAATATCTAGATAACTGTATAAATAGAAGCAATACAAAATAGGGCCAATTTACCTATAAGCTGATCTGCTGAAGATAAGATTGAATCGTTGCTGATTAAAACCCATTGCAAATTATGGACATAAGAAAACATCAATCCCATAAAAAATAAAAGTCACTAATTAAATGAATAAATTTTGGCACCACAAAATATGGTAGATTTACCCATAAATTGAGCTACAGAATCTCTACTCTACCTTGTGTTAAGTGTTGCAACAACAATTGATCCTTAAGTTAAAACTAGCATCAAACCCTATTGTAAAGATAGTAGAAAAGGGATAATGCAGAGAGGAAGAAAGAGAGAGTGTGTGAGTACGTGGGAGAGAGAAAGAAATGAGCATCTATCCAATCTTGCCCAAATTGATATCTGCAAAAGACAATAGCAAGAGTTAGTATTTACATGAAGGTATACTAAAAAATCAGTAGAAAACAGGAAACACAAAGAGAGAAAGAGAGAAAGAGAGAGGGGCAGAGAGATGAGCACTTATGCAATATCACACCCAAAATGATCTCTACAATAAAACAACAACAAGGGTTAGAACTAACATCATGTTGTATTGAAAAGATATCAGCAAAAACAAACAAACAAATGGAGAGAGAGATTAGCACCTTTGTCTCTTGCTCCAAATAAACTCTGCAAGAAAACAACAATTAGAACCAACATCAAATTCTATTGAAAACACAACATAAAAGAGAAACAACACATAGAGAGAGAGAGAGAGAGAGAGAGAGAGAGAGAGAGAGAGAGAGAGAGAGAGAGAGAGATGAGCACCTCTACCTCCTACCCAAAACAACCTTTGCAATAAAACAACAATAACAGTAAGAAACTACATCAAACCCTATTGAAAAATTAGCAAACAAGAGAAAATGCAAAGAGAGATGGGCACCTGTGTTTTGCCCAAAATCTGGAGTTGCATGGAGAAGAAAGTGCAGAGGTAAGGAGAACGCTCAAAACCCTAATAACTCTCAGCAGGGAGCTTCAATGGAGACGAAAATTCACGAGTATAGAGAAGAGAGGGAAAGTGGTATGTTGCTCAACTTTTGGGTCAAACTGATTTCCTGAGAGGGAGAAAAACCAAAATTGAAAATTCTCCAAAAAAGGGGGAAAAATACGAGGTGAGAGAAACTCAAATTTTGTGTACTATTCATGCTCCCATTTTTTAAATTCCCCGCTACCCCTTTTTTTTAATAGAAAACCCAAGATTTGGAGAGAGAAGATTCACCCTCCATGGATGTCAACATCTAGCCTTCCTATTGGACAACCCAAAAGGCTCACATCTTAAACTATATTATTTTTAAGGGCCCATTTGTGAGTTCATTTTTTTCCTAATAACACTATTTAACATAGAATGTATCCTAGTAGGCAATCTCTATAGAGTAATCATTAGGTTCACTCTTGCCCTTGGGATTTTAACTAGGGTTCCAAGTCTTTGAAAATTTCCCAACTTTCTTGGAGAACTAAGGTTCTCTCTTGTGTTCATCTTGGTTTACCTTCCCAACCTTCTTGGAGAGTAAAGTTGATAGAAGAGCATAGCATATTTTTTTAGATGACAACTAATTAGGAAGATATTTAACCATGTAAGGATGCCTCATTCAAAGAGAAACCCGAGCTTTTTCACTAACTTGAAGATACATATAAGAAGAAGAAGTTCCTAGTCAAATAGGTCAAATAAACATCAAAGGCCATCAAGGAGATAAATAAGACCCACAAAGTAACTGGTCTATTAGAACTAAGCTATTGAGAAGTCTAAAGACAAAGCTTGATTATCTAAATGCAACCGCGGATGATATCAACTACCAATTATGCAAGAAAGAGCTAAGTTCTAGCAAGTAAAGAAGACCCAAGACCTTGACATGGAGCTAAGGAGGTATTGCTCTTAAGTGGGACTACAAGACCGCCTTTAGGTCCAAAGAAGCACAAGAGTATACCATTGTCCCTTAGTTGAAGTAGATGAAAGTTAACAAAGTCCAAGAGTTGAAGAATGTAGTCAAGCAAACAAAAGAGAAACCAAATGAGGAAAAAGGAAATAAGAATGTGACATTTGAAGATGATTCCAAGGTAGAAGGAGAAGCAAAAGAATGTCAATAGTATCCCGCTACCAAGGAGCTGAATATCTACCAAAATAACACTACCCCATTAATGACTATCTAGAAGAAGAAATCTACTACTCCAAGGAATATCCCTTAACTACCATCATAAAGAAAAACACCTTTATACCAAAGAATATCCCCACAACTATTACTCTGAAGAAGAATAAAGCCACCAAAAAGACTAGCATAGCAACTTATAGCCCAAAGAAGGGGTCCACCAAGTTAAAGAAGAAGAAGAAGAAATGTACTACCGTGTGAGAGGAGAAGGATGGAAGTTTGGAGATACAAGGATGAAGTTAGAAGACATCATGAAGGATACATGATACAAATGGTGCCCTCCTTCAAGGCGTGAGATGTCTTTGACAAAATTGATGATAATGTAAATGAAGTGACTTAGAAGGGATGTGTAACAACACCCTAGGCATGGATTTAGTAGCTTATTTCAGAGTGTTGGGAGGAAGTTTTTAATTTATAACAAACTACATGGAACTAGCACTTCATTCTGTAGGTGTAAAACCCCAAAACTAGAAGGGGATATAGATTATGATGAAGAGAAGGAAGAGAGGTAATCAACACAAGTCAAGAAACATCTTGCCCTCAACAATCGCAACTTCAACAACCAATGAACCAAAAAACATTCAATTAAAATAGGCTATATGGAGAGTTCAAAGATATGATCATGAATATATGGGAAGAGATAGAAGAGGAGGATAGGAAAGAAGAAGAAAAAGAGTTGTTAAATGGAGCCATAGCTAAGATAGAAGAAAATGTGAGAGAAGAAAAGAGATCGAAAAAAATATAGAAGTAGTGAAGAATATAAAAAAAGACAAGAAGGTAGAAGAGAGAGAGAGAGAGAGAGAGAGAGAGAGAGAGAGAGAGAGAGTAGACAACTAGAAACCAATAGTAAGCCGCTTGTAAATGTTTATTGACTAAATGCACATGGTAACATATCAACTATTTATGTCTACCACTTGTTTGTGGAGGTAGATCCTTTATTTGTAACTTTCAAGCTAGAAGTGGTGGATTAAAACTTTCAAGTGATGATTACAAGTCCAAGTGGTGGCAAACCACTCATGAGTGTTCACTTATAAGGGGCTAGTGATAGATGATTTTTGATGCCGATAAGTGCTTAAAAATAGCCAAAAAATACGAATATCAAGAGAAAAATAGACTTCATCGAAGGCGGCAATGGCAATCAGTACGATTTTAAGCGATAAGTTCCTAAGGCGCCAATGATTATTTTCATGGAAATCTAACGGTAGCGGATGGTTGAGCTGGAGTGTTCCTAGATGTAAAATGACGTCAGGAATCCAATGCAAGCGTCAGATCTCCATTCCGAGATCGTTTGATCCCCCATTTAATCCCCACAAGGTTTGGGGTTGTAAAGCAGCTACTAGATCCGAAAGCTGAGAAGAGCATGATGGGCCCTAGATTTGTAGATTTCGACGTCACGAAGCCACCCGTCCAGACGGATCTCAATTCCGATGTCGTTTGCCCCCTCAAATCTGAAAAAACCACTTGACCGCGAGTGTGAATGCAAAAGAATGAACTAGTTAAGTGTATTAGAGTTTAGAAGCTCTAACTAAAAGAGCTTATGGGCAAAAATCTCACAATTTGAAACAATCGAGGGGGCGGGGGGGAGGGGGGCGCGCATCAGTTTTTTGCGCCCCCTCTTTTCTCCCCAAATCATGGATTTCTGATCAAGGTGAATCAGGAGGAATTCTCCTGGGCTTGAAATGCATCTATCCTTTGCCCTCCATCGCCACAAACCAATCAGGAAATGATGCACTGAGTGAAGAGAACAAAAACCAATATTTCTCTCTCCTCTCTCTCTCTCTCTCTCTCTCTCTCTCTCTCTCTCTCCCCTACATAGAGGGAATTCGTGTGCAAGAAGTCAAGAAGAAGAGGGACTGAAGAATGCTTGCCGGTTGTGATCGGATTGCTTCAAGATGAAGAGGAGGATGAGGAAAGAGGTTCAACACTGAAGAATGGTCACTGGTCGGTCTGTGGGCTGCTGAGAATAATGATTAAAAAACCCGCAACACGCAAGACACACGGTATGCTTCAATTTTACGAAGAAATTTGATTGTTTTTGTTGTTTCATGGTCCAAATGTTGTTCATATGCAATGAAATTTTGTTTGAACCTTGTTTACATTATGATTGAGGGCTGGAATTAAAGAAATGTAGAACCTGTAATGATTTAGAGTCGTTATTAATGCTTTAAAACACGTAAAATGGTATTTTTAGTGGAAATTAGTGGTTTTTTTGGGTTTTGAGTTGGAGAAAAGGGATGAAAATGGAATAAAACCAGAGAAAATGTTAAATCTCAGTCAAAAAAATGATTCAATACAAATAAATCAGAAAATATCTATTTTTCATGAATAATAAATAGAGAAAAATAGCAAAAAATGGAGAAAATTGGGGTTTTTGCACTCAAAAATTATAGAAAAATAAAATTTATGTGTGTGAATGTTTGGCAAGGTTAAAGCATGAGGTTAAGCCTTAGTTTGGCCTTGTCCTTTATGTTATAGTCCATTTTTATTGCTTTTTACATACAAAAATGATACAAAACAACCATTTACACCTATGCACCGCAGCAACACCTAAACGGTGAGGGGGGGATGAAATTTGTGTGACGATCTAATTGCTGAAAAGATACAAATTCTGATTTTCCTTTTTATGCATAGCATTAAGAGATCGTTTCATAATTAAAGAGAGGTGGCTAGTAGCACAGAAGTCCCGGTGCTAGTCCCTAACGCAGCGCAGCACGTAACGCTTAGTTAAAATTCATGAGAGGGATGTTTTCCGCACCTCACATGGCTGGTTTTTTAATCATAAAATGGTTGTGCACAATCATCATACACCTTAAAGCATGCCATGTGGTATCTCGTAGAATGCATTGCACTTGTTTGATAAACTTTGACCAACGCTGAGAGGACAGGAAACCTAAGCCGTAGTTTAGACGGGGCTTTCGTTGGGGAAAGTCTTGTGAGGCAAATCAAAATCTCCTAGAATGCTGAATTATGAAAGAGTGGAGTGTGTACGAATGTTTTATGTGTTAGCGACGCATCTTGGGGCTAATCCCTGAGGTGTAGGAGAGTCGCAGTGGAGCCACGACAATCAGTCGAGAGGTGCTTTCCTATGCGTGTATTACGAGGCATTATGTCTATATGTTATGGGATCTCCCTTTGAGGAGATGGGAATGTGAATGTTGGACTACATATTGAATACAACGTAAAATCGCCATAAGCATTTAGTGCAATGTGAGTTTTAGATGCTCCTGGCCTGCGAGGCCGTGTGGTGGGGTTATCTGTCGTATGCATGAGGTCCGGCTAGTGCCATAGCCAGTGCCGACCCATTTTAGGTCCCCTCAACTGGCACCACTCACAAGTGGTTGCTTTTCACTTATGAGTAGTTTCCACCACTTGTAAGTGATAAGTCACAATATTCAGTGATTATTCACCTCTTCCTAGTGCTTGGTTGTTCACCACTTCCAAGTGGTAGTAACCACTTAGAATTCCTTTCTTTCCACCAACAAGCAATGGGTGGTTGTCACCACCACCAACCATATTATTCTCATGATCTATCACATCTTTCTATGAACCAATGGGTAATTTCATTCGATCCAATCACCACTTCTAAACAAAATTTACACTCTTTATTGACACTCAATATTTGAACACCATTGTGAAGTATGCAGTTTAACTAGTTGGTAAACATTAAAAATTGGTATTCAGTACTAAAATGTCCCCACCAAAATCAAGTGCTCGTGCCATTTTTAACACCACCCCCTACCATCTTTCAAAATTTTGGAAGTGTTGCCCACCTCTTTCTATTTTCAATATCACTTTCAAGTACTATGATAATTCTTTTATTATTGCCATATCACTCTATTGTGGTGTTGAATCACTAAATAGTGGTATTGCAACACTTTTTTGTGTATCGTCCTTACTTTTTATGTTGTATTAGTGTAAAAAATTTCTGATGAATGTAGTTCTTAAAGATGTTGACTTCTTTTAGTTGGTGATCTAAAACTAGCTATTGCTAATTTTATTGCTAACAATAATATACCTTCATACTGCAGGTTGAACTCTATATTAGATTCAAGGAAAAAAAAACATATTTCCAAATTTCACAATGTTGTTTTGAGTTTCTGAACTTTTTAAATTTGAAAATTGAGAGATCGCTATTCCGATAGTCCTAGCAATACCTCCTTGGGCTTTAATATCAAATACTTCACCTTACTTCCCTAAATCCTACAATACAGTATTGTATGCTATATCTATAGATGATTTTCCTTGAAGAGGTTGTAAATCACATGCGGACTTAAACTTTTGAACTTCATGGTTTTTGTTGCACATGAAACTATTTTTTATGTGATTGTCATGATGGAGTTGTCAGCAATGGATGTATCACATCCACGAGTACAAGTAGTAGGATTTATTTACTTTGGAAGTCTACCTTCTACCCTATTCATTCTAATCCCCGGCGGGTCCACTAAGGTTTACCATATGGTACCACATGAGTGTAAGGGAGGGGGGTTATTTAAGGGAAGGATGTTACGTTTTATAAGGTAAGGTCCCATAAATAGGGGGTAGATAAGGGGTATTTTCATATATTTCTTGCACGCAGGTGACGTCTCCTTATTACTACTAGTGAATCCCCCGTGTTCTAATCATAGTTTCCAAGCCACAAATGCTTAATGGGGAGACATTTCATGCATGTGATGTAAGTAAAATTCAGTTTTATCTAAGAGAAGATCTTGAGCAGAGTAAGCAAGTACCTCTCAAGTCTTTCAAAATATAGTGGGTATTAGTGGATTAGAAAATAAAGGCAAGAAGAGCACTATGATATGCATTCTCTAGAAGCAAATGCTACCTAAAGAGCTTCTCCAAGTGTATTGAGACCATTTGAAGAAATATATCATTCACAATTTTGTATTCAAGTGGCAAGTGTAACAAATCTAGGACTACATTTCTTTATTTCCAAATGAGGTGGTGGTCTTTATCAAAGAGTTCACAAAGGACTACTGTTACAAAAGATCTAGTCAATGCATTGGTACATTAAGTAAGCTAGTATTTTTGTCATGATTACTTATTTTCACATTGTGCATTAAAGAAGGCAAATCACTTATTTATCTCAAATGACAAATGACATGATACCTTATTTTCACATTGTATCATCTATACTACATTATTATTTGAGCTACAGGTTCGGGAGGTGTCAAAGCACCAGGGAGCTCCCAAACCAAACCAAAGTCTACATATGCCATTAATTGCTCACATGATTGGAGGTAGAGAGAAACGTAAGTGGTCATTAATCTCTCACATAATTGGGGGTAGGGAGAAACATGGTCTCTTTCCACCACCTCCTCCTCTCACTCTCACTCTCAGTCTCACTCACAGGCATCAGGCAGGAGCAGAACAGGAGCAGGTAGCAGGAGTATCAACAATGTGCAGAAGGTCAGGAGCAAGCAGGTCAGTCCTCTCTCTCTCTCTCTCTCACTCAGGACGTATTTTTGTTTAGTCCTTTCTCTCTCTCACAAGTCGACCCACAGACACACACACACTCTCTCTCCCTTACGTAGTTTCTCTCTCTCTCTCTCATGCAATCTCTCTCTCTCTCTCTCTCTCTCTCTCTCTCTCTCCCCGAACCAGTAGTCTGTGACTACCATGGTCTCCAGTCCGGTAGCACTACCACGCAGCCTCTCTTAGTCAGCAACCTCTCTCTGTCTGGCAATCTCTCTCTCTCTCTCTCTCTCCCTCCCTCCCTCCCTCTCTCTCTCTCTCTCAGTCATAGTCCTCCGTGGGAGTCAGCAGGTGGACTGTCAGGGCACAGGTGGACTGTCAACAGCACAAGACAACGGTGGACTATCAGGGCATTGCAAACTGTCAATGGCGTTAGGTAGCACGAATTCCTACGGCACGCGGACTATCATGTGGAGGGAGAGAGAGAGTGTGTGTGTGTGTGTGTGTGGCAAACTATCACGAGGGGGGAGAGAGAGAGAGAGAGTCCGATAGCGCTCCCATGCAGCCTCTCTCAGTCAGAAGCCTCTCTCAGTCTGGTAGTCTCTCTCTCTCTCTCTCTCTCTCTCTCTCTCTCTCTCGTAGTCTGTGGGGGGCAGCAGGTGGACTGTCAACGGCACAGGTGGCACGAAAAGTCAAAGGTGGACTGTCAGGGCATCATAGACTGTCAATGGCATCAGGCAGCATGAAGTCCCGCGGCATGCAGACTATCCCGTGGAGAGAGAGAGAGAGAGAGAGAGAGAGAGAGAGAGAGAGAGAGAGTGTGTGTGTGTGTGTGTGTGTTGGGAGAGTGAGTGAGTGTGTATGTGTGTTGGGACACAGGCGGACTAGTCCTGCGGGGAGAGAGTTAGTAGCTTGGTAGGTTAGTGGTTAGGTAGGTTAGGTTAGTTAGTTTTTAATTGTTGATTAGTTAATTTTTAATTGTTAGTTGTTAGTAGCTTAGTAGGTTAGGTTAGCTAGTTAGTAACTTAGTTAGGTTAGGTTAGTTAGTTAGCTTAGTAGGTTAGCTTAGTTAGTAACTTAGTTAGGTTAGGTTAGTTAGTTAGCTTAGTAGGTTAGCTTAGTTAGGTTAGGTTAGGTTAGTTAGCTTAGTTAGTAGCTTAGTTAGGTTAGGTTAATTTTTAATTAGTTAGTTGTTAGTAGCTTAGTAGATTAGTGGTTAGGTATGTTAGGTTAGTTTAGTTAGCTTAGTTAGTTAGTGGTTAGGTAGGTTAGGTTACATTAGGTTAGGTTAGTTTAGTTAGTTATAAGTGGTTAGAGAGAGAGAGTGTGTGTGTAGGTTACTTTAATTAGTTTTTTAAAAATTGTTGACTAGTTAATTGTTTAATTTTTAATTAGTTAATTGTTAGTAGCTTAGTGGTTAGGTGAGTTAATTTTTAATTATTGGTTAGTTAATTGTTTAATTAGTTAGTTGTTAGTAGCTTAGTAGGTTAGTGGTTAGGTAGGTTAGGTTAGTTTAGTTAGCTTAGTTAGTTAGTGGTTAGGCAAGTTAGGTTAGTTTAGTTGTTTTGGGGTTAGCTTAAATTGTTAGTAGTTAGGTAGGTTAAGTTAGTGGTTTAAATGTGTGTTTACTTTAGTTGTTTAACATTAGTTGTTAACTGTTTATTTTATATTATTAGTTTGGTTGGTAGGTTAGTTGTTAGTAGCTTAGTTAGTTTGTGGTTAGGTAGGTTTAGTTTAAATTGTTAGTTTGGGGTTACCTTAAATTTTTTTCTTAGTGGTTTAGTGTTGGTTTAAATTTTAATTGATTGTTGGTTAGTTAATTGTTTAATTAGTTAGTTGTTAGTAGCTTAGTAGGTTAGTTGTTAGTAGCTTATTTAGTTTTAGTTGTTAGGTAAGTTAGTTAGAGTACATTGTTGTAACTTAGTTATGGGTTGATGTAGTTTAATTTATTAGTGTTTTGGTTTGCTTGGTACAGTTTTGTTTGTGGGATTGGTCATTGGGGCTATTTTTGACGACTATTATTCAGGTTGGTGATCTCTTGCCATGTTTGTTAGTTTATCTATTGTTAAATTTTTTATTGTTTAATTTTCAATTGTTTAATTAGTTAGTTGTTAGTAGCTTAGTAGGTTAGTGGTTAGGTTAGTTTAGTTAGCTTGGTTAGTTAGTGGTTAGCTAGGTTAGGTTAGTGGTTAGGTTAGATTAGGTTAGTTTAGTTAGTTGTAAGTGGTTAGAGAGAGAGAGAGAGAGAGTAGGTTACTTTAATTTTTAAATTGATTGTTGGTTAGTTTTTTTTAAATTGTTGGTTAGTTAATTGTTTAATTACTTAGTTGTGTGTAGCTTAGTAGGTTAGTGGTTAGGTAGGTTAGCTTAGTGGTTAGCTAATTTTTAATTGTTGGTTAGTTAATTGTTTAATTAGTTAGTTGTTAGTAGCTTGGTAGGTTATTGGTTAGGTAGGTTAGGTTAGTTAATTTTTAATTGTTGATTAATTAATTTTTAATTATTCGAGAGAGTAGGTTACTTTTTTTAAAATTGATTGTTAGTTAGTTAATTGTTTAACTTTTATTTTTTTGATTACTTAGTTGTGTGTAGCTTAGTAGGTTAGTGCTTAGGTAGGTTAGCTTAGTGGTTAGCTAATTTTTAATTGTTGGTTAGTTAATTGTTCAATTTTTAATTGTTTAATTAGTTAGTTGTTAGTAGCTTGGTAGGTTAGTGGTTAGGTAGGTAAGGTTAGTTACTTTTTAATTGTTGGTTAGTTAATTGTTTAATAAGTTAGTTGTTAGTAGCTTAGTAGGTTAGTGGTTAAGTAGGTTAGGTTAGTTTAGTTAGTTGTAAGTGGTTAGAGAGAGAGAGAGAGAGAGAGAGAGAGAGAGAAGGTTAGTTTAATTTTAAATTGATTGTTGGTTAGTTTTTTTAAAATTGTTGGTTAGTTAATTGTTTAACTTTTAATTGTTTAATTACTTAGTTGTGTGTAGCTTAGTAGGTTAGTGGTAAGCTAATTTTTAATTATTGGTTAGCTAATTGTTTAATTTTTAATTGTTTAATTAGTTAGTTGTTTTGGGGTTAGCTTAAATTGTTAGTAGTTAGGTAGGTTAGTTTAGTTGAGAGAGAGAGAGAGAGAGAGAGAGAGAGAGAGAGAGAGAGAGAGAGAGAGAGAGAGAGAGAGAGAGAGAGAGAGAGAGAGAGAGTAGGTTAGTTGTTAGTAGCTTAGTAGGTTACTGGTTAGGTAGGTTAGGTTAGTTTAGTTGTTTTGGGGTTAGCTTAAATTGTTAGTAGTTAGGTAGGTTAGTTTATGAGTAAGAGAGTGAGAGAGTAGATTAGTTTAATTTTTACTTGATTGTTGGTTAGTTAATTGTTTAATTAGTTAGTTGTTAGTAGCTTAGTAGGTTCATGGTTAGGTAGGTTAGGTTAGTTTAGTTAGTGGTTAGGTAGGTTAGGTTAGTGGTTAGGTTAGGTTAGTGTGTTGTAAGTGGTTAGAGAGAGAGAGACAGACAGAGAGAGAGTAGGTTAGTTGTCAATAGCTTAGTAGGTTAGTGGTTAGGTAGGTTAGGTTAGTTTAGTTATTTTGGGATTAGCTTAAATGGTTAATAGTTAGGTAGGTTAGTTTAGTTGAGAGAGAGAGAGAGAGAGAGAGAGAGAGAGAGAGAGAGTAGGTTAGTTTAATTTTTAATTTATTGTTGGTTAGTTAATTGTTTAATTAGTTTTTCTTCTTTTTTTCTCTCTGTCTCTCCTATCCTTCCTCTCTCTCTTTTTCTTGCTTCTCCTCCTCCTTTTTCTTTTTCTTTCTCTTTCTCTCTCCCTCCTCCTCGCCTTCTCTCTCTATCTCTTTCTCTCTCTCTTTCTCTCTTCTTCTTCTTCTTCTCTCTCTCTCTCATCTCCTTCTTCCTCTTCTCTTACCTCTTCTTCTTCTTTGTCTTCTTCTTCATCATCATCTTCTTCATCCCCTTGCTTTCTCTCTCTCTCTCTCTCTCTCTCTCTCTCTCTCTCTCTCTCTCTCTCTCTCTCTCTCTCTCTCTCTCTCTCTCTCTCTTATGTCTCTTTCTTAGTTGGTTAGTTAGTTAGTAGGTTGGTTAGTTTAGTTAGTATTATGTTGGTTGGTCAGGTAGTAACGGAGAGAAATCTTCATCTTCTCTCTCTCTTTCTCGCTTCTTTTTCTTCTTCTTATTTTTTTATTTGTCTCTCATGTCCTTCTTCCTCCTCTGTCTCTCCTTCTTCTTCTTTGTCTTTTTTTCTTCATCCCCCTATTCTCTCTCAATGTCTCTCTTTCTTAGTCGGTTAGTTAGTTGGTAGGTTACTTTAGTTTAGGGTTGGTTGGTTGGGTGTAGAGAGAGGGAGAGGAAGAAGCAGAGAGAGAGGGTTAGTTGAACTTTGGTGGTATTACATATGGGAGTTTTCACTGTTTCTAAATTTTGAGAATATTTTATATATCCCTTAATGTTAACACGTGCTTTTTGCCTAGTATGGCAACTTCTACATCAAACGAGGATATGTCTGTTAGAAGATACTAAACAATGCACTCCTAACGTGTAAATGAATGTACGCAAAATAAAGGAGGTCACTAGGAAGAAGACAATTCGTCGTGCACTTAAGCATGTTGGAGGGCATGATAGTTCCATTAGTTCCTTAAGGTTTATTCATCGCTTGGATGGGATTGAAAAGCAAGTGAAGACACTATTTCGGCGTCAAAAAGCTTCGTTTTCTATTGGTGAGAACATTGGTGATTGTCTACAGAGGATTGAGAGAATGTTGGAAGAGAAATATGAAGGGCACCTTGCTAATAGAGTAACGATACAAGGTGAGTTAGAAGAGATCAAGGGTTATATAGGTGACATTTATGAACATATCCAAAAAATTTGGTGGTTGCATGCTGGATCTTCGGACAATCAAGAAGAGAAGTTGAAATATCTTCTTAATAGTGCAGGTCGTATAGAGGATGGAGTATGTGAGTTGTTTGCTCACAAGAACGAGAGCTTGGTTACACTGGAGAACATTGCTCTTGATGTGCAACTTACTTCTTTGAAAGTTTATCTTAATAGATTTTCAGCAATGTTAATGCAGATGAATTGCCGTGCATGCTCATCCTCTAGCACTAGAGAACATTACCCTTGATATGAACTAGAGAACATTGCTTCTTTGAAGAGTGGTTCACAATAGGTTTTGGCAATGTTAACCAATGCTTCTTTGCCGTGGTTTGCTTGGTATATGTAATCTATACAAAACTTCTTAAATAAATTGTTTAATGAAAATCTCCATTTTGAAACACATTGTCTGTGTCTTGCAAATTATAAAACTACTTTTAAACCATTTTAATAGTTCCTCTTTCTCTCTGTTTCTCTCTTGATTACTATACAATTTTGCTAATGTGCTTTTGTAACTTAGATTGGACTAGATACATAGAATGATTGAAGCTTTCATATGTTGGGACATTTGTATAGTTTGGTTTTGCAATTAGGGTACACACACACACACACACACACACACACACATATATATATATATCATATTTAGGTGGCTTATGTCTGGCTCCCTCACTGTTTCTCACACACTCTCTCATTCTTCTCTCACACACATACAGATATACTCTCTCCTCTTATTCTTCTTTGTGTTTTTGGTCCTCCTCTTCTTTGTCATGTTGGGATGTTTTGTATAGTTTGGTTTCAGCAATCAGGGTACATATGCCTCTCTCTCTTCATTATTGTGACTTGGTAAGTTATTGTAAGCCATTTTAAAATATATTCCTATGGGATTGGCACCAATAAGTATTTCGAGACTCGTGGCACCTTCCTACGTGTCAAATTGTTTTCTCTCAAGATTGTGCAGATGTACATGAATGAACAACCATTGGCAGGGCCTTTAGGAAATGCGTGGTTGGTGCTTTGTGAGTGCCATGTGTGCATGATAGCACTCATGCGTAGTGTACATATATTCTTTCATGCATTTAGGGTTTGTGGTTGCATATGTGTCTATCGCTTATGTCTTGAATAGCTTTGAGATTTATTTATTGTGTGACTCTTATGTTCTCTTTAAAGTTTGGTGTAGCCATGGAACAAAGCGAAGCCATGGGAGATATTCCCGATGTACTGCTTTCGACTCCATTGAATGTAGTGGATTCAGTTGAATTAAACAAAACGGCAACAACATCATCTCTTCGACACTTGCCAGCTTGGAGCCATTCACATGGGTATGGAAGATAATTGCTTTAATTGTTCTTGTATCAAAGTTCTACTATATATATTTTTGGAGATGATTGTTTATATATTTCATTGCAAGCACAATGTATGGGCTCGAAATGTTGCTAAATGTACAAGAGCTACAAAGATTTAGAGAAACACGAGGGCTACTTCAAGTGCTTTGGACTTTAAAAAACTTGAGGCCACGATGAATGAGTTAATGGAAATGCATACAAGTTTATGTGTGCATGTTGATCGTGCACTTGCCATGTACTCAATGGAGTTACATGAACATGCTAAAGGTCTGTATGGTGTTGTGTGAGACAAAGCACACGCAGGGTGTTCTCCATCATGTGTCGACTGATCTGGGTGGTGAAGTAAGGGCACTTTCAGCAATTATTTCTGAGACAAGTAGATTAATGAATCTACTGGTGAATGATATGTGGGCTTTAGTATGGGGGCTTGGAGATGACCACGAGCATGTGATTTTCTTGAGGGGTTGTCGGTTGCTGTTCTTTCAGTTTCAAATGAATGATAGTAGGTCTAATGCTTTGCTGCAACAATTGAGCCGTCAGATAAATGGTTGCATCTAAGGAGAAAGAAATGCTTGGGATGGGACTTATAGGTTCGGATTGTCTTGCATATTTTAAAGTGCTTGGGCTAGCACTTTTTATGATAATATATGCTTCCTTTTTGTAAAGCCTACGTGGAATGTGCTAAGATATGTAACACTTTTAATATAACAGTGTATTTGAGTAAAATGTATTGAGTGTGTATAACGTGGTGTCTCTTTCTTGAGGTTTACCTGGAGCAGTTTTGGTAGTCCAGTGATAGTTAGTTTAGATTTACATTCGATGTATTGCATACATCGAATGTACGCAATATATTTGGTTTTGAAATCAAATCATGCCTTTGATCAAGTGTGTTGATAACCGTTTTTGTGGTTGCATGTTTACTTAATTTTATTAGTTAATTGAAATGGATCAATTATGCATGTGTTTATATCTAAATTCTCTATCTTAGCAACAAGGTTCTCTCTCTCTCTCTCTCTCTCTCTCTCTCTCTCTCTCTCTCTCTCTCTCTCTCTCATGGGCAGGTGCACGTCTTTGTAGACAGATACATTGATAGGGTTGCTAGCATTGACTCAAATAAATTGACTTGGTATTGTGCCTTGATATTTAGCTTTAATATTTAAACATTTAAATATTTAAATAATAAATGTGTCTGTACATGTATAATAATCCATGTTTTTGATGGAATTAGTTGATAACAGATTTTGTGGCCATCGAATCAATATGGGGTGTTTACATTGAGCAACTGGCAGAGACTATGTGTTGCGTGTTCGTAGGGATGTGCTTACATCCACAAGGTATGAGCGATGATAGGTTGCTAGGCTCAGGGCTCGGAAAGGGATTTTAGATCATGGTAGACCCATTCCTAGGGATATTGAAAACTTGCCTCTTCATCGAGAGATTCTAAGTGGTCATAACTAGGCCAACCACAGTTTGGTATAGACTTGGTTAATGTTTTGCCATCAGTGAATAGAAGCATTAGGGGACTTCAAGTCCGGTGACAGTTTGGTGTGGATTTGACGAATGCTTTGCCATAGGTGGGTGGTTGCAATGGTCTTAATCATGTGATTATCGAGTCACACGTTAATAATGTTTCAATGTCTAAGTGCCAGAATGGGAGAAATCTTAATGGAGTGGTTTGTGAGAGTGTGTCTCGCCATGTTGAAATTGTAAATGGGGATAATGAGCTAGTTGAACATCATGTTGGTATAGATTCAGTAATGATGCATGTTGATCGAGCAGTGCTTGCCTGATATTGTTACGTCAATAGATGGTTGTGATTTTGGGAATCACCACAATGTGAAAAATCTCGTGGTTAATGAGTCACGTGTTCATAATATTGCTATTTTTCATCCCCATAGTGGTGGATTATGCTCCATTTTACATGCTTTGCTTGCAACAGATGTTCACCCAGCAACAGTGGTACTGTTATTTCAAGATCCGGATGTGCATTCCATGGGAGGTCTTTCTTAAATGTGTGAGAGGTGTTTAGCTAAGTTGTGGAGATGCGAGACTCGGGTGCAAGGGTCGATTTTGTTTGGAAGACACTGCTATCAAAATGGAAAAGTAATGTTGCCACCATTGCAACGTCCACCATAGCCATTGCATGATTTGTTGCATGGTATGCACCCTCAGAGTAGGATATTTAAAAATAATGTACTAGCATACAACAGTGCTCTTGCATTTGTATCACTCGAAGCTAATGTTGACGAGCTACATGTTATTGGGAATGGTTACACCTTTAGAGTGCATGGCTCTGTTTATCACTGTATAGGTATTTTTCTTCCTAATGTGCAACGTCAAGAAAGGCCAAGATTTGCACAACTCTATGTTCATGATACCGAGCATGAGTTTCTTAATAGGCTGGGGGTTATGCATGATTTATTACCAAATTTGCTAGGGGAGCTTCAATGTATAATGCATCGACACAACATATATGCACATGCTTTTAGGTCTGTGGGCTTGCAACTGCAAAATAATCCCATGCAAGAACTAAGAATGAGTATTTTTGGTGTTCAAAGAACTACTAAACAACACTCTACTCCTGTAGCAACTGAGGTTGCAGCTATCATGCCGGGGCAGGGTGACAAGGATTCTCTTGATCGTCAGGATATTCATGTTTACACTCAGGGTGGTCGATGTATTGCTATTTCAAACTTGCATAGAGCATATATGCCAATGCTATATGTCCTCCTTTTTCTTATGGGAGATGATGGTTGGCATGCAAAGTTTCCCTACAGTAATGTTAGTGTTTCTATTAACATATATGATTTGTCCAATAAAAATTGTGTTACCTAGATGTAATTTTATGCATTCCGTCTTCAAGTGCGCAAAGATACTAAGGTGTGCATATTGTGTGGTGGTCGACTATTTCAACAATTTATTGTTTATGCTTATTATAGTATAGAGCAGTGTAGATTAACTTGGTGTCGCCAGAATCAATCAGTGTTGCGATCGGAGGCCTACAAAGTTCTGGCAGACGTGGTGGGAGCAAATGATAATGGGCCAATGGAGATTGTTGGTGCCTCTGTAGGCAAGAGGATAGTTTTACCATCATCATTCACAGGTGGGCCAAGGCACATGTATCAATTATATTAGGATGCCATGGCTATAGTACGATGCAAGGGAAAACCTAATCTTTTTATAACAATGACATGCAATCCAAAGTGGTTGGAGATAACTAATGCTTTATTGCCTAGGCAAAGTGCTTATGACCGTCCGGATTTGACTGCTTGCATGTTTCATAAAACGCATACTGATTTAATGTACATGTTGTTGCGGAAGGATCTCTTTGGAAAGGTTGCAAGCTATGTTATTGTGATTGAATTCCAAAAGAGGGGGCTACCACATTCTCATACTTTGCTAATTTTAGAGTCATCTTTCAAACGTTCTGAAACCTATCACTACGATAGACTGTTTGTGCTGAGTTGCTAGATAGAGTTAAGTTTCCAACCTTATTTGAGACAATTTCAAAGTGCAACATTCATGGCCCTTGCAGAGGATTGAACCCCAAGAGTCCCTGTATGGATAAGGGTAGATGTACTAAAGACTACCCATGAAAATTAGTGGGTATGACAACAGTTGATAGTTCTAGCTATCCCATTTATCGAAGACGAGATGATGGAAACTCTGTGATCATAAATGGTAATGTTATTGATAAAATAAATGGGTTGTTCCATATAATCCTTTCTTGAGTAAGAAATACAATGCACACATAAATGTGGAGGTGTGCTTGACAGTCGCGGATGTTAAGTATTTGTATAAGTATGTGTACAAGGGGCATGACCGTGCAACCATCAAATTTTCTATTGGGGTTGATTCAGCGCAGAATGGTGGCAATGTTCATGAGGTGGACAAGATACAAAGTTATTTGGATGCACGATATGTTTCTGTCTCTAAGGCATGTTGGCGGATCTATGATTATGCATTACACGATGAAAAGCCTGATATACAATGTTTGTAGGTTCACTTATCTAGTGAGAACTATGTGGTGTTTCGAGATACATATAGTATACCAGATGTTGTGCAAAATGAAGATCTCTAGAAAACTACTCTTATTGAATGGTTTGTGTGCAACCGAATTCATCCAGAGGCTAGGACTATTTGCTATCAGGACTTTCTAGTGTATTGGGTGTGGAATGCATGACATAAGATGTGGACTAGGAGGAAGCGTGGGAATACATGTGGCCGGATGTATTTTGTAGTGCCTATCTATGGTGAGCTCTGCTATTTGCGAATGCTTTTAACAAAGTGTCGGGGATATACCTCTTTTGAAGATTTGCATGCTATTGATAATGTAATCTATGATACTTTTAGGGATGCTTGCATTGCAAGGGGCATGTTAGAGAGTGATAATGAATATGTTGTGTGCTTTGAAGAAGTTGCTTCTGTGCAAATTGGTGCTCAACTCCGTACTTTGTTTGTTACAAATTTGGTCTTTTGTGAGCCAACTTGGCCTGGCCATCTATGGGAAAGATTTTTTGTGCTAATGGTAGAGGATATAATGTCTAGATTGCAGCTACAGCACCTGCATACCTCTCTTGGTGTTATGCATCATGAGGCATCTAACATGGCTTTGTTACATCTACAAGACCTTTTGCGCCATGTAGGTCGAAGACTCTCTGATTTTGATGGGTTTCTTGAACCTCATCAACCAAACTCACAACTACATGCTAACCCTATTTTGCAAGATGAATATGCATACAACACATCAGATCAATGTAGGGTTTGTGAATCCATGGAGGGAATGTTGAATGGGGGATAAAGAATTGTCTTTAGTGCAATTATGGATGCTATTGACACAGATACTGGGGATGTATTCTTTTTGGATGGTCCTGGTGGGTCTAGGAAGACTTTCCTGTATAAATGTTTACTTGCGAAGGTGTGCAGTGGCAGTCTATAGCACTGGCAACATCATCATGTGGCATTGCTGCCTTGCTTTTACCAGGTGTTCGTACGACTCACTCACGGTTAAAATCCTAGTAGAATTAAATAATCGATCCACTTGCAATATTCCTATTCAAATTGACCTTGCTCGGTTATTGAGCCTTATTTTGTGGGATGAGGCTCCTATGACCCATCGATATGCCTTTGAAGCGGTTGATAGAACTCTAAGAGATGTTATGAGTTGTGATAAGCCATTTGGTGGAAAAGTTGTTTTGTTTGGAGGGGATTTTAGGCAGATCTTGCCGATTGTGTTAAAGGGAACACGTGAGGATATTGTTAATGCTACATTGTGTTACTCCAATTTGTGGCATTACATGAGGATACTAAGGCTATTTGTGAATATGCGAGTGTCAACAACTGGTAATGTAGTGGACAATGGGTTCATCTATTGGATTTAAGGAATAGGGGATGGAGTGGGTATTGCCGAAAGTTGTGATAAGTTATGTGTTCCACCTAGCATGGTATTAAAAGGGTAGTCTATCGAAACCTTGATTGATAGTGTGTACAGTGACGTGTCCAATGTGGGTGACTACACATCATATTTTAGTGAGCGGGCTATACTTGCCTCGTGGAATATAGAGGTGGCTACTTTGAATGATCATGCATTGCAAACTGATGCCAGGGGAGGTCTGACATTATTATAGTGCATATTTGATTGCAGAAACTGACAACTCATTTTTGTACTTCGTTGAGTATTTAAATACATTGGACCTTGGAGGTGGATTTCCTCCTCATTTATTGTTGTTGAAGATAAATGCACCTATTATTCTTCTTAGAAACCTACACCCAGGAAGGGGTATGTGTAATGTTAGACGGTTGATATGTAGAGCTTTCAATAGGAAAGTGATAGATGTTGAGATAATAACAGGGGCAAATGTGGGCAAACGAGTTTTTATTCCCCGGATTACTTTTATTTTGAATGCTACACAATTGCAATTTACTATGAAACAGAGACAGTTTTCCATCCGGTTGGCATTCGCTATGACAATCAACAAGTCAAAGGGACAGACTTTGTCCATTGTTGGTCTTTATCTAAAGGCACTAGTATTTACACATGGTCAGCTATATGTTGCATTTTCAAGGGAAAAATCTTCACATGGTGTGAAAGTCCTATTGGGTGAAAAGGATGGGGATATGTCCACAAACATTGTATACAAGGATGATCTTTGAAAATGTAGTAATGTGCATTGCTTTCTTTGTGGAGATGTAGTTATTGACAAACATGTAGGGACACTGATTTTGGGTATATGTGAATTGCTCTCTACGCCTTGTTTGGTTGGCATATACTCTCTTGGAAGTAAATTATTTTTCATATTTTTCTATTTATTTAACGTTTGCAGATGACTACCCTAGAGTGGAACTATTACCCAACTTCTGACTATCAAAAGAAGCTACAATGTACGTTGCACACAGTAATGAGTCATGATATTATAAGAAGGACACTTGCAAGGGTCATCGAGCATTTATATGATGATGTTAATATTGACATCAAGCTCCTAGTTTTTATTGAAGTTGTACATTGTGGATACACACAATGTCTTCGGGTGCATATGTACAAGGTTGACCATAAGAAGATATTTCAATGCTCTCATACTGATAAGATACCAAGGCATTGGTTCAAGTATGGATTCAAGGATTTGGGTTGTTTTGTAACATTGCATCAATGTTTGTCAATACCTACGAAATGGTTCACAAATGTTCGACTAGGTATTATAATTGTTGGGATGAAATTATCTTTGTTAGTTGTTCCAAGTGCTTATATTGTGATTTTTGTTCCAATGCAGGTGGTAAAGAGAGAGGTAGGCTATTGCATCACCCATGAGATTACCAATGGAAACTATGGGATCATTCCCTACTTCATCTTCGCATGTTTTGCTCAAGGAGGAAGATTTTGTTGATGATTCCTCAAAGAAGAGAAAGCTTTCTTTCTATTAGGCATCTTGGAGACATTGTCTCTTTTTGTTGGCATCGATCATTTACCTATGGTGCTTGAAAACACTCTGGTGCCTTAGACTTGGCCTTTGTGGCTTCATTTTGACTAAGTCTCTTATAGAAATTCTTTTTGTGGTGCATGGTCTTTTTCTCGATTATGACCCGTTTCAGTATAACGTTATTGTTCCACGTACTTATATTGTGATTTTTGTTCCAATGCAGGTGGTAAAGAGAGAGGTAGGACTATTGCATCGCCCATGCCATTACCTATGGGATCATTCCTTGCTTTGCCTTCGCATGTTTTGCTCAAGGAGGAATATTTTGTTAATGATTACTCAAAGAAGAGGAAGCTTTCTTTCTATTAGGCATCTTGGAGACATTGTCTTTTTTTGTTGGCATCGACCATTTGCCTATGGTGCTTGGAAACACTAGCGTGCCTTATACTCGGCCTTTGTGGCTTCATTTTGACTAGGTCTCTAATAGAAATTCTTTTCATGGTACTTGGTCTTTGTGTTGATTATGACCCGTTTCGGTATAACGCTATTGTTTCCTTTTTTTCACACAAAGCAATCATGTGATTCCTTACATTGATATCGAGAGAGGAAAGTTTGTAAGTATGGTGCATGGAAGAGATTGTTTCTATGTCTGCCATTCTATGTTACAAATTTTATAAACTACTTTTAGTTTTAAGTTTTGTGAGAGAGAGAGAGACAGAGAAAGGGTGCTTAGAGAGAATTGTGGAGAGAGAGAGAGAGAGAGTAGGAGGGAGAAAGAGGAGAAATGGATTATTAAGTGAAGTTTTCGTGCAATAGAATGGCAACTTCGCATGCCGCGAAGCGGTCTAGCATTTCGTGTGTGCAAAGCACACACACGGAATGCTAGTGTGCATTAAAGAAGACCAATCACTTCTTTATCTCAAATGACAAATGGCATGATACCTTATTTGTGCAATATACTTTTCTCTTATATGCTCAATGCCTGAGAGATCAAGGGCTTTGTGCTTTACAAAACATTTGGTTTCAAATGTTATAGCTTTAACATTTAAAGAAAAGTGATTGCTTTACCCTTGTTGTTAGATATTGAGGTCTTACTTCCATGAAAATGACTTTGAATTTTTTTTGTTCACGACATGGAAAGGGAGAACATGATGGGGCTAGGATAGTCATCAAAAGGGTTCTAGCTCATGAGCAACTAAAGCAAAATGGCGTCCACTTGACTTATGTTGGTAAACTTTATACTTCTGCAAATTATTGAAGTTTTTAAGAGCAATGCACAATGTGAATGGGTATTCTGAGACCAAAAATTATGCATTGCAAACAAAATAATTGTCATGTTTTTGTTTTCCTTATAGGATTAGCCAATAAAGAAGGTGCAAGAATAGATCACGGCTCGTAAAGGAGGCATGGCTAAAGCAAAATCTCATGTTTGGATGCAAGCATTAGATTGCATGGAAAAGAGCAAAACAACAAAGTTTGAATTGGCTAATGCAAGTCAGAGAGTATATGAGGGAGAACAGGATGGAGTGCACCCGTGGATTCATTTTCAGCCTATGCTTATTTGGTTGAGGTTCATAATCAAGAAGCTCTTGTGGAAGAAAAGAGAAGAAGAGATGAGGACAATGCTGGTCCTTCCTCTTCATGCCCATCTAAACGCATAACATGAAGTAAAATGGAGTAGTAGAAAGAAGCTGAAATAGCCATACTTGAGCATGTTATGGAGGATACATCTCAAGAGAAGAAACGAGAAGGAAAGAAAAGAGGCAAGCAGGCCGGTTACAGGTTACAATCAAATCTTGAGACTGCCACAAACCTTAAAAGGGTCTTGGAAGATCACATACTTGATAGTAGAGTGGAATTCACACTTGGTAAAGTTCTTGGAATCGCAAAGCGTGAATTTCGTGATGCAATCATTGATATACTGAAACAAAAAAGACAATTTGATGGTGAAGTTTTACAAACATTGATGCAGGTTGACAAAGACATAGAGGAACAACTTCAAAGAGAATATGATGATGCACATAATAGTGATTTAAAGCAAGCTCATGTTGAAATAATGGGAGTGTAGACATTAAGCTTGTGGCTGAAATTGGTCTTATGGGTAGCACTAAGCATAGAGAGAAGGCTATGTATAATGGGGATGTCCATCAACAAGCACATGAAGAAGAATATGCTTTTTTTATTCCAAGTAGTCATTATTCACGAACGCATTGGGCTCGTGCTATAATAGAGACAATTGTTAAAGTGGGAGAAAGATAAACACCTTGCATAGCTCTCTTGGATCATGGTTCCGAAATCAATGTTATGGTATGCAATTTGTATGAGAATGGAGGTTGGCCAATTGATGTAGATCTGGAATGGCACATGCAGGCAACAAACAATTCATTATGGGATCTTTATGCGGCTTGTCCAAATGTATCCGTGACTATTGGAGATGTTAGGGATGAATATTATTTTTTTGTGCAGGATTCATGTAGTTATCTAGTGATTTTGGGGCAGCCCTATATCTCAAAATCAAGGATGGAAACAAAATCCTTGGATAATGATTCTTCATATGCTCGGGTTCAGAGTAAACACAATATAAAGGCGATACAGTTTCTCTCTGTTTGTGTGAATCATCTCTGCAATCGAGATAGGCTGCAGGATAATATCATGCCACCTAATGCATGAGAGTTTAAGCGTTTTTAGACAACACTGCTATAAGTGGAGGCTATGGCAGTGCCTCTAGAAAGATAATTATGCCTTCAAGAAACGGGAAAACTATGTTTGTGTCAGGATTGCAAGAATGGACAGCATGTAGTCTTGGCAACTTTAAGAATATTTCAATCATGTGCAGGGCTGAAAAGAAATATGTAGGATGGGCTGAAAAAGAACTAAAAACATATGGTTTAATGGTTACAAATGAAGATATTCAAGGCTATTTTCAAGGCTGGTTGATGTTAATATAGTGGCTGAAATTTTTGCAAAAATTAATGTTGAAAACATGGAAAAAAAAGAGGTTATTTATGTTGACACTTTAGAGATGTATGAAGTCATTCAAGAGTTTGATGAGTGTGAATGTTATGGGCTACAGAACAGGACTAAAGCAAGGGTGGACACAAAGTACAAAACAATTGCAAAGAAGGTTAAACGTGTGGCTTTGCCTTTACCACCTGAAAAGTGATGGGTTGGCTGAAAAAGTGACTCAACAGTCTAGTTTACAGGATCCACATGGAGTAGGACATAAATTTATAGTTGAAACTTTACAAAAGCTGAAAATTGGTATACAAGCTTTCTTTTGCATTTAGAAAGAGCTTGTTTCTTGTAGATGTTGGCAAGGCATAGGAAAGCCTGTTTACCGCAGCACAGAGGAGCAGGAAATGGAAAAAAGGAAATAGCAAAAGGCGCAGGACAAAAGGAAGAAAAAGGCGCCTTAACCGGTAACCAGACCCTGAAAAAATTAAAAGCACGGGCACGACCCTTAGGAAGTCTTAGAGTCGCCCAAGGAAAGTAAAAGAGTAAAAAAGCGCACCAATAAGTGTGAAAGCGCTCCTGAATCCTTGTAAAAGAGCGCCAGGCTCACTCCTGTGCAAATTGTATGCATTAGTTGGGAATAGGATAGATTAGAACGATGGGAAATGAGAAATGGACCTAGGCTAATGGCCGGCCATGTAAAAAAGGGGATGATCGCCCATGAAAAGTAGGGCATGTATATAAAGCTTAAAAAATGAATGAGAAGATCATTCTTGTGTGTGGCCAAAGCTTCTTCTTCTCTTGTTTCTTGCCTTCTTGCCTGTGCTTGAGAGAGGGATTGAGAGAGTGTGAGGGAGTGAGGGAGTGATTGTGTGAGAGTGAGGGATCTTGGAGAAGAAGCTCTCCATCTTCTCTCTTCATCTTCCCCTCCTCTCTTTTCTCTTCTCTTGTCTCGCGCATGGCTATGGAGGATGAAGCTCATGGGAGAGGGATTGAGGTTGCTTGAGCTTGCCTCAAGGATCATGGAGCTACCAGTGTGCAAGAAAGAGGAGGGTACTCGATCAAGCATCAAGGTAAGCTCACTACACCCGTAAGGTAGGCATTGCACGTCGGCTATGTGAGAGGTAGCCATGGCCGCTCGGTTCGAAACACTTGAGCAATAAGTGGTCCGTAGGTCTCAGGTTAGAGCTTGTAGCTCCCCTTCATTTTAGTTCCGTTGCTGGGACCGACGGAATCGAGCCTTGAGCGCCGCGCACATCAAATCAAGCATAGAAGTAGGGTTTGCAACTCGAACTAGTGCTCGAGATAGCTAGGAGATTTAGGATGTTTTAATCCGTGAAACAAGTAAGTGTTTTGGTTTGTTGGAAGCACTACCATTCTGCATCTCTGTTTTGCATTTTGGCTGCACTAGATTAAGGTTAGATTAGGTTAAGAAAAGAGAAAATGGAAGGTTTTAGCTGCTGCTGGAAACAGGGAAATAGAGGACCAGATTCAACAATTCTGGGTGCCATCGATTTGTGCTACTCCAGGTGAGTCTGGTGCTTCTTAGTAATGCCCTAATCATATCTGGAAAGTCTCTTGTGATTGTGTGTAGCAGGCGTCAAGTGGGATCGAAACGTGTCGAAATCGCACCTGCCACCAAATGCAATTGGACCAAGTCTCAGCGGTCCGATTCCCAGAATCGGACCACCCGAGTCCTGGAGTCGGACCGTCCGATTCCAAGAATCGGACCGTCCGACTACTAGAGTCGGACCAGCCCTGTTCGATTGCAAGAATCGGGCCGTCCGACTACTAGAGTCAGACCAGCCCTGTCCGACTGCTGGACTCGGACCACTCTGTCCGACTGCAAGAATCAGACCGTCCGACTACTAGAGTCGAACCAGCCCTGTCCGACTGCTGGACTCGGACCACTCTGTCCGACTGCAAGAATCGGACCATCCGACTACTAGAGTCAGACCAACCCTGTCTGATTCCCAGAATTGAGTCCGATTCTGAGAATCGGACCATCCTGCCCCCAGAAGGAAAAATAAGGATCTTTAGTTGAGCCTGCCACAGACCTGACCCCCAGGACACAACCCTGAACACCCCCAAGACCTAGTTTGACCATTAGAACCTCAGAGACCAATCGAACTTAGAGCAAAATAGAAAACGCAGCACAGACCTTCAGAAAGACCATAGAATAGCCGGGAACCGAGCTTAGAACTCAAATCAGGCTAAGAATGTGGAGAGAAACAAAGTGGAGCTCGTATTAAACGCTTTTTGCATCAGTACTTCACTCTTGTGTTCCACTAAGTTTGCACTGCAAGAAAAGAGAAAAGCATGTTTTCACACCAACCACCATGAAAGCACTAAGTATAACGTGTGAATAAGGATTGCAGCTGCTTTCAAATAATAAGGAACACATCAGGATATCTAATAACATTAAGGAACCCACTAGTAGGAGAAGACCCCAAGACTTAGACATGTGCCTAAGTGCCCTACTAGTAGGACCTGGAGAAGACACAAAGACACAAAGACACGGAAAGCAACAATATAGAGGATTGGACGCTGTCGGAGCTGCTTGGATTTATTGACAACCTCGTGGAGCTGGAAGTAGAAACAATATCGGGATCAAGAAGCGAACGAGGAGAGGACCAATTAGACTTAGGAGAAATTTCCAACCTCAGTCCAGGAACTGGTCCACAACTACAATCTACTCACTAGGACCGTGATCCAGGGCAGACCTGTAGAGGAAGTGGTAGCAAACCTGGAAGAAGAGAGAAGAGCAATCAAGAGAGCACTAGAAGGCATAATTGCCTACAACCATGAGCAAAGGGCTAGAAGGCTACAGCAAGGCGTAGATATGTATGAGGCTAGACGAGTGCTAGACCTAGCTGGAGCGGCCAAATCTGGACCGAATGTAGCGAGGGAAGGGGCAGCAGAGGCTGACATGACATTGAGCGAACTGGTAGCAAAGCGACTCTTGGACAATACCTCTGTTCAACAGAGCGCTACTGCCCTAGCCACCGCGCTACTATCAGGATTGGGAGTCACGTAAGGGGCTAAAGGGCAGGCTAGAATCCCCATCGTAGCAAAACAACTAGCTAGATACGAACCTAGCAGTGACCCGTATAACTTCATGGAGCAGTTCGAGCAAGTATGTGAGGCAAACGGTCTTACTGACCCTGCATAGCGAGCTCAAGCTTTCGGCCTGTGCTTAGGCGATAAGGGGAGGACCTGGTATTCTAGTCTAGATGACGCAGAATGTACGAACTTTGTTTGCCTTAAGGGCCTCTTCATCAAGAGGTTTTCGGAGGCAAGGTATTCGGATAATCTCATCGTTAGGTTGATGAATATCAGTCAAAGGGAGAAGGAAGACGTTAGGGATTACGTCACTCAGGTGCGTAGCCTCTACAAGAGAATCCCTGCCAATGAGCGACCTACCGAGAGGGCAGTGTCTACAATGTTCATGAACGGGATTTGGAGTGAGGAGCTCTACAAGGCTTTGGCTAGTAACTCCAACTTGCAACGAGACGTGCTAGCTAGAGTTTTCGAGGAGGCAATACACGTAGATGATCAACTCAGGGAACGCAGCATGAGGACTACCAACCGAGAGAGTGCAAGCCAGAGGGACCCTGAGAGATCAACTACTTCGGGGGGAAAAGCAACTGCTAGTGTGCAGGATAAGGGAAAGAGTGTAGACCACGACCAGGGGATGGCAGAAATAAGAATGGAGATTGCACGGTTGCAAGAGCTGGTAAGGAAGCCTGTGAGATCGCATGTACAATGTATATACTGCGGCGGCAATCACCTCCCAGTTGAGTGCCAAGATCCTAGATCTCGGCCGTGCTCAAATTGCGGTAGATTCAGGCATGATGCAGTGCATTGCAGAATGCCGAGGAGATTCCCATATGCGCAGCAGTACAACCCTCCATACTTAGGTAATAGGCCACCCAATTTCTTTGGGAGGGGAGCCCAGTTAGCTCTCCTAGCACCGACTGATTCAAGACCTGCCGTACCTAGGCTGGAGATGAACCCAACTGGTATACCCAGACCACCAGGGCCTTTTGTAACCCACCCATCTAGCGATGCTCCTGTTCACTTTGTGGAGGAGCCTAATGAGGAAGAAACTGTTGAGATATCGAGCTCCACTCGTGATATGCCAGGGTGACCATTGTGCATTTATGTCACCGACGTGTTAGTTGCAGATGCGGTTGGTACACCGCCCATGAATAATAGCTACATGATACCTATCCTTATCTACTCTAGTTCGTGGCTCAGTTAGTATGCCACCTTAGTTAGTTGAGTTTGGTTTGAGACCCATATATAGGGTTCTTCTATTTCTTTGTAAGAGAGTTCTTTTGGCTTACACAAACTAAGAAGAGGAAAATTGTTTTCAGCCTCCACCCTTGTGTGTATTCCCCCATTGTGCAAGCAAGAAAGCTACAAGTGAGACTCCTTCCTTCTCTCCCACAATCTTGACATGGTATCAGAGCCTTGTTCGTGGTAAGGAGCTCAAGAAAGCAAGCCAAGCTCGCGGTGGTCTGGTAAGAGGAGCAGTGTTGCTTTCATTTTCTGTTTTGGGAGCAGATCTCTGCAGGTAGCACAGCCGGAAATTGCAGGAGTGCATTGTCTCAGGTTGAGACGCCCTTCGCGGTGAAGCAAAAGGGCAGTATATGCTGCGGGAAAGGGCTTTAGCCCTTGGCGACCTTGTTTTTTTTATTTGAGGCCATTTCGGGGCTTGTTTTGGAGGCGGAAGTTTTCTGCACGCACTCAGAAAAAAAGCGCAGTTTTATGCTGTGCAGCCACTGTTCCACATGTCGGTGAAAAGTTACTGTAGAAATTGCATCGTATGCTTATGTGCAGGGACATTGGGAGTTACAGAATCATCCTTGGTTCCTGTTTATGCAAAATCGTCACTAGGAAGTGACTGTGTGGTCAAATACCACTTTCGCCAGTTTTGCAGATTTGCCCTTGTGAGGCTGAAGCTGTGTTCTTTGCAGTGACAGAACTTTTTGCAGTATTCTGTAATGGCGTCTGATTCTCTTTCACAGATTGTCACTGAAAAGCTTGACAAGAACAACTTCCAAGCATGGAAGTTTAGAATGACGAATTTCCTTATGGGAAAAGGATATTGGGAATTTGTTGCAGGAAATGAAGAAGAACCAGTTTTTCCTGATGTTCCCAATCAACAACAAATGCAGGCATTCAAAGCATGGCATGAGAGAGCCAGGAAAGTTATGTACTGGCTGTCTATCAATATTTCAGACTCTATGATTGTGCATATTTAGGATGCAAGTACGCCAAAGGAGGCATGGGATACTCTGTCAAAAATGTATAGCGCAAATACGCAAGCCAGGAAAATGCAGCTCAAGCAAGAGTTGCATAACGTGCAAAGAGAAAGTATGAGCATCAATGACTACCACATGAAGGTGAAGAAGATTGCAGATGCACTTGCTTCCATTGGGTCGCCAGTGGAAGATGATGATTTAGTTTCTGTGACCTTGAATGGTCTAGGAAAGGATTATGCGCAGTTTCGGACATCCATTTCCGTCCGTGAAAGATTTCCTGATTTTGAGGAGTTGATTGCTCTTCTAATTTCTGAGGAGCAGAGAAATGGTGGTGCATCTTCTTCAGGAGGAACTTCAAAAGAAGCTGTCTTCTACTCAAATGCTGGAAGAGGTAGAGGCAGAGGTAGAGGAGGCAGATTTGGAGGCCGTGGTAGAAATCAGAATATGCAGCAAACTCAAGAAAATCAGTCCTATGGAGGAGGACGTGGTAACTCTAGAGGCAGGGGGAGCCAAAGAGGTCGTGGTGGATGGCAAAGAGGCCAAAATGCAAACAGTAATGTTGAATGCTACTACTGTGGTAAAATGGGTCATATGGCTAAAGACTGCTATAAAAAGCAGAATGACATCATGAATGGAAAACTGTAATAAGGGAATTATGCATCTTCTAGTAGACGGGGTGATGACAGAAATGAGCATTTGTTTATGGTGCAGGACATGAATAATTCTGTGACAAGTGCAGAAGAAAGCAATGATGTATGGTATGTTGACTCAAGTGCATCAAACCACATGACAGGTCATGCAGAATGGATGGAGGATGCAAGGAAAATGGAAAAACCAGGATTTGTGGAGACTGGTGATGATACTGCACATCCTATTGTGCAGATTGAAAAAATTCCTTTGTCTATGCAGGATGGGAAAAAGAAATACCTGTCCGATGTATTTCATGTCCCGAATATCACCAAGAATCTAGTTTCTGTTGGTCAAATGGTTGAACAGGGCTTGCAGGTCAGATTTAATCCTCATGGATGCTTTGTTGAGGATATGAAAAATAAAGGTCGCTTGATAGCAAAAGGAAATAAGAAGGGCAGAATGTTTACATTGGATGCAGACATGTCTGAATTGAGTGCAGCAATGTTTGCACATGGGACCGGTGTAGTTGCAGATATTGATATCTGGCATAAACACATTGGTCATGTTAATGTACAGCGACTTAAATCAATGCAGGCCCAAAATATTGTTGCAGGATTGCCTAAATTCAAGGTTGCAGAAATGCATAAGGTATGTGAAGCCTGCCAATTTGGAAAACAGGCAAGGAAACCATTTCCTAGACATGTTCAAGAGAGTAAGAAGCCATTGGAATTAATCCACTCTGATGTGTGGACTACTAAAGCTGCATCTCTTGGATGCTGTCATTATTTTGTCAGTTTTATTGATGACTATAGCAGAAAAGTTTGGGTGTATTTTATGAAAAAGAAAAATGAAGTTTTTGGGCATTTCAAAACTCTTAAAGCTATGGTTGAAAAAGAAATAGGCCTGCAAATAAAATACCTAAGGTCAGATGGAGGGGGAGAGTACCTCTCAAATGAGTTTGCAAGGTTCCTGCAGGAGCATGGCATAAAGCAGCAATATTCATGCAGTCATACCCCACAACAAAATGGAGTTGCAGAAAGGAAAAACAGGCATATTGGAGAGGTATCTCGTGCCATGCTCAATGAAAAAGACCTGCCAGATTTTTATTGGGCTGAAGCAGTTGCTACAGCAGTCTATATAATGAACAGGACTCCCACTGCAGCAATACATGGGATGACTCCAGAGGAGAGGTATACTGGTAGGAAACCAGATATTTCTCATTTGAAAATTTTTGGTTGCATTGCCTATGTACATGTGCCAGATGAGTTGAGATCCAAGTTGGATCCAAAAGCTGAGAAGTGCATCTTTATTGGTTACTCTCTGCAGCAAAAAGGGTATAGATGCTATAACCCTTCTACTCGTAAGTTTACAGTGAGCAGAGATGTTGTTTTTGATGAGATGAGTAGCTGGTATAAACCAATAAATGTGATAGATGATGTAGATGCACAAAATGGTAATGCTGCACAGAATTCACAGCAGCAGTCACAAAATATTAGTGGACCTGGAGCGTCCTCTAGCAGTGGTTCACATTCTTCGCCATGGACAGGCAGATTGAGATCAGGAGAATCTTCTCAAAGCAATGCAGATAGTGGTATGCAGGTATCACGAAAAGGAAAAGAGAAGGTTGATCAGCCCATGTTTGATGTGAATGCAGGTCACTCTTATGTGGATGGTGAATCCAGTGGCTCAGAACAGAGCATTGATGATGAGTTGGGTATTCCTTCTATTGTTACACCTGGAGTAAGGAAGACCAGGGATGTTTTGAGAGCACCTGGGAGTGAACCTACTTTGCGCAGGTCTACGAGAGCTAGGTATCCTGTGGATAGGCTGAAATATGATGGATTTACAGCCATTCACTATGCATATATGGTTAAAGTGATACAGGAACCAGAACCCACTTCTTTTGAGGAAGCCATGGGAAAAGAAAAATGGGAGAAAGCCATGGATGAAGAAATGGATGCCTTGGAAGCAAATGCTACATGGGAATTGGTACCTTTGCCTAAAGTTAAAAATGCAATTGGCTGTAAGTGGGTTTATAAGCTGAAGCACAATGTAGATGGTTCTGTGAACAGATACAAGGCAAGATTAGTAGTCAAGGGGTATGCACAAACATATGGCATTGACTATGAAGAAACATTCAGTCCGGTTGCAAGGATGGAAACCGTAAGAGCAGTCATTGCTATGGCTGCATCAAAGGGATGGTCTTTACATCAGATGGATGTAAAGAATGCCTTCTTGCATGGTGATTTGCAAGAAGAGGTCTATATGGAGCAGCCACCAGGTTATGTGCATGCTGTTCATCCTGAGTTTGTTTGCAGGTTGAAGAAAGCCTTGTATGGCTTGAAGCAAGCACCTAGAGCATGGTCTGACAAGATAGGACAGTATCTTGTCACTATTGGCTTTCAGATATCCAAGGCAGATTTCTCACTTTATGTGAGAAAAACAGAGAAAGGTATTATGCTGCTTGTCATTTATGTTGATGATTTGATTATCACAGGTGACAGTGATGAAGATATCCTTCATGTGAAAATGCTATTGAAGCAAAAATTTGAGATGAAGGATTTGGGAGAGCTGCGTTACTTCTTAGGCATTGAGGTGATTAGATCACCAAGTGGGATACAGCTCTTGCAGAGGCAGTATGGATTGGACATGCTGTCTAAATATGGGATGACAGGCTGTAAGCCTATTTCAGTTCCTTTGGAGCAGAATGTGAAGCTGAGCACAGATGCAGGTGAGCTTCTAGAAGACCCTACTATGTACAGACGCATAGTAGGAAGTTTGATTTATATGACTATTACCAGGCCAGATTTGAGCTATGCTGTTGGATTGGTAAGTCAGTTTATACAGGCTCCAAGGAAACCACATTTGGATGCGGCTAGACGCATACTCAGGTATGTGAAGTCCACATTGCAGTATGGACTATTTTATGAGACTGGGGTTCAGATACAGCTGCATGGATACACTGATGCTGATTGGGCTGGTAGTATTTCTGATAGAAGATCTACCAGTGGATATGTGTTCTCTTTTGGGAGTGCTGCAGTCACTTGGAGCAGCAAGAAACAGCCTACAGTTGCCTTGTCGAGCACAGAGGCTGAGTACAGGGGTGCAGCAATGGCTGCATGTGAGGTAGCTTGGTTGCATAAGCTACTTTATGATATGCATCAGCCTACAGATGGGCCAGTTGTCATTTATTGTGACAACATGAGTAGTATACACTTGGCAAATAACCCAGTCTATCATGCTAGAACAAAGCACATTGAGGTGCATTATCACTATGTGCGGGAGAGGGTTTTACTAGGTCTTATTGATCTAGTTTATGTCAGCACAAAGGATCAGGTAGCTGACATATTTACGAAGGCATTGGGCGCAGAGAAGCTGCGCAAGTTCAGAGACCTGCTTGGTGTGCAGGAATTGGGATTGAGCTCGAGGGGGAGTGTTGAGATATCGAGCTCCACTCGTGATATGCCAGGGTGACCGTTGTGCATTTATGTCACCGACGTGTTAGTTGCAGATGCGGTTGGTACACCGCCCATGAATAATAGCTACATGATAGCTATCCTTATCTACTCTAGTTCGTGGCTCAGTTAGTATGCCACCTTAGTTAGTTGAGTTTGGTTTGAGACCCATATATAGGTTTCTTCTATTTCTTTGTAAGAGAGTTCTTTTGGCTTACACAAACTAAGAAGAGGAAAACTGTTTTCAGCCTCCACCCTTGTGTGTATTCCCCCATTGTGCAAGCAAGAAAGCTACAAGTGAGACTCCTTCCTTCTCTCCCACAATCTTGACAGAAACATATGTCAACCCGTACATATCCTATGACGAGGGGGGCAACCCAGTGCTGATGGACTATCAGCCGGTGCCGGTGATGGATTTAGGAAGAGGAAGAGGCAGAGGCTTTGGAGGGCCAAGCCAAGATCCAGTCACATGCTAGACTTGCGGCCACCCAGGCCACATTTCATCACGCTGCCCAGAACGAGAACAAGCTAACAAGGACAAAGCAGATCTCCGATGCACAGAGTGTGGAATCACACATCTGTTTCCTGACTGTCCTAGACGGAAGCCATCAACCAACTCTGCCAACATGCCATCGGTGCCTTTGGGGCTTTTTGGAGTGGAAACCTTTGACAGTGAGGATACACCCATCCCACTACATGTTATGATGCGAGCTCAAACAAAACAAGCAGGCATCTCTTTGCCAGGGCCAAGTAACCTTGACGCAACCTCAATAGGAAAGAAAAGGCGGAGGAGACGGAAAAAGAGAACCGATGCAAAGATAACTCTTAAAACCGAGGAAGCGACTACGTTAGTAACGGGAAAGAGGGTCACAGACGCAGAGGCAGAGACCTCAGCTCCTAAGACAGCCGATTTAGGGAGTGCCAAGGTAGGGAAATATCCCCATCCCAAACGGCAGCTCGAGGCTATAGCTAAGGTCAAGGAGTGGGTCAAGGATGCCCAAAAGCACCTCAAGGATGCTGAACCCATATTAGAAGATCCTATTGACGATTTCTCCAACGTGAGCACACCAGTCTCACCTTCAAAACCACAAGCTGCGAGCATACCTGCACCACTGGGGGCAACTCAGCAGCAAGGCCAAGGGGAAACTTTCTAGGGCAGACAGAACGCATGGCCTAGAAATGCTAGCCTCAGGGGAAGACAAGGGCCCAGTAGCCTCCTCACAACCTTGTTGTCTACTCCAGTAACTCTAAGCTTGGAAGGCCTGCTTAGGCAAAATCATTCCTTATGGCAGGAGTTAAAAGACTTGATGGAGGGACACACTGGACTTGCGAGTGCTGATCCGCAAGATCATGATGCGGTTACACAGATCCCAAGTCTAACTCTACACTCAACTCCTAAGTCTTTGCACATCAATGCTTTTTGGGAAGGCACTGAAATGCATGCAGTTTTAACCATCCTAGCCTTAGGAGATATGACGCGAAAAGGAATTGTAGACACATGCGCAGGTGTTAGTGTACTAAGCCATGCAATCTTAAAGGCATGGGGAAACCCTCCTATAGAGACTGCCAGGTTTAACGTCACGTTAGCAAATGGAATGAAGGTAAGACCATTCGGGGTCTTAAAGAATTGGCCAGTAAAGATTGTCGGTGTGCAGTTTTCCGTAAACTTCATTGCCATGAAGGGAGTGGATTACGACATACTATTTTGTGCAGTAAGGGTAGAGATGGACACTTGGAAGACAACCCCTATTGACCTAGATGCCATCTCAACTATGCTGAAAGGCGATACTCAAACGACCAAACCCTATGGATCACTCACTAAATATATTCCTTGCCCTGAGGATGAGAGGGATTGGATGCACGTTTTGGCAACCATTGACCTATCATTCTCGGATGAGGAAGAACTATATCGGCAAGCTGCTAAAGCCGCAACCATGCCAATTGAGGAGCCAATTGTGCCACTCTGCAGGATGGCAGGAAGCTCACTCAACCCAGGCAAACCAGCCTCATTCCATATCCCCAACAACAAACTAGAGCTTCAGAAAATCGTAGATTATCTGACCAATAAATTGGAAGGCAACTTGGCTGCTAACTTAAAACCTCTACGTGATCTATTAGCTAAGCCAGAATGGAAATGGACCAAGGTCCACGACCTGAATTTGTTATATAACTGGGCTTTAGTTACTGATGACAAGGAGATTGGAGAGGAAATCTTGGGTGATGATGAGCAGTCAGAAGGACAGGACTCTAATGACGAGGAGTATGAGGACTGTCGCTCTACGGGAGAGGAGAGTGAAGAAGAGATAGATACAATAGAGTATGACACGGAAGGAAAAGCGATAGAACAAATCAGGGCAGAGTCAAGGCCTAAGAGAGGAAGGACCAGTCAGAATGAAAAAGGAGTCATGCGAATGGAGTGTGGCAAATCCTGGCTAGAACACATAGGAGCCGTGGATTATGAGCAAGCTGAAGTGGCACGACCATGGGTAATCCCAGTGCTCAAGACGAATGCACCTACTGAACTACGACCCCCTGGGGAAACACCTTCCTCAAGTGAGGGATGCGAGTTTAACTCAGAGTTGGAAGTCAGCACTGAGAGTGATCCCGAGATACCACAACCTTCTAAAGTCAAACGCACCAAGGGAGACTTGCCAGTCCACCTAAGGCGCAGGAGGCTAAAGGAGGAGGCCAGGAAGCAAGCAAAGGACTCAGAAGCAGAAAGGCAAAAGAAACCGCAGGATCTACCCAAACGGTTTACAAAATTTAAAAAGGGTGACAGAATGGTGATTCTGCTAGGTGCGAAAAGACAAGGCCAAACTAGTGAACCGATCGAGGGACCCGCCAAAGTCAAGGAAGTTAACTTGGCTAGGGAAGGTGAAAAGTCAAGACCTGTATTCATTGCAGATGACTTGATGGAGGATGAGAATACCAAACTTGTTGCACTCTTGCAAGAGTACATTGACGTATTTGCCTGGACACTGGATGAACTTAAGGGAGTCGACCCTAGGGTTGTGACTCATAATATCCCAATGGTCCCTGATGCAGTGCCAATGAAACAACGACCTTACCCCATGAATCCAAACACGCCCATGAAGTAAAAGAGGAGATTGATAAACTCATGAGGGCAGGACCATATATGAGATCGAGCACACGGACTGGGTATCACCTATCGTGATTGTCATGAAGAAAAATGGAAAAATCTGAGTATGCATGAACTACAAGAAAGTGAATGCCGCTACAAAGAGGGATAACTATCCTTTACCTTACACCAAGCACATGCTTGAGAGGGTAGCAGGTAAAGAAGCCTACAGTTTTTTGGATGGTTTCTCGGGCTATAATCAAGTGCAAATGCACCCGACGACAGGCACAAGACTGCCTTTGCCACGGAATGGGATGTATTCGCCTACATTGTCATGCCTTTTGGGTTGATGAACGCACCTACGACTTTTCAATGCCTAATGTGCACTATCTTTAAGGACATGCTTAGGCGCGAATTGGAAGTGTTTGTAGACGACTTATACGTACACTCTAGTTGGACCGAACACTTAGAGAAATTGAGAGCTATCTTTAAAAGGTGTAGATTGTACCACCTCTCATTGAACCCCTTAAAGTGCCAGTTCTGGGTGAAATACGGATGCATCTTAGGGCACGTAGTGTCAAGGAACGGCATTCCCACTGACTTTTCTAAAGTCAAAGTCATTGTTGACTTACCGCCACCCAATAACTATAAGGGAGTTCAGTGCTTCTTAGGACACACTGGATATTATCGACGCTTTGTACTAAATTACGCACTAATTGTTAGACCATTGTACAAGCTGTTGATAGTGTTCGAGTGGACTGAGGAATGCCAACGCGCATATGAGGAGTTGAAAAAGGCTCTTACTACTGCACCAATCTTACGAGCCCCAGACTGGAACATAACGTTTCATGTACACATAGACGCCTCTCAGTTCGCTATTGGAGCCGTGCTATGCCAGTCTAGTGAACATAACTTAGATTACCCAGTGAGTTTTGCCAGCAGGTAGCTCACAGAGACCGAGATGAACTATTCCACGACAAAAAGGGAGGGGTTGGCCATGGTATTTGCGGTAAAGAAATTTAGGCTTTACCTGTTGGCCACTCCCTTTGTCTTCTTTGTTGACCATGAAGCCTTGCTATATCTTGTGAAAAAGCCTTGCGCTACGGGACGCATAGCTAGATGGTTACTCCTTCTACTGGAGTTTGACTTCTCTGTGGTTGTACGCAAAGGAAAGTAGCATTACATGGCTGACCACATGTCCCGCATACCCACAAGAGAAGCCACTGGACAAGGCATACCTGACGATTTACCGGATGCTCATCTCTTTAACCTGTCTAGCGAGAGAGAATTGTTTAAAGCTTATCTGATGCCGTATTGGGCCGATGACATAGTGCAAGTGCTAGAGAGCGGACTACCTGAGAGACCCATTGAGAAGGCCAGGCTAAGAAGACTTATCCTGAAAATTTAGCCATACCAACTGATAGAGCCAGCCAACTCTACAGGTTGGGACAGAACGGTTTATTGCGTAGATGCGTACGTGAGCACGAGATGCACGATGCATTGAAAGAAGCACATGGCGGAATCGTTGGAGGACACTTTAGCGCGGACACAACAACCCGAAAGGTGCTACAATCCCAACTATGGTGGCCCACCCTTTTCCGCAATGCAGCTAAATTCGTAAAGCACTGCGATGAGTGCCAAAGGACCAAAGCGCCTGTGCGGAAAGACAAGATGGAGTTGACCCCTGTCATAGCCCGACAACCCTTTGAAAAATGGGGTATCGATTTTATTGGACCTATCAGTCCTGCGGCACAATATTCCCAAGCTCGCTACATCATAGTGGAAACCGATTATCTAACGAAGTGGGCAGAGGCACGAGCCACGAGAAAGAATGATGCTAGAACCACTGCAAAGTTCTTATGGGAGCAAGTTATTTCACGGTTTGGCTATCCAATCGAACTTGTAAGTGACCAAGGCACGCACTTCATTAATGAGGTGATTTCCCACCTGCTCTCTACCTTCCTAATAATTCATCTGAATTCCTCTCCCTATTATCCTCAGGCTAATGGCCAAGCCGAATCCATGAATAAAATCTTAGTCAATGTGCTTACAAAGGTAGTGTCTACTTCAAGAAGTGACTGGGACAACAAGCTAATGGCGGCCTTGTGGGCCTATCGCACAGCTTATAAAACGGTTGTAGGACAGACGCCTTTTAGGCTGACGTACGGAACTGAAGCCATTTTACCCTTAGAATTCTTCATTCCTAGCTTAAGGATTGTAGTCCAGGAGCATTGGGAGGGAAGAGAGGCTTGGACCAATCGCTTAGTGGAGTTAGAGTGCCTAACGGAGACCTGACTCCTCGCCACTCACTCTCTGATTTGTGAGAAGGCTCGACGAAAGATGTGGTTTGACAAGCATGTCAAACAACGAGACTTTGAACAAGGGGACCTTGTTCTGCTATACTCTGTAAAAGGACATAAACAGAAGATGAAGTTTCGGGGGCTAGGTCCTTTCAGAGTACACATGATTGGTAGAACAGGGAATGTTGAGTTAGAGACACTTGAAGGCGAAGGAATAGGCTTTTTTAATGGCAGCCACATAAAGAAGTACTATCCTCCTTCCCATCCATTACATGAGCCACCCATGCTAGAATCCCCAATGAACGTCTACATAGCTACTATAACCGACCTTACAGATCAGGACGAAGAAGCAGTGGCACCGGCATATCTACGAATCACAGTCACATCAAGAGCGACGTATTCTTTCGATGCCTTGATTGATGAAGGTGCCGACTACAACATCTTGGCGCATGACCATTGGACATGCATTGGTCAACCAAAACTACAGCCCACTAATGCCAAACTCACCCTGTTTGGGGGTAATGCTTATTCACTCCTAGGGAAGTGCAAGGTAGTCGTTTCTATCAAGTCTGAAAGTTTACCAGCTTTCTTCCATGTGTTGCCTAACACTAAAGGAGCCGGTAATATGTCACTATTAGGTCGTACTTTCAAGAAGCAAACGAACTGTAATGTGGATTATAACCTAAACCGCATTCATATTGCTATAGGCAATGTGCGTATAGTGACGACTTTCAGCAAGGGCTGTCCTGACTCCTCCACCATTACGAAGCCACTGGTAGAAACCCCTACGACCACACTTCAGCCCAAGTCTAAACAGAAGAAAACTAAGGCCTCATGCCATGCTCTCCATCCTAGGCCCAAACCCACCAAGAGTGCTCACAAGGCCAAGGAGTCCAAGCTTATATGTGTGCCAAAACGGCAAAGACTACATCCGGGTAGACCACCTAAACGTGATTCTAAACGCCAAAATAATCAGCCATCACAGCTTAAGAGGCAGTCTAGACGCTATTGACATAGACACACAACCACGCCGCGATGGATCCCCAAAGATCTCTTGCGAGCACAAGGATACTGCGAGGGCAACCCCTGGATTTGGGTGCCTAAAAATGGCAAGTTTAAAAGCTCATCTACAAGCAATCTCACCCCAGTGAGGGAGGCTTGCACACATGGTGCCCAGGGCATAGTCAGCAAACCATTGCCTGATGTGGCCAGAAAGCCCCAGCTCATCTATTGACCAAAGCAAATGCCACAAGCCTTAGACTTACCTAATCCAGAGAACTTAAATACCCCCATGACTGCTCACTCAGAACCCAGCACAACTCCCATGCCCCCAGAGCTTCCTAAAGCACCTCAAAGTGCTTCGGAGTGCAAAGCCACACATGTGACACCAATGCTGGAGTCAACACTATCCAGTCCATTTGCACCATTCCCACCAGCAGGTCTTAAACCTTCCTACGCGGTACGACCTTTCCTTTCCTTGGCTAAAGACCTCACCGCGACTTCTGGGGATGACTTAGTAACCTGCATCAAGATGTTGGACAAAACTTTCACTACATTCACTAGAAGCTATGAGAGGCTAGACCTAGGTCTTCTTGACAAAACACTTGCTTCGGATGTTCGTGCATTACCATGCACTTGGGAAGAATACGAACTTATGTCCGGTAAATTCTCCAAAATTTCTGCTGAACTGATAGCAAACGACGAAATCTCAAAGGAGCAAGCTGCCCTCAGAAGACTAATCACTTCATATCATAAGCCTCCTCGTTCTGTTCCTGAGCACGATTTGCAAGAGCTCACACAAATGGCAAGCTTGCCTTCCACGTTCTTGCAGCAGTGGTTTGCTCTGAGAATCCAATGGGAGAAAAAAGGTTGCCGGATAATGACCAATGCTGAGCAACTCAGGACAGTTAAAACCATCGAATATGACCCTACTTATGTGGCACCTATCTCGTTTAGGGTTTTGGCCATCACCCGCCGCAACCAGCATTTAGACGACCATGTGCTCGCTCACCCTTACATTGAACAATTCCTTACGGAAGAGGAATTATATGTTGCAAGCCACCTTAATACTGGAGATATCTTTCATGATGTCTTAACCTATATCTCCCAAGTCTCCATCCAACCATCTGCTCTTGATTGTCATGCCCAACTCGAATACAATCAAAGCTTCTATGATTGGTTATTGGCTAAGTAAGTCAATCCACGAAAAACAGCATTTGCCTCGTACTTCCTGTGCTAATCCTAGGAAGGATTCCTTGAAAGATCCAAGACGGGGGGGAGAAATGTGAGCAAGAGCAGAGCAAAATGAGAGTCAGCAAAATGAGATTCATGCTATCTAGCAGAATGTTATGATTAATTGAGTTTCAATGGAAGATACTGCAAAGGGAAAACAATAGTAATTGCTGTTGTGAGCCTGTCTCTAAAATTCAAGCCTCTAAGCAAGTATACCAATTTTTGACACATACATTTTTCTCTCAAAATTGAGTTTTGTTAGAAATAAGCCGATTTTTAAGCGTTAATGTTGGCATGGTGTGTTGACAAGTAACCACCATGGCAGGACAAGACAAAGGGGGCAAACTCCCATTTTCTGAAGAAGAGATAACCAAGTTTGGCATCAGCGTGTCGAGACACGAGGATTCAGTCAATTCACCTTCAAGCACACGCTGAAACTGGATGAGGCCATCTTGGAGAAACCTCCAGTCAAAGAATTGGTGGACAGATGCCACCTCCACAAGTATGTGGAAAAGGTGGGGCAGGCCGTGGATTACGGCATGTGTGCTGAATTTTTGAGGAACTTTGACAAGGGCAGGAACTGTGGCACTGTCACAGTGAGGACAGGGGAGCAGAAAAGAAGAGTTGAAGTGCCCCTCAATGCGGTAATCGTAGAGAAGGCATTGGGGCTCATACCCAAGAAAGAGAGGCGACCGAGAAGGGATGTTTACGCCATGCTGGGAGTAAAGAAAGAAGAGGTGCACACAGTGGATGGAATCAGCTTGGCTGACATCCCGGATCTAGCAGTGAAGGTGCAAGCGAAGATGATCCACACACTCTTCTCGGGCCAAAGGTACAACGCATTGATGAACAAGATCGGGGTCCCGTTGTTAGAAAGCATCGCAGCATGAGTCCCTGAGGAGGTAGACTGGAATGGGTTCGTGCAAAAAACCATTCAAAGCTCAGCTGCCCTTCTCACTCCAGTGGAAGCATCAATAGGAGGAGAATCCCCTGCCTCAACAGCACGCTCCACAAGGAAGAAACCTGCCTCAAAGGCGGCCACAATTAGATATGGTGGTGTTTTGACAGCCATCATAAATGAAGCAATGAAGGATGCTGGAGTCATGGAAGAGCAAGTTGCACATCAAAGCCCACTGCATCAAAACCCACCTCACCACGAAGGAGAAGAATCAAGTGAAAGAACGATAAGTGACAAGGGAGAACAAGAGGTGCCACCTACACAAGCAAGAAAACCAGAAGGACAAAAGAAAGGGGACAGGAGATAGAAGGAAAGAAAAGAGGAATTAAGCAAAGAAGAACGAGCTGAAATCAAGAGGGCTCAAAGAGAGTCTAGGAGGGCTGAGGAAGAAAGAAGGAGGAAAGAGGAGGAAGAGCTTGCAAAGATAAGAGAAGAATCAAAGAAGGCAGAAGAGGACAGGAAAAGAAGGGCGGAAGAAGAAGCTGAAGAGCAGAGACTGAAGGAGCTGGCAGAGGCTACATGAAGATCTGTGGAAGAGACCACGGGGGTGGAGAGCTCGAACATGTGAGCCCCCGTCATAAAGCCGACGCTAGTTCAAGTGTGGAAGCAGCTCTAGTGGCTATAGGCAAGGGCAAGTCCCTACTACATCCACTTCCTTCCTCTTTTTGTGCCTGCAACGACTAAAACCACGACTACAACCACCACACAACCCACACCTCCCCTCGACACGACACAACTAATGAACATGATGCAAATGCTAGTGAGCAAAGCGGCCGAGATCGTGCCAGAAACCAGATTGAAAAGGCCTGCTGCCACAGATGCAGAGTCATGGCAAGACCCTAAAAGACAAAGGCTGGAGGCATCAACCACCACACCCCATACTCCCATGCTTGCCGACACTGACTATGATGCATATGTGGCTGAGCTACTGGCACAACTAGACAAGGCAAAGGAAGAGAAGAAAGTGGCCTTGATGGAGCTAAAAAAAGAAAAAGAAACGTCAGCTGCTCTTAGACTGGAAGTCTCAAGGCAGGGAGTCAACCGACGAAGAGAAATGAAGGCCCTGCAGGACCAGCTAGTAGCAAAAGCAAAGGAAGCCCAGGATAACAAAAGCCGCCTTAGACAAAGGCTGGAAGACGAAGAGAAGAACCTGGTGGCAAAGCAAAGGATTCTAAAGCTACTAGTGCAGCAATACAATGATCTACAACAAAAGGTCTCTCAAGTGGAAACGCTAAGACAGGAGGTTCAGGAAGGCAAAGCCAGTACACCACAAGAACATACCATGGAGCTCCGTTTGTGGCAGGATCTAGAAGAACAAAACAGATTAAGTGAAATCGAGTTTCTGAAGAGTGAAGGGCCAGGAGTCTCACCAGCAGAAGCAAAACGGCTACAAGATGAAGCGCAAAGATTACAAGATGCGTTGGAGACCTCCCAGAAAGATGTAGAGGCCCTCATGGCCATGGCTTTCAATCAAAAAAGGCTATTCCTTGTTAAGATCCAAAGCCAAGAGCAGCTGGTGCAGGAAAAATCAGAAGTACTAGCCGAGGTGCACCAAAGCCTCAACATTGTAGATCAAGCGAAAGGGATTGCTGAAGAGCAGCTGGCTCAGAAGTTAAGAGAAAGAAACCAGTTGTGGTTTTTAACAAATGAGCAGCAACAGGTAGTGACCACCCTGGTGAGCCAACTAGAGGAAGAGAGAAAAAAGATGGAAGAAAGAGCTATGGATTGGGAAAGGAATAATTTTGACAAGGTAAGAGACTTGACCGAACGCTTGGCAGTGGTGTGGCAGAATGCGAAAGGGTACTTGCAGAAGCTAGGGTTGAAGCTGCCGAAATAACTACTAAAACACAGCGATAGGCCTTCCTCAACACGGTACTCCATGTCACACAAGCTGAGGGCGATGATCCAGTGGAAATGGTGAAAAGAAAGTTGGAGCTGACCATCCGAGCTCTAAGATATGGTCTTCAAGAGCAGGAGCTCCCAACGAGTACAGGGATCACTAAGGAGCAACAATTCCACTACTTACGCTGTACAGGCCTTTCCACTGCTGAGCTCAAGGAGCTAGGATTTGAGGAGCATGAACAGCCACCACCACCACCGCCAGTCATCCCATCTGTGGTTGAGCAACATGTCGAAGAGGGTCCGAATTTCGAGCAAGGTGATGAAGAAGAGCAACAAAGAATGCCGAGTCTGCCTCAACCCGATCTCCCATAGGAAGAACCTGCGGATGCCCATCTACCTGAGCATATAGTTGCAGCAAGGAGGAGAAGACAAGAATTAGCTGAGGAGGCCCAATGCTGAGCACGCACAATTCCAAGACAACTTCTTGAAGAGCCCATGCCATTGAGAGGTGATGCACATCCTGTAGACTAGCCCCAAGAGTTGGTCATCTGGCATCAGCGAGAGTTCCAGAAAAGGCCGTTTGAGCTCTCATTTGCTTTCCCACACTCTCTGGACCGGGCCCTGCCCCTAGGAGTCTTAGCCAAGATCAAGGATCTGGCTAATGAACTTGCAAATAGGTGGATTGAAGAGAGGATCCTGATAATAACTAGGTGGCGACAAGAACCACAAGATTACTGGGAAGATAAGGTCAATCTGGTTCCCAAAACCATCCAAGGCTACGAGGCACAACCGAAATGGCGGAGGAGGATTTGGAACACCAATTTTGATACATGGATCGCCTTTTGCAATTCACTCCCCGAAGAGCGCAATGATCCTATCTACATGCCCTACCCCCGTAGGCATAGAGTGGACTATGATAGAGACTTGCATGGGGATTACGACTTTCCAAAAATATATAATGTAAATGCTAGGAGCCCTGAGGAATGCTTAGTGTTTAGGTTAGAAGATATACTTCCTTCTATAAATCGTTTCTTTGCAGACTTCTCTTCCTGCCCAGATCCAGCGTTTTTGACCACTTGTAATTACCTCCGACTTATCAAATTCTTGCTACTCCAAAAACCCATAGCAGAGGAAGCCCATCTCCCCCCACTCTTCTTTGATATCAACCTAGGAATAGATAGTAGAGCTATGACTAGGTTAACAATCCGGGCTACTCTCCTTCCTTCCTTTTGTCTAGAGCTCTTAGAAAATATGAGTGATGCCCGCTTCACAAGGTGTAATCACCCTTTCTTGTCAACCACTCCTCTGAGAGCTAAGGCCGATATTAAATAATATCTACAAAGTCACGCATTCTTATCTCAATGCCTACGACTGCCCCGTGATTAAATGGGTGTGATATGCCTTAACAATTATACTCCCTCTCTCATTCTCAAAAAAAAAAAAGAGAAAAGAAAAGAAAAGAAAAGAAAGCAAAGAGAGAAAAAGCCACAAGGAAACAAAGACAAGGTGACTGGAGAGAAAGACAAGAGCAAAAAATAGCAAAGCTGAAAGATGAATCTACTACTAAGCAAGTTAACAAGGAGAACACTTCACATGTGCTTGCAGTCTCCCTTCATTGTTATTGTGCACCACACTCACTGCATCTAGGGTTCTCCCTAGCCCCTTCCCCACTTCACACTTAGGGCACATCAAGGGCAGGACTTTCAGACCTATCACCCTAAGTTTTGCACCGCACCTCCAACGACGCACGAACTGGGTCCTCAAGTGTGGGACATTACCAAGGGCTTGCCCAAAGTTAGACCCATCTCCCAGTTCCACTGGCACGGGCACCATGCACTACACAGTGAGACAGACACACCCCCTAGGAAGTGCACAACTTTTCTTGCAGGTTATGTTCGTGTTTCAAGAACTGGCTACTTGGCTGAAGAAAATCATCCACTACATCCTCCAATGACAAGGAATTTTTCCATGAGTCGGACATGACTCCATTACTGCAACTTCAGGATCTTCGCTGCGAAGGTTTAAATGGCTCAACAGATTTCATGTTGCCAATCATCCGCCTACTGATGGCTACCATGACTGAACCAAATCAAGCAGAAGGAAAACCCAGTGATGAATCTACCATTGGCATAGATCTTGGAACCTCATCGTCCAATGATCCATGCCCAACGCCTCAAGATCTACGGATCGCTTATTGATTCCACAAGCCTGAAGACCTTCAACTCAAAACTGAAGATCTTCAAATCAAAGACAAGGATCCTCAGGATAACAAGATCTTCAAAACAAAGACAAAGATCTTCCGCGCAAAGACAAAGCAAACCTTTGTCAAGACAGAGTTCAAGGGGGTTTCTCCGAATAAATCCCTCCAACACCATTCTCCTAAGGGATTGCTTATTGATCAAGCGTTTCTGTTGACCAAAGGTTAACCGACTACCTATTTTCCACCAGCCAATTGGAACCTCTATCAGCCTCGTAGAATGGGAGCCACAACTGGGTGTGAAATCCTGAGCATTTTCATGAAGTCTAAAGCACGCTGGAATCTCTCCTGGAAATTGTCATCAAACTCCATCACCTCTCATTCACAAGCATCAGTGTCATCTACCCACCAATTCCACCTAGCAACAGCATCATCTATCCCACTACTTCCCACCATAGTGCCATGGGACTGGCACTTGGCTAGGAGGGGGGTAATGTTTACTGCAGCACAGAGGAGCGGGAAATGGAAAAAAGGAAATAGCAAAAGGCGCAGGACAAAAGGAAGAAAAAGACGCCTTAACCGGTAACCAGACCCTGAACCTCAGGAAGTCTTAGAGTCGCCCAAGGAAAGTAAAAGAGTAAAAAAGTGCACCATTAAGTGTGAAAGTGCTCTCGAATCCTTGTAAAAGAGCGCCAGACTCACTCCTATGCAAATTGTATGCATTAGTTGGGAATAGGATAGATTAGAACGGTGGGAAATGAGAAATGAGCCTAGGCTAATGGCGGGCCATGTAAAAAAGGGGATGACCGCCCATGAAAAGTAGGGCATGTATATAAAGTTCAAAAAGTGAATGAGAAGATCATTCTTGTGTGTGGCCAAAGCTTCTTCTTCTTCTTCTCTTGTTTCTTGCCTTCTTGCTTGTGCTTAAGAGAGGGATTGAGAGAGTGTGAGGGAGTGAGGGAGTGATTGTGTGAGAGTGAGGGATCTTGGAGAAGAAGCTCTCCATCTTCTCTCTTCATCTTCCCCTCCTCTCTTCTCTTCTCTTGTCTCGCGCGTGGCTATGGAGGATGAAGCTCATGGGAGAGGGATTGAGGTTGCTTGAGCTTGCTTGAGCTTGCCTCAAGGATCGTGGAGCTACCGGTGTGCAAGAAAGAGGAGGGTACTCAATCGAGCATCAAGGTAAGCTCACTACACCCGTAGGGTAGGCATTGCGCGTCGGCTATGTGAGAGGTAGCCATGGCCGCTCGGTTCGAAACACTTGAGCAATAAGTGGTCCGTAGGTCTTGGGGTAGAGCTTGTAGCTCCCCTTCAAAGCCTTTGCGTTTCAACTAGATGAAATTGGATGTGTTAATTCGTTGCACCTATGGTGATCTTTACAGTACCTCATATACCATGGAATTTAAAGCCTATTCCAGTACCTTGGGCATATTTGCCTAAGCTGCTGAAGCTTTTGAATGAGAAGATCATGATGCAAATTTTGGAGCCCTCTTCAGCTCCATATTCGAATCGGTAGTTTATTGTTCCAAAAAAAAAAAGGTTCTTTGAGATTTATACAAGACAACCAGTTATTAAAGTCACCATAAGGAATGTTGGATCAAGCTCGATAGTGGATGAATTTGCAGAAGCATTTATAGGCAAGGCAATTTACTCTATGGGAGATCTATATTCAGGATATGATTAGTTTTAGCTTGCATTAGAAAGCTGGGATATCACTACCATAAAGATACCACTTGGATTGGTTAGGATGTGTATGCTTCCACAGGGAGCAAGAAATTCAATGGCGCATATTATGAATGCTATGCATAAAGTTTTGAGGGAGTATATTACTCAATTGACCTTACCCTTTCTTGATGATGTGCTTATCAAAGGATGTGATATCTATGAGAAGAATGAAGAGTTGAATGAGCATGGATGTAGAAGATTTGTGGCTGATCATATTGCTGATTATGAAAAGATTTTGAGCCGTCTTGAAGAAGTGCATTTGACTTTGTCAGGAGAAAATTCAGTTTTTGGAGTGGAGGAAGTATTAGTTGTTGGGCATATGTGTGGACCATCTGGGAGAAAGCCCTCACCAGTAAAGATTGATGCCATAAGTACGATGTGGGAGACATGTTTGAATGTATCCGAGGTAAGAAAACTTTTGGGTGCATGTGTCTTTTACTTGATATGGATTCTGTATTTTTCTCATGTGGCTGAAAGTTTATATCAGCTCTTGTGAAAAGAGCAAAAGTTTTGGTGGGGTAAACAGCATACAAAGGTAGTCAGAAGTTAAAGAGCTTATTGATTTCATCCCCAACTCTTAAAAGAGGGCAGTCTATTATTCTCACTGTGGATAAAGCCCAATTGGCATTGGTTGGGCAATGGGTGAGGATGATGTTGATGGGAATAGGTATGCCATTTGGTTTGAAGCAAAGGTCCTCAATGAACGGCAACGGTGGTATTCTCAAGTCAAAAGAGAGCTTTGGGGTGTAGTGAAAACCCTTAAGTGTGATAGGGAGTATTTTATGGGAACTCATGTAGTGGTAGAGACTGATTGTCTGCCTCTATTGGACATAATAGTAAATTGCTCAACTCACATTATTACCATGTTATGGTGGATTGCATATATAAAGTCACTTCACAAACCATGTGGTGGCTGACATGCTTTTACGAGCAAGGTTTGAAGATGAAGAGGAGATGATGGAAGATGAAGAGGATGATGTAATAGGTGTTGAAAATGGCTTTATGATAACAGGGAATGAGTATGCTGTTATTGCAGATATAACTGTTGTAACAGGGATTTCAGCAGTAAGAAAAGAACTTGCAGCCATGAAGAAGAGATGGGCAGTAGAGAGAAAGTATCATCAATGTTATGCTTCAGTGAGAATACAATTTTTGGAAGAGTTGTATAAGGATGATTGGCTAAACATAGGCAAATATCTCAACCTTCGCTATGCGATCACAGTGTGAAAAACTCTAGAGTGAGGCTTTCTTATTGACCTAGAGAGCCAATGCCATAATAGTCTAATATTAGTGTCAGTGTTTGTAGTGTGGATGGTTCAAAAATACTAGATTTTTGGATAAATTTAGTCAATTTTTTATATTTTAGATATTATCTCTTGTAAAAAATCCAAAAACTATAGACAACTTCTAGAATAGGATGACATATAAGAGAAAGTAGGTAGCTTTCAGCCATTTGGGAGGATTTTATGTAAAAAGAAGGATTGGAGAAATCACACGACACGCAATCGCAATTTCCAAGCAGTGAACAGCACTCCGAAGAACTGGGAGATGAAGGAGTGATCTGGTAGAATTTTGGTTAGGTATCTTGGTATTTTACCCCCCCTTTTTGGAGCCAACAGAAGCATCAGATTGGCGGTTTGAGCAGCATAGAGGAAGTCATTGTTTTATGCACGTTTTTTACTACAAGAGATTTATCTTCTCATAATGCAGAAATAAATTGACAGGCTTCACCTTTATGAGTATTCTTCTATATCTTCTATTTCTTTAAGCCCCTTCTCTTCCATCTACTCCTCTCCTTGAATCTCCCTTCACCCTGTTGTCTCTTACCCTCATGATAGACTTTCCACCCAAAATGCTCACAGTGGTGAACCTGATGTCCACTATGAGTATTCTTCTACATCATCTATTTCTTTAAGCCCCTTCTCTTCCATCTACTCCTCTCCTTGAATCTCCCTTCACCCTATTGTCTCTTACCCCTGTTGTAGACTTTCGATCCCAAACATTTCGACAACGGATCCGTAGGGATCTCACCCATCCGCTTTCCACAATTGGTTTTCTTTAGTTTTCTAATTACCTATCACATTAAGTTATGGCATATAGAAGTAGCTTCGTTAATTAACCCATTATCACAGGTTCCTTAGTGTAATTTTACGATACAACACAAAAATAGGAAAAATAGTCTTTTGGCAAAATATATTTATTTAATATTTTACAAAGTTATTTATAATGATTTTTTCCTTCTACCTACATAGAAGATAAACCTCCGTTCATCGAAAAATCCCTTTTGTCTACATAGAAGAAAAGAAACCCTCCAAGATTTCCATCCCTTCCCTAGTACGGAGGACTCTAGGATCCCATCCTAATTCGTGTGAGGGAGGGTCATGTAGTTCCTAGGAGCGATCAAGCGATTTACGGCCAGAGTCCCCTTAGCACTCCCATCTCCTCTTGCCTAACGGATTCATCACTGAGCAACCTCTTGCTGTCGGGGCTGGTCCAAAGCTCCTTGCGGCGGTACAAAACAATTTTCCTTGGAGCAGCATTCCATGTCTACTTGTGGGGGAGGCATAGTGCGATCTTTTCTCTTATTATCCTGATAATATATTTACAATCCGATCTAATTGTTGCAAGCATAATCAATCTTTCTTGTGCAACCATTAATGTGTGCACAAATAAAAAAGAAACATCAGCAAGTGTTTTTAGCATAGGAAGCAACCCCACCCAAATCTAGGGTTTCTCTTTTAAGGTCCCACCTTATTCTTAGGGTCTCACTTCCTACTTGCAACTCTTTTTCGAGATCTGCAAGTTATTTCGTAAATCTGATTAATTATGAGAAGTCTATTTTATCCTTATGAAAAATTTGGTATTTCCACTCTAAAAGATAATATGGGAATTTATTCCTATGGCAGGCAATTCATGCACTGCCTTGCCCTAACCCATGCTTAGCAGGATTTCAAATGCTTTTCCAAGTCTGTTTAGGCTTTAGAATTTGCATCAACAAATTCTTATCAATGTCCAATAAGTCTTATAGACTTTCGATATTTATTTAATTTCCTGATACTGAAAGTTTCAAGGTTGTCGAGTATTTCATAGTTGTTTTTCCGTCAATGTTCTCGATATTTTAGGTTAGGTTTTCTCGTTGATTCATACATGGGTCAACTCATGATATTGACGCTCTCGCTAATATAATCATTAATGTTAACATTATGTGTGTTTTCAGCAAGAAAATAATTTTTATTTTATTCTACTCATATTCTATGGTTTAATCAATGATGTCCGACCATTTGCCAAACTTTCAACATTATCTAGAAATATCAATTTTCATTTAGTTATGTCCCAAGTGCAATGCTAATTGTTTTTTTTTTAATTTTATTCCATGCAATGCAAAAAGCATAAATGTAATATTTTTTCATCTTCAGACATCGAATTATATTTTCACACACCTAATTTATGCGTGTCTAGTATATATTTATTTATGTAATTTTCCATCCGGGGGGCCTTTTTCTTCCTTTGTTCTGTGCCCTTTCGGTTATCTCCTTCTTCCATTTTTTTCACACCTCTACTCCATTTTTCGATCCTCTGTGCTGCGGTAAACAACTTTCTACCCATTTACTCAATTGCATTTCCAGAATAGTGCTGAATAGCTTTGCCATGGCTGAACTGACCATAATCGTGTGGTAGTTTGTGAGCAAATTGCAATCTCCCCCCTTATACAATGGTTGTATCCAATTCTCTTGCCATTCTTGGGGAAAACCATATGCAAAATCATGATGTATCACATGCAACATAAACAATCTCGTCTCCTTTGTTGTCCATTTTAATATCTCCGTATTCAACTACAAAGTATCCCATGCTTTTCCATTAGTCGTCTTGTTGAGGGCCGCCTCCAATGTTTCTAAAGTGAACAGAGCACTAAATGGCTGTGTATGTACATGACATTCGACGGGCTATACCCCTTTATGCATGTAAAGTTCTGTAACATACGATAGCATGTCAGCATCTATAAAATCCCCCATAACACTTGACCATTTGGTTTGCAATTTTCTCCATGCTTGCCTTGGACATTTCTCAAACTCCCTAGCATCTTCACTTTCTTTGGCCACTACATATCGTAGTCACTTTTTACATGTGAGAGCATTATATTGTTTTTCCACCTCACATAATGTAATGCATTGATTATTTCACGATATTATCTAAACAATTTTTCATAAAATATTATAAAATTTATATGCTGTGTTTATCATGAGCAAAATAAAATAGAGATAGTCACTTCCAGGAAAAAATTATAAAATATTCTATTCCCGAACAACCTCTACCTTTTTTCTGTTATTATGATCACATCTCGGGGGGTCCATTAGGGTTTACCGTATGGTACTACGTAAGTGTAAAGGAGGGGGGTTATTTAAGGAAAGGAAGGTACATTTTATAAGGTAAGGTCCCATAAATAAGGGATAGATAAGGGATATTTTCATATATTTTTTGCACGCAGGTGACGTCTCCTTATTACTACTAGTGAATCCCTCGTGGATCACATGCGTCATTAATGAAATAATAATAAATATTTCAAAATAAACCATAATTAAGATATTTTCTTAATGACAAGCATATAATCATTTTTCAAGTGAAAGATTCTTTTCATTAAATAGCTAATTATTATATTACTCAGGTTATTTTCTAAGCGACAGTTCATGTGCATTTTCATTAGAATGTGTTTATAATCATTTAAAGTCAAATATAGCGATAAGCTTATAAAACATTAATTTTTTGACCTAACTGATGAGAAGTTACCTCTCTCAGGTTTACTATAACGTGGATCTCATTAATTTCTATCGCATTATTTTCTCCATCGACCACATTTCTTGCTTCCTTTGCTTCAAATGTGCCTTTCGAATTTCTATGACCTCATGGAGCCATGAATGTCAGGTGAAATTGATGTGGCAATTCAGGGAGAGTTATTGATTGTCCAGAAAAATTTTGCCAACATTTCGCTTAGCGGTATGGTCATATGGAGCGAAGGCGTAGTAGGGGGTAGAGAAAATGAAAATGAAGTACAAGGGAGGTATTTTCCTCTTTCAAGGCTCAAGCTTCAATAGATAAGAGAAGTAGAGAAATTTTTCCATCATCAAGACGTCTTCCTTCTTGCTTTTTTTGTGAAGGAGAGGGGGTGTATTTATAGGTATGAGGGGGGTATACAGTTGATTGATTCTTTTGGCTACTTGTCAAGAGCCAATTGAGATTGATTCTCCCTCCAGGTGTCAAAAACGTCATGTATTTTAGCCTATTTTTTCACAAACGTCTTTCTTTCCTCTTTCTTTCTTCAAAACGACTTCTTTTGGTGGTTTTTGGCCTATTTACTTCATGACTTATCTAGTATATAAAGTCATATCATACTCTTTGATACTTAACTTACTCAATATCATACTCATTCTTGTGCATTCTTCATCTACCGATTAAGGCTTTTGCGATTTTTCTTGCAACTACAAAAACAATGTGATCCTTGATGCATTAAATGGAATCAAGAACGCCAAATCAAATATAATGCCGAAAATTTTATATGATCAAGCTGTCATAATATTATTTATGAGGTGTCTTTGCTTTCTGTTGGCTGGGAATATTGAGGCATCTTCTCGAGAATTGCGGTTTTGATTTAATGTGACTCTGTCCATTATAGATTTGATTGTAAAAATTAAGATTTGTATTAGTGTCTTGCTCTCAACTTGACACATTTTACTAGCACCCTTTACTAAATACCTAATTGTATCAAGAGTAATCTTTGCTATTGTAAGAGTGCTTTTACGTACTATGAAAGCACAATATAAGCACTATACAAGCTATAAAAAAGTATTAAAAAGGGACTATAATACTATTAATTATTTTTTTGAGTTGAACCTCTTAGCAATCATATTCATTCTCATAGTGTCAAAGCAAGCATCATAGATCTTGCCTAGTGTTAGGTTTTTGTGTGAAAGCATCTATTCATTGCACTGTTTGCTTGAGCTTGGAGATGATATCATCTACAGAGTTTGAATTTGGAGGGACCTAAATAGATTAATGGCACAAAATATTTCATTTGAAAAGTGAAATGGATTCATTGAACTTCTTCTAAGATTGTTGGGAGCTAGTCTTAATGGATAAATCACGCTCAATTGAGGTCAATGGAGAAGAGTTGGCCAAATGGGACAAGAATGCCATGTTTACTATCCACATGATGAATTTTAGTGTCAAGGATAATATTCTTAGCCATCTAATGGATATGAAGACTCTTAGGCAAGCTTGGAAGACTTTGAGAAACATATATGAATAAAAAATTCCATCAAGACAAATAGCCTTAAGAGCTGAACTAACCAATGGAGAAAGAAATGAAGGAGAGATTCCTACAGAACGCATCAAAATAGTCAAGGATCTATATCAGTAAGTGATTTCTATGGTAGATAAAATGACAATGAATAATCTATCTACAATCATCATGAATGGTTTTAAGGAAGGTTATGAAGGTATGAAAACATTTATAATAGCAGCTCTACAAGTATCTCTATAAGCATAATAGATAAAGTCCTCTTTTCATAAATAGCAAGAGGAAGATCTAAAATTAGAAAAGAGAAAGGCACCAATCAAACTAGCCAAGCCACAACAATGATTTCCTATAACAAGAAGGTAATTAGCTTTCTCATAGAAGAGGAGATCATTCCTCTAGAGGTGGAGGAAGAGGCAAAGGTAGAGGCTATCATACTTTAATTCCATGTCATTGTTTTTCAAAATGTGGAGATTTTGAGAAAGATTACACGAAGAAGCAAGCTAATTGGATGGGAAAATCAGCCAACTTTGTTGATGGGGAGAAGAAAGCTATCAATGATTGTCTGAATAGAACTCTCTACGTTCTATTGAGGAGATTACACAAACCAATAGTATATAACTTGGAATCAAAGAATAACTATGGTGGATTGATAGGCAAGCAATCTCCCACATGAGTTCTCATGTTGAAGGAAAGAAGGATGGAAAGCTCTTCAAACTTGAAGGATCACCTTCGACCTTTGTAGAATACAAAGTGAAAGATCAACACCTCTTCCTCGTATTGAACCATGGCATAAAAACTATAGACACAAAATATTTAGAAATATGTATATGTTGAGGTCTCAAGGCATGTTTTTGGGCATATATTTAACATTCACAGCAATAAAAAATGAAAGTTCATCTCTTTCTCATATTGAACCATGACATAAAAGGTATAGACACTTGAATTTCTGAAGCATGTGTATGTTGAAGTATCAAGGTATGTTTTTGGGCATACCTTTAGTATAAAGATTTGGTAATGTTTGTGAAGCATCTTTCATTGGGAAGAAGTCAAGAACTAGATTCTCAAGGAGTACAACTAGGTCAAAATAAGTCCTTGATCTCATTCATGCATATTTATGTGAAACAATCCATACACATTCATTAAGTGGACCTACATACTATGCTAATTTTAGTGATGATTTTTTCAAGTATACTAGGGTATTCTTCATGAAATCCAAGACTGAAGTATTTGAAATCTTCAAGCGCTTTCATATTATGGATGAGACTATGATAGGTAGAACAATCAAGCTCTTTAGGTTAGATACTAAATGATATTTCTTATCCAAAGAGTTCATCCAATACCTCCTAACTCATGTGGAATAAGAAGATACAACTATACACCTTAGCAAAATAGTATTGTAGAGAGAAAGAATAGAACCTTGTTGGATGTATCTAGATGTATGATGTAAGATAAACAACTTGTTAATTGTTGCTATTGGGATGAAGTAATCACTATTGTTTACTACTTGATAAATCATCAACTACCAAAGTACTAAGAGGTGATATAGCATATGAAGCCTCAATTATCTCATCTCAAAGTATTTGGATGCTTGGATTTTGCTCCTATTATTAACAAAAAAATAAAGAAATTTGACAAGTCAAGAAAGTGTGTGTTTGTTGGATATAGTAGTGTGAGTAAAGCTTACAAGCTATATGGTCCAATCAAAAACAAAACTTTTGCATCAAGAGATGTAATATTTGATGAGAATGAAAGCTAGAAATTAGCTCTATCCTCAATGTAGTTTTCTAATCTAACACACTGTAAACACTTCACAAAGACATATCATTTCTCAAAGAAGAATACATCACACAACTTTTAGGAATTATGGACTTGTTAAATAACAAAGAACATAAGAAAAATAGCAAAAACATGGTAAAATGTGACAAGAATGATCTCTACTTCTTTGTGAAATTGCACTCACTTAGCCTTCACATACACACACACAACATCACATTATGCTCTCAAGAGATACATCTTGCAACTTACATGCCACATGAATATTAAAGACAACCTTACACCTATAATGCATAAACTAAGGTTAATAGTGGTCCATTTATGCCTCACACTTGGCATAGCCCAATGGATTGGCTTTGTGAAAGCCAAGACTTGAACCCACTAATTTTTAAAATCTTTTTTAATGAAAAATTAAGGAGAGACAAATTAACTAGACTCCATCTAGAGCCTTCCACCCTAGAATGAGCCAGATCGAGTAGTCATAAGCAAAGCCTAGATGTAGTACTAGGAGTACTTGCAACCCTCTTGCATAGTTGCATGGCTAATGCATTACATATATAAAAAAAGGAAACTAGAATGCCATGCATATTACTACTATAAGTTTGTTATCATATATGACTAGATCAATTAGTGATAAATAAAGCTTTCTATGAAAATAGTTCTAAGAGGCTGTAGACATCTAAAAATCAGCACTGCTAGTCATTTGCACATTCTATTTCTCTAAATTCTACACTTCCTCATTTCCTAAAATTTGTAGTTCCTAATTTTTTGACTTCTCTAATTTCAAATTCTTGACCATACTTTGATCACTTTCCTCGCTCCATCAATAGCATCAAACAATTGACTTGCATGCACGTCCACTACTTCATTGATCACTTCCTTCTTAACAACCATTTTTGTCAGATGATCTTCAACCACTCTCTTTTTTCTCTTAGCCAAACTCAACCAAATTGTCAGAGCTACATACACATTCTACAATTGTTATAATTAATGCTCCAACCTCTGCTTATCTCCCATAAAACCTTCTACTAATTCCAACACACAAGATCCCCTCAAAATATTATGGAAACTAATTATATACAATAACATCCGGAGAACATTGTAGAGAATAAAGACATAGAACCATGATTGAATAAGTACATTGCACACCTAGTACCAATGATGCTAGAACATCTCCATCATAAGAAATCTATGGCAATGTAGCACACAAGCTTGATCTCAAACAAGATATTTCATCACCAAAGAAATATGCAAGTTAATCCAAGTGAGCTTGCAATTTTTTGTAAAAAAATACAACATTGTATTTTCCTTTGTATCATAGTCTTCCATGACTTCATTATGCATTATATCATCTACAAATTCTTTGACAACATCACTCCAAACCAATGCTTCACATATATGTTTTGCTCAGAGATTTTCTTAAGCAAGAAATGGCTTCACTAAAGAATTATCAACATAACATGCTTTCCAGCCATTCATCCACACTAGTATTTGCTAACATCCAAGTCTATTTTCAAATTTATGAAACTTTTGATCTTTAGGTTGTTGTTGCATTTACATTTTTCAAGCTACTGCAACACTTTTTACTACATTTCTTTCTTTTTAGGTTGTTGTAACATTTGTTGTTGTTGTTGTTGTAGGGATTTAGGTTGATGTTTCAAGGATTCACATTGTAGTAATTCAGGTATCTATAGTCCCTCTTATAAATATGAGATTTCTAATGGATCTAAAAACTTCTGAATTGATAAAATTTGCTATCAACATGAAAATTCTAGCAAACTAGAAAAATCATCTTGCAAATAATGGATTGAAACACTTCTAAATACAAAAACTACAACATACTTCTACTATTTTCATCTAGCTTCTCTAGAAACAATTCTGATGTGATAGGCTCAAAGATTGAGTAATCCAAACAATATTAACCATTCCTACTATAACATTAAATGCATAGATATCCACTTCCAACACTTGCATAATTTTGTTTGTTTCAACTTCATTGATAAACTGATTAGATTCCTAAAAAAATTCACAAATATCATTTTGATCCTTCTACAAAACTACTTTCTCCAAGAGCATTAATAATCTTAACACAATGAGAAATTTGCAAATTTATTGCATTACTAACTTGAGAAATATCTTGTTGCAGCAATGCTTTCTCTTCCTAAACTGATTGATAATAGATAAAGCTTCAACTGTTGTAATTTATGATGCATTCCTCTCCTTTTCAAGTTTTTAAAAAAAGTCACTGCATTTTCTCGATTGAAGATTGATTCATAAAACATACATCATGCAAATCTTTAAGAAAAGCACACAAATTGATTGATATCTATAAATCATGATGTTCAACCAAACATTGTAAACTTGAACATTGTTGAAAAATGATTGCTTACTATCGTGAGACTTGATGTCCTAAATACTATTCACAAAGGTAGACAACCTGAATATTTACAACACCAAAAACTTGCTAAAGCTCTTCAAGCTTAATAGTGCAATGATCTAAAAGCATAACTTGCATGTTGAAAATATGGGTATATTGGATAGATATATCAAGAAATGATACATTTTTCACTACAAGTAGTGGTTTTTCAAGTACTTCTAAAGTCTCTTCATTAATCCAACTTAGTGGCTACATCACCTTGCTTAAGATTAATAAGAGAAAAAATAAATTCATCCATGATAATATCCTCATTTAGAAACCATGATCTTTAAACTTGTTGTCCATGAAAGCATCACCATCTTGACTACATAACCTATCTCCTTGAGCACTTAACTTTTCATATTTCTTATTGATTTCTTCTTGATTGCTTAATTGATCCTCTTTCTTTCTAATTTTGTATTGATTGCTTCCTTCTTGAATAAAGCTTATTGAAGGCTGACTACAATTGGTCAAAAAGTCCAAAATAGTGGAAATACCTTGAATTTGTCGATGTAAGTAATGTGATGTTCCACTCCCCCATTTGGCAACCTCCTTTTTTAGGTAAGGGACACTTAAGGATCCTTGGCTTATTTGGTTCTTATCTTCTCTCATACCCTTTTCCTCAATCTTTGGCAAGACAATGGGTAGAAGGCACCAATCATCAATCTCACTTGAACTCGAATACAAATTTGAATCTAAAACATCTTTATTATTCTCTTTGAGTTTTGCAACAACTCTTTCCAATCTTTTGATGCACTTTAAATTCAAGCAAGACTTAACTTTTCACCTTTACAATCCTCATGCCATCATAAGCTTCTTCAAGGAAAATTTCAGAGGAATCTAACTTGTCCCATGCTTTCACTATCTTTGAACTTGACTCATGCTTTGATGTGGAAATAAACTTCTTGCATATACTAAGTAACTCATTATATAAATCAAATATGCAAAAGAACTTGCATGGTTTTCCTTTGGCATAGGATCGATGCACATATGGACAATTCTTTGTATGATGCTCATGCTCATAGCATATATCACATCTTTTATTATTCTTCTTAGCCATCAAGAGATGTTAAAGCAAGAAAATTCAACATTAAAACTTGGATGTATAAATTTCTTGAAAAATCCATGGATAAACTAATTTCTTGAAAGTTATCTAATGTATGATTTGGACTCTACACTATAGGAAGCTATACAAATTTTTCTACTACAAGAAATAGCATGAATTGCCTAGATACTTGAAACTACCTAGAACTACCTACACTCTTTGAATATGCTTGCACTGCCCAAAAACACCTCCACTATATCCGAACACTTGAAACTACCTACATTGTTTGAGATTGATTGCACTATCAAAATGCGTGAGACAACTTGCACTACTTGTAATGCATGAATGCATGTTTGCTTTGCAAAACACTTGAATGCTTGTCGACCCTACAAAACATATGAATGCTTATCAATTTAAAATAACCTAAATGCTTGTATGCCATATAAAATGCTTGAATATAGGGTGTTTTAATACAAGGACCTAATATTCAGCACTGATAAAAACTCACAAAATGCGTGGAGATACAAAAACACCTTGACTTCTTGAAACATCTCATGGCTTTTGTTATGCTAAAAATAGTCATATCTCCTATCCTTGCATGGAAAATATCACCTTTCCCTCACCCAAAAATTATGGAATAGAAGCTTTCAAGGTCACCAAGTGTGATTGTCTAATCTAACACATACCAACTATTGCAAGAAACATATCACTACTTAGAAACAAATACATCACATAGATTTTGGCTATGGACATGTAAATCCGAACCATAGATAACAAAGAATAGAAGAGAAATAGTAGAAAAATGATAAAATATGATAAGAATGATCTTTGAGTATTTATAGAATTCCACACACTCAACCCCTCCCCCAACACACATAGTATCATATTTTTCTCTCAAGGGATACATCTTGCAAATTACATGTCACATGAATATTAAAGACAACCTTACACCTACAATGCATAAATTAAGGTTAAGGGTAGTCCATTTATGCCTCAATACTTAGATTTGGACATACACTATTCCACAACTCTCAAAGTGCAGGTAGCAATACCCATGGAAGAAGATACTATTGAAGAATTGGAGGAAGAAGATGAAGAATATAAAGCAACCTTAAGGAGTTCTACAAGTCACAAAAGGACACGCGAAAGATTGACATATCAAATTAGTCTTTAAGCAATGTAACTTTGCTCTTCTCACCTCAATCTTACAAAATGATGAACCTAGAATGACATTAGCTAACAAGAAATCCATAGGATGTAAGTGGATCTACAATGTAAAATTTAACAAGAATTGATTGATAGTTATAAAGATAGACTGGTTGCCAAAGGATTTGCTCAAAAACATTGTATTGATTATGATGATACTTATGCACTTGTAGCCAAGATGAGCTCCATCAAGTTATTGCTCTCTTTGGATGCTCTTCAAAACTTGAACCTATGGTAGATGGATGTAAATGATGCCTTTCTCAATGGACAACTTGAAGAAGAGGTCTACATTCACCAACCAAATGGCTATATTGTAGTAGGTGAAGTGAAGCAAGCTCAAAGAGCTTAGTATAGAAGAATACTTGACCATCTCATATGTTAAGGTCTTCAAAATAGTAATATTTATCATAGTTTCAGGTAAAAGATTAAAGGAAATGCTATTGTACTTGTTTTGGATATGTGGATGATGTGATTTTAATAGAAAGCATTGATGCTTGGTGCATCTTGTAAAGTCCAAACTCTCCCATCAGTTTCAAATGAAAGGCCTTGGATACTTGAATGATATCCTAGCTATTGAAATTTGTAGGATGAATTCAATAGACATTTTCATTTCTCAATTAGAAATATCTTCAATATACCCTTGATAGATTTAGGCTAGCTCCAAAGCTATCCATAAAAAATCCTCAATCTAACTAAAGATGAAAATGGTGCTTCTTATGATGCTATTTCATATAGGAAATTCATCCATTTTATCATCTATTTAACTATCACAATGCCCACCGGCATTTGCTATAGTCAAATCACTTACTTAGTTTATGCAAAGTCCAAGGATGTCTCATTGGGTGGCAAGAAAAAGTTTACTGAGGTGCATGTACTTGAAAGGTACTCAGCATTCAAACAGTTTATAAGTGATAAGCTAAATATACATGTATTTAGTGACTTCATATGCAACTAATTTGGTTAATAAAAATGGTATGAATATTAGCAATTGTTTTTTTCTTAGAAATGGAGCATATCTCTTGGTGCTCCAAGAAGAAAATGCATTCAATCTCTCATCTACTGTGAGGTTCCTCCCCCAACAAACCCGGAGGAGTCCTCTTAGTAGTCGACTGAAATTCATATCCATACACATCACCATCCAATCTCCCCATGGGAAACCTAGGACTTAGTTGAACATTGGAATCTTAGTTCTACTTCACAAGGGAAGCGTGGACAAGTCACCCCTAGCAGCAATCTAATGCCCACCTAAGAAAGACCATTTTGTAATCAATCAAAGGTAGGAGTGAGGTTAACACTGCACTTGGTTCAAAGAGAGAGAAAGACAAGAAGAGTGTAACTCGATCCCCCTATCCATAAGGTAAAATCTTAGCTCTGGTCCCCCTAAAACGATGTTAAACCTAGTAAATAATCCTACAAATATTGGGAGGGTCGCGATTTAATCAGCTCTATCTAATGTTGAAAAGTTACGTGAGTTATCAGGTCCACCCAGCCACATAGGCGTTCGACCATCAAGATGGAAGCCTCCCACTTTCCTCGATTGGGTTTGCTTAGTTTTCTAATTAGCAAACCATACTACCATGCTGTTTGGACATATAAAATCAGCTTCCTTTTATTACTTCGTTAAATCGAGCTCGTTAAACTTAATCTTTAGCACATAACAAACAATTAAAAAATCAAATACTTTATTTCATAGTAACATCCAGAACCATCACTCCATAGAGTGATACAAAATCCATCTTTCCATAGAAAGACACTGTCCAACCTAGGATAGGAGCTTCCAATCCCTCAAGATTGAAGGGCTATATGTGATCGCACTCTGTCAATGGTCAAAGATCAGAGACCCTCTAAGCCTCAGGAGCCATCCTACATAATAGGGATACTTATCACTTAGCCCTTTGTCCTCTCAGGTGCTCGAGTGATCAAAAACTGAAAACACCTACCTCCCTCGGGAGCATAGAATCCCTACCCGCATGTGAAATTTTCCACACTCCACAGAGTGTTAGGGAGCATTGGGTTGGGGACCCCAACGTCCTGAACCACCACAATCCATAACTCGTTTGTCTGTGTAAGCATGAAATTTTAAGAGCCATAATTCATCATTCACAAATCCAAAAGTAGTCATAACCATAAAATATTTTTAACACACTTGTCAATGTATATGGTGCATAGAATCTATCCTCTCCATCAATTCCTGTGTTCCTTCCTAAAAAGCAATTGATAATACTAACATGTTTCTGTAAGTTTAAGTACGTTCTAATTTATCGTAATATATGTAATGGACTAACTTATCCCTCATTAGGAAGTTGTAGAGTTAATATCTTAAAAGCAATCCTTTTCTTATGTACTAAGCCTGATTATCTCTGTTCAGCCATCCATCATGATTACGGGTTATGGCCATAACCTCAGTTTGTTGTGGAATAAATGGTCCTTTAGGTTGAATGGATTTAGGGGAAACTTCCGCTTGCACTTCAGCATCATGTTGAGTTCCCTTAGCAGTGGCTACTTTCTCGTGTTTGGGAGCTCTCCGAGCATGACCTCACCCAGCATCTCGACGTATCTTGGGAGCCATGGAAGAAGGTTGATGTATTTGAGCAGTGCTTCCACATAGGTGTGGAGAGGGAGGCTCGATTGATTGCAACAGAGCTTCGTCACGTCAACAACAGAGAGGCTTCTGCAAGGTTTGTTGTCTCCCTTTGACGTGATGCTCTACCCCTGTTTATATAGTAATGGGGGGGGGGGGGGGTAAAAGAGAGAATGCTTGCTTTTTAGTGTTTTCGATGACATTATCGATGATAAAGAGAGAACGCTTTCTTTTAGCATCTTTGATGACATCATCGGTGACGTCAGAGAGGGGGCTCCATTTTTGTAGCACGAAGATAAAAATTTATGAATATATGGGTGAGCACCTCGCCCACGGAAACCAAGGCATAGACCTTGGCATCTTGGCCTTGGCATAGTTGGCAACAGGCTACGAAGGGTTCGTTGGTGCCATTTGCTGTACGAGATGGACCAACGCAAGCGACTGGCTATCCAGAGTTGACATTTTGTACCAACTCTACCATAGACATTGTCCCAAGTGCTACAACATGTGGTTCTACCTATGGAAAAGGATGTGGTAATGAAAGAATCTCACCAGAGGTCGCTTTCCAGCAAATGTTACAATCTGAAAGATCCAACAAGCCATACTATGGTGGCCTACTACGCATGGAGATGTCAATATATTTGTCGAGTAGTGCAATGCCTATCAATGACTTGGTCAAACTTTGTCCCAGGACTCTTGCACCAAGTGGCTCGAAGCATGGATACTACCCAACAATTCCACATGTGCAGTAGCCAAGTGCCTCTTCAAGGACATCTTCACCCGCTATGGTTTTCCAGTTGAATTACTCAGTGTGATCAAGGAAGTCATTTTGTAAATAAGTTCATCAAACATATGGCATCCACCTTCACGGTGATTCACAAGAAATCATCCTCATACTATCCACAAGCCAACGGCATGGACGGATCTATCAACAAAACTTTGCGCAAAATACTTACCAAGCTGGTCGAGCATTATCGAAAAGATTGGGATACCAAGCTCCCAGGAGCACTTTGGGCTTACCGCACTTTATTCAAAGTGGCTACATGCATCACTCCATACAAACTTGTCTTTGGTATTCATGCAATTGCACCTTTGGAATTTATAGCCCCGAGTCTCTGAGTTAGTGTGAAGATGGCCTTTTTCTCTCATGAATCCCTCCCATTCCAGATAGAAAACCTGGTAGAGCTAGACGAAGACCTGTTCAAATTTCTTACCTTGTGTCTGAATTCCAATCCAAGCAAAAGCACCAAGCATATTGCCTCTCCAAGAAGCAATCCTTTGAGTGCACACAAGATACCTCAATGATTTGCAAGGAAATCTTCTTTCGTAACTCGTCAATGGATTGAGCTTGCCACATTGCTATGTAGACGGGTTGGTGCGCCCCTTCTTGCTTACTCCGGAGTGCCTTGCTGACCCCATTGCACCAGAATCCGCACAAGCCTGAATGAGCTCTTCATGCAGTTTCAAATACCAAATGATTGCCATAATCCAAATTGAAAGTGATTTCAATACCACTACTTATGGTGGCGTGGCCCTTATTAATCACTCCTCATCATACCATTACATGATCCTTATGACAGGCAAACATGCATTGGCCACATTCAAACCACCCACTCGTCATGCATCAACCCCTCATAAGTAAAAATTTATTTGCCTTTCTCGTCATTGCAACTTCTATTTTGACTCTCTGTGCTCTCAACCCTTATCACACTTGTCATTTCCTTGCAATAGCTCACTTCTCACCACTAATGGTGTTGCTCTCCTCCATCCTTGGCCTCGACAAAGTTTTCCATCTCACCCTAGAGAAAAAGGAGCCTATCATCCCATGGGTGGATAGCCTACTCCTTGGCACCTTCCTTGCCCTCCCATGGGAGACAATCTCGGTGTAACATGATGTGAAAATCATCCTTCAAGTCTTGGATTGCTCTGCTCAAGCAATCTCCCTGAGCTGAGAAGTCCCCCAGAGAGGAGGAACCACAGACTACCAGCCAATCTACCAACACTGGTGCTACAACCACCATCCAAGCAGTCCCCACAACCACCCTATAAAGATCTCCAAGCAGTCCCTGCATGACCAGTATAAATGTGCCGTAGTGGAGTCCGCATTATTGCATGAAAGACTGGTCGAACACCTTGTAAGCCTTTCATACTATGTAATGCTGAAGGAAAGTAACCGAGTTCGTCTACTCCATTGTCATGTATTTCTTCTAAGTAGATTACTTCGATAATGAACTTTGTGTTCTCATGTCTATATTAGTCCCTATACACATTTGATGGAATATATGAGCATTCTCTTTTCAAAATGAACTATTTGTCTCAATAGTACAATATGGTAGCTAACTCTGCTGATGTACTTTTTTGTTAGGTCCGAAATGCCAGCATACCCATACGTTGAGTCTAGGTGTGATAATGCTCTGTTGTTCCATAGAGTTGGTGCAACTAGTTTGCACTTGGCGACCACGTCTCGAATCTTGAGCCGATTACAATACCCTACTAGTACTTGTCATCACAACTTCTCCCAATGTCCACCCCCACTACCCAAGCTTGGATAATCTGTCCATTGTGATACACATTCACTTAATCTCACATGTGCACCTCATAGGTGCAAAACTTTACCCCAACTTAAGCATCCGAAGAGCATTAAGTTAAAAATTCACGAACTTGTGATAAAAGGAACTCGTAGGTGACTATATATTTGAGAATAAAATTTCTTCCTTGGAACTAATGAAATTAGTCATACATTTGAGCTCTCAAGAGAAGACAATGTGGCTACAAGGCTTTCTAGCCAAGGCTCAATGAGAAATAGTGCACATCTTTCTTTCCTAGCACCAAGCCTTGGATAAAGGGCATTATCAATTCCAAAGGGAAACCCATTTAAGGTTGCAAAGATAAGGATATTGAGGCTACATCTACTTTAGTATTGAAATATCAAAGAGCATTGGAAAAAGAAATACCCCAACAATAAGGTCAAGATGTGGAGATCAAGTCTCAAAAATGCCAACAATACTACTAACTCTAATAGAGTTTACTTCATGGATTGAAGGGTCATGGCTGCAAGACATCCAATTAAGTCTAGCTTGGCTAAATTTGCATGTACTCCAGTACGCAAATTTTATGATAGGGTAGATGAAGATGTCCCTCACCTCTACCAGGACAAGAGAGAAATGGGCATGTTGTGGATGCTTATCTTAAGAAATAGGTGAATGATGCATCTTTAAATGCTTGCATCAACTTTAAGAATGTAGCGCATGCAACTAAGGCGAAATTGACAACAAAACATTGATGCATGGCAAATCATCATGCTTTTCAATCTAAGGGTGATTTGGCACTTTAAGAACTCTATGGTACAGTAAAAAATCTACCAACAACGTGTGTTTGGAAAACAATGTTATAATAAGACAAGTTCTTGGTATTTTGAGGAAAGAAAGTCTAAGATACTAAGCTTTAGAGTACTCTTTAAGAATTTGAAGAAATCATGTTAATGTTATAAGATCACCTTTTGTATTTGTCTAGGCAATTCATTTTAAGGGTGTAAATATTAATAGTAGATATCCTACATCTTTATGCTTTTAAAAAATAACCATCTAGTAGTGATTTTATCTCTTAATCATCAAATGAAAAATTTCCAAGAAAAATATCACCATAATTGTTGCATTCTTGATTAAGAGGATGGTGTAATACAATATATTTTGTATTTAATCATTTTGATTATCTCGATCCCAAGTTGATCAACTTTATTCGAGTTCTTCATTCTTGTGCATCAAGTTCATCCCTATGAAGACTTATCCCATACTTTTATCTTCCATTGAAATCCATTGTCCTATTATGACAACCATATGATTTGGAGATGTTGCAAGGATCAAGATTATGCAACTACATTGTGTTCCTTTAATGTGAGATGGTCTTTTAGTGGATTTTGGGGTTTTCTAGTGCATTTTCAATTTGCTATTGGTTGCATTAGCTTCCTTGTACTAGATTTTTCTTATAGAGTCCTAGATTGTATATATATTTTGTGCTTATAGAGGCCTAGATCTTATGTACATTTTATGCAACTACATTGTGTTCTTTTAATGTGAGATGGTCTTTTAGTGGATTTTGGGGTTTTCTAATGCATCATTTCCAATTTGCTATTGGTTGCATTAGCTTCCTTGTACCAAATTTTGCTTACATAGACCTAGATCTTATGTACATTTTGTGCTTAAGAATTTGCTTTAGAGAGCAGTAAGTCAAGCCAAGTATATTTGGCCAAAATAAATACTTTTCCAAAGAAATAATGATTCATCATTCAAAAATCAATGTTATAATCATTTCGTAGATACTAAAGCTGGCTTCTTTCTTATTTTTGGGAGACTTCACCAAGAATATATTAATCTTCTCCTTTCTTTACGAGTCTCTTTCCCCACAAACTAAGGTTTTGGTGCCCATCTTTTTGGTGTTGCACACACACTCGCAAGCACGCACACTCTGTGTGTGTGTGTGGCACATACATCCATATGCACATTCATTTGTGTTAACTATGCTAATAAGAAGGTGCTCTTCAATAATGCTCATAGTGGTGGCTCCATTCTAAGTGTTTGGATGTCACCCAAGTGTAAATTTGAACCAACATGATATGATTTTTTAAATTTTCATTGGTTGAAAGAGACATACAAAGTTCCTAATATATTTAAATAACGAGACTATCATGCATTTAATGCTATCCATGAATTTCTTTAGAATCTACCTATGCAATCAAAACATTTATTTTCCATAAAACGAAAAGGCCACATCCCTCTGCCCAAAAAATGTTTTTTTTTAAAACTAGTCCTATACTTGCTCTCATACCCTACATACAAATGCTTCCAATATTTGTAATATGTTACTATACATATATACATTGTTGCTTGAAAAGTATTAAATATATAGTATACTAGGTCATGAATGTATTGATTTTATTGTACTATAGCTCACAAAGGAAACTCTCCACTTACACCACAATAAAGTACACTAGGTGCTACCAATGCTCCATATCGATGTGGTTTGGGATGCTTCATGTCCAAGACACACTTCATGCAGCAAGAGGATTCTCACATGAGCATCATACTTTTGTATTCTAGATCACATACTAATGTTGGGGTAAAAGGCCTTTGGGCCTGCTCATATACACTATGACCGTCCATTATTTATTCATATATAATATGATAATGCAATAAGGCTGTCAGTTCAGTTGGACATCACCTACATGGTGTGTGCTCTTCTCTCCTGCATATTCCTTTTCTTCTTCACTGCCATTGCATCCCCTTCAACTGGTATCAAAGGTTTGGATTAGATCTTGGCTTGGCATTACTTCAGCCGAGATTGAAAACCTAGAGCGTGGAGCTTTAATGCCAGCCATGGCTTCTTTCCCCCAAGGTAAGATTTCATCTCCCGCCTCTCCCGGGCCCTCATAGGCTCTTTGCAAGTGCTCCTTGGCTTCATTGGGCACCTTGTATGCCCCCATTTGCCCCCTTATCCTTAGCATAACCAGTAGGCCCCACAGTAGCAGCTCACGTTTTTTTGCGCCGTTTTAAAATCTGGCTAAAAAATCCCATTTTTTCTCATATCTCAGGCATCCAAAACCCGATTTAGGCAAGGTAAGAGTCTAACTTGGGGTTTTGACACGCTCCGGACACGATGGCGATGTCAAATCTACCAAATTTTGATCACAACATTTTCTGTAACAGATCTGAGTTGATTTACAGTAAGAAAATGTCATGCTCTTAGCTTATGTGATACTCCCGAGGCTTGGTATTTGATGCCTAGATGCTTTGGGGATGTTTATCCAATGTTTTGAGATGCTTTGGGACTTGGTTTGAGCTTCCATAGCTCAATTTATGCAAGGATTTACTGTTGTATATTGTTTGGGCAACAAGGTTTTATCAGGGACGGCTTATGCATAATGCTCTTTGTTGACATTCGGGTGTCCTATTGGATGTATTGATGCTTGGTTATCATGGTTTATGCCCGGATATGCTATTTGAGAGCTATTGAGCCTTAATTTAGATGTGGACACTTCGTTGTTGGTTGGGATTTATGCTATCTTGGTTGACAGGTTATTTTACCTCTAGTTGGGTTATGCCTATGGTCTATGGGTGCTCCCGACTACTCGGGATGATATGTTGATGCATTTGGATGATGCCACTTTGATGTTTATGCTCTTGGATGCTTCTTGAGAAAAGAGTAGAGCTCAATTCTTGGTTCACTGTTATTTTCTTTGCAGCTGGCATTTCACTTGACAAGATTTATGCCCCGTGCTATCCATTATGGGACTGATGTTTGATGTGGATGCTTTTGGGTTCGGCTTCTGCAATATGACAGATGTTTGGGCTTGAATTGACTTGCATTTGAGAATTTTGTGGAGCAGTTTGCATTTGGTTGGCTTATCACTTATGCAACTTGGATGCTATTTGGCCCTTAATGCCCCGATTATGGATCTTGGAATTACTTGGATGCAGATACATGTTTGAGCAGTGCTTGCTCCATTGTCTTGGCAGTTGATTATTGAGCTTTCATTGCTCATTGATGCTTGGTTCTTTATGGGTTACTCCTTGATCAGTGGACTTCTTGATAGTGCTTGGGTTTAGCAGTTATGGTTTTGTTGCTTCTGTGTTGCCTAGCTTCTATGCTAGTTGGGTTGCTTTTTCCCATACAGGTCAGAGAGTAATTACTCTTGATGCTTACCCAGCTATCCACTTTGTCTACTATTATGTGCTTTACAAAGCCACTTATTTGGATGTCGTTGTATAGATACTTGGGCTTCTCCTGGAGCTTAACTCTTGCAGGATGCTTTGCCACTTGTCGGTCTTTACTTGACTTGGATGTTCCTAGGTGGCATGATGTACTGCAGAGCTATGCATGTGTATGGTTATGGGCTGATTTCATGGTGGCTGAATACCGTATGCTCTTATGACAGATGTCTTATGCTTTACACTATTGTGGTTGGTTATGTCATGCACTTAGCTACAAGTCTTTTTTATATAGGAGCTTCTACATCCCCAGTTGATGCTTCTATGCTTTCCTCTCTAGTGAGGATGAAAGAGTACTTGCAACAGCATGCTTCTACCACTTATGCTTTTATTGACAGTTGACTTGATGAGCAAGTTCCCTATGTTGGGACAGTCCTCGACTCCTAGAGCTCCGTGGATGCTATGGATAGCCCTATTCATGATGACTTGGATTCCTTGTCATCTTCTAGAGATTATTCTTCTACAGATGTATGCCTCAATTGTGGGAAGCTTGGGCATACTAAAAGAAAATGTTTCAGATGGATTAAAGAGCAGCAAAGACAGAGACGGACTCGACACGAGCAAAGAGTTAGAGATACAGGAGATACAACGGGTGTTACCATTATTACTAGTAGTGACATGTTGTTACCCATGATGATACATTTGAGCATGCACTCCTGTCATCTAATTTCCCTACAACTTTCTTGGTCAGTGATACGGCCTACGCCTCAGATTGGCTATTGGATTTTATGGCATCTTATCATGTTACTCCACATAGAGCATGGTTCTCTACTTACAAGGAGTTTGATGGATGCATTTCTTTGGGCCTTGAGCAGACTTATGTTATTCTTGGTATAGGGGACATACACCTAACTTTGCCTAATGGAACGTCTCTTATGCTTAGGGATGTTTTACATGTTTCTATGCTCAGTAAGAGCTTGATTTTTGTCAGTTAGTTGCATGATGCAAGTTACTCTGTTTCTCTTTAGGATAGGTCATCGAAGATTTTTCGTGGTTGCTTGGTTTTGGCCAGAGGTTCTAGAGTTGGTTCTCATTACCCAGTGCATGTCTCTCATGTGGAAAATTCTATGGTTGTAATTATCCGGATACCACATGCATTGTTATGGCATTATCGCCTAGGCCATATGCACCACAAAGAGATGGAGATCTTGTCTCGTTCAAACTCATTGATGCCTCCTATGTCACTTACAGATCTTGATGCTTGCCCTGATTACACACTTGGTCCTTGTAGCTTGGCTTATGGGGATTGTACAAAGCATGCTCCTCTAGATCTTGTCCATTGTGTAGTATATGGATCTATGCCTTCCCAGTCACTTGGTGGAGCGTTGTACTTTATGACCTTTGTTGATCATGCTACCCACCGTATTTGGGCTTTTCCATTGGTGTAGATTGAGGATGTTGTAGCTATGCTTGACAGGTTTATGGATTCTGCTAGTAGCAAGCCTAGGTGCTTGTAGATGGATTATGAGAGTCATGCTCTCTCCCCCAGCTTTCGGACCTCTTGTCAGCAGTATGACATTGATTTCTTGTGCCCACGGTATTTTGGGATTGCTCATGGCATGTGCCTGACCTTACAGGCAAAGGTTGCTTCTATGCTCACCACAGTTGGATTGTCTTATGGCTTTTGGGTTGAGGCCCTTATGACGGGAGTTTATTTGGTTAACAGGATGCCGTGCTTGACCTTGGATCGTATTGCACCCCATGAGGCATGGAGTGGCATGTATCCCTCCTATGATTACTTGAGGATGTTTAGCTGCTAGACATTTGTATGTACGTATGCCACATGAGCCTATGTCATGTAGATATATCCTCCTTGGTTATGGAGATGGTGACTTTAAGGCCTACAGATTATGGGATTTGGATGCCCAGCATGTCATACACAGCTATCATGCTGTTTTTTATGAGACGCAAACATCTCTCAGGCCTCTTGATGAGCGTTCAGTACGCTTTATGGTTGATTTTATATCAGCTACAGTGCCATTACAACAAGCTATTTATGTTGAAAATGAGGCACTTATTGGCGCAGATGACGTAGCTATGCATAACAGTCAGGGTCAAAATGTTGGTGGTCAGTTGCTAGACCCCTTATAGGCACCGTTTTCTTGTAGTTTTGTAGGCTGGACAACGAACCATATGTCAATATTCCGCTTTATTGAGGCCACATGTAGTCTTAAGACCCCGTTGGACGAGTATCCGAGATGTTGGCTCTCTTTTAGTGATTGACTCTGGAGAGTTTGACTGCTTGCTCTCCACTCTCTTGTATGCATCACATTGATGCTATGCGCGACTTTGATGCTTTACAACCATGCACTGATGAGTTGTGCTTGCTTCATAAGAAGCATTCTTGGATTGCTCTGTTGTATGGAGCTTCGGGATTACTTACCTCCTGGATATCATGGACTTAGGGATGCTTGACTCTTCTTCTACAGAGGTTCCCGACACTTCTTGCATAGCTTGCTTTCCGATTGGACGTTAGGTGAGAAGTCATGATTCCTCACCTTATCTTTTTTTTTCTTTTCTTTGTTTTCACTCCCCAACCACATTGGTCTTTTAATGGAAGGTTGTTGAGATAAAAGGTCTCTGGGCCTGCCCATGTACACTCTGACCGCCCATTCTTTATTCATATATAATATGATAGTGTAATAAGGTTGTCAGTTCAGTTAGATAGCACCTTCATTGTGTGTGCTCTTCTCTCCTACATCTTCCTCTTCTCCTTCTCCACTGCTATTGTATTCCCTTCAACTGAATCAATTTATGACTTGCACTCTAAATCACATAAAATCTACTAGAAGAAATTGTGTAATATAATAACATGCTTCTACAATAATTTCATTATACCACATGTATTTTGTGTGTGTGTGTGGGCACATGTGATACACATCCATGAATACTCAATTAAATTTTCATCTATTCTTTCTTTTAATTGCATACTCATTCTGTCACTCCTGTTCTACATGGAAAGAATTGGGAGAATGAATAGTGCTTTAATAAAAATTAGGACACTTATACATCCTAAGATATACGTCATGCAATAAACACATGCACATGCACTTTCACACACATGCGAGAGAGAGAGAGAGAGAGAGAGAGAGAGAGAGAGAGAGAGAGAGAGAGAGCAAAAAGAATATACATGTGTGTGTGTGTGTGTTCTATGTTATTAACATAATATAATGCATACTCTATATTATTTTGTGTTGCCCACAAGCCATTGTTGTACTCTCTCTCTCTCTCTCTACATGTACATGTGTGCATGCATATGTATATATATATATGTATGTGTTTTAACACATTTCCTATTTTTGTGGTCTCATAAGTGTGTCCTCTCTCTCTCTCTTTATCTTCCTCTCTCCTCTTTTTTTCTCATGAGTCCCATCTCTCATTTTTTTTCGCCGCATATGTGTGCATGCATTATGCAAGTATGTATTTGTGTGTGGATGCATATGTTTGCATGTGTATGTATGTATATAAGCACATGTTTTATAAGTTTGTATCCATTCTCACCTCTCCTTCATTTCCTCTCCTTTCTCATCAAATTTTTTGATCTTCCTTCTCTCTCCATTATTTCTAGCTCATGTTTGCATATAATTGGGCATGTATGCATGTATGTACATTGTGTGAATGTGTTTGCATATATATGTTCGTGTGTACATGTGTATGTATTTTGTGTGTTTGTTTTTATAAGATGTATGTTATGTGTGTGTTTTTAGTATATGTACATTTGTAGGTGTTTTTAAAATAGGTACACATTACATAGACACAACCATTAAAATATCATTTTATTTCTCTAAAATAAAATTCTTATTTTTAATGTATGTGCATTTGTGGGTGTTCTTAGAGTATGTACACATGGTGCACACGTTTAGCCATTAAAATGTATCATCTCATTTTATGTGTTCAATTAAAAAGTTTCCCTTGAAGGTGCTCATCCAGTTTAAACATTCTATTAATGTCTTCATCTAGCATTATACATTTTGTTAAGATAGGCCCCTTCAAGGCCATTATAGTAGTTCAATTTTCCCATTTATTTGTTCCTTGCCATCAGGGTAGTTCATGTTCTTCTAATTTGTGCTATTTTTTCTACAGTTGGGACTTTTCTTGTTCTACTGATGGTTTTCATTTGTAATTTATCATGCTTCTTGTTTACCTTGAAAACTAGACAAAACAAATATCATCTAGCTGTCATGCTGTTTGTATGCCTGGAGTTTCCAAGGAGGGATATTGTTTCTAGTATATACACATGAAGCCCAAGTTTGAGGTGTCTTCTTATTTTACCATGTCTATCATCTGCAGTTCACTGTCCTTCACATGAAAACCAAAACCTGAACTGTCCTTTATATTACAAAGTTTTTTATTTTGACATTGTAGCCCAAAGTGGCCATGGGCTACAACACCCACTCCATGGACTGTGTCAATTGCTGTGCATCTTTTTTATCTTCAGTAGGCAGTCATGAACCACCCAAGGGAAGCTAAGCAAGTGCTCATGCTCCTCATCCTCCTCCACATAATCTGGGTGGTATGTGACATGATACCAGGCTGATGCTTTTGCCAATTCTTCATAAGCAACAGACCCAAAGCTATCCCCATCACAGCTGGAGCTCCTTTCACCACCTTTAAGCCAGCTTCTCACTTCTTTTCTCAGAGAGCTCACTGCTCTCATAATCCTTTCTTTCGCTTCCCCAGGCCTCTTCTGATACCATCTCGATAACTTACGTATATATCCACTAACAATTTCTGCTTCAGTTTTCACCTCAAATTGGTGCATCAAAGAAAGTAGTTTCTCATCATAGCCCTCTTTTAATGCCTGTGCCTCGTCCAAGTAATGCTCAAAGCCACTTAACTGAAGTTCCCTGTCATAGCACCTACTAGCCTCTCTCCTCGTAAAAGAACCAATCTTTCTCTCTCTGTTCTCTCCTAGAACTGATCTATATAGCTTACCAAGGACCCTTTCTGATTTATATGTGGGTTTATCATTCTTTTCCATAAAATCAGGGTACTCATCTGGTCTCAATTCCCAAGGCAAAACAGCAGGTAACCCCGTTTTCGGAAAATCAACAGCAACAGCACATAATCTAGCTAGCTCTAGACAATCAGGATCACGAGCCATGTGAGGCCTTCTATCAGCCAGAGCAAGATGTGCATTAGACAAAAGACCCAGACTGTTGTTTATCATGAACATCACAAAGTGTTGCTGGATTTCCTGCAATAGAAGAACATAGCTTCTAACACAGCCTTAATACGGTAATTTCCAGAGTAACGAAATTTTTCGCATTTTGCATAAAACCATTATGTTTGTATTGATGCAGTGTTATACATACAAAACTTTACAATCCTGGTCTCTATACAAGGATTGTCGCAATGATTGCTGCAAATGAAAGTGAAACTGCAACGATAACCAGAAAGCCTGATGTCTAGTTGATGCTAGAGAAAAATGAATCTCTCCTAGTCCTATGCATAAACAACCACGAATACATGAATATGGTAAATTTAAGCCACCATAAATGAAACATAGATAGTAAAGCCAAACAATAACAGATATGGTAATAACTGCTAATGCCCTGGTCATGTGGACAAGGAATGTTGCTCCAAGGCTCAAGGTATCCCTCCTAAATCTCCCAACAATCCTTCAGAGACCTCGAGGACATCAAGAGTTAACCAAATTACTTCCCCCTTGTTCTGTTCCCACACCTCATCCCACCCTTCCTCCACCCCATGGTGCCCAAATGACCTACTCGAGACCCACTGGAAATGTGGCTTACAGACAGCCTATCAATCAGCATCTTTCACACAACACCTGAAGGCTTGTTTGGCTGGTCTACCAGACCTCCTATGGACTTTGGCCTCCAAGCCCATTTGGTCTGCCTTATGCAGATCATGATGCATCCATTGTCCATGAGTCACCCACTCAAACAACTTTCCATGGCAAAGACCTAACATTGGATGATGCAATGGACGAGTTCGGTGGATGGTGACCCTATCTTTAGGTTACTTGTTGAGAGTGTTGGGAAGAAGATTGATCATGTAAGGACTCAGGAGCAAATAGTGCATATGACCATGCGAGAATGCACAATGGAAGAGAAACACGGACCTAGAGAGAGGGGAAGCAAGAGATTGAGAAGAACCCAGAAAGATGATGGAATGGACTGAACTGATATGCAAAAGAAAGCTGAATACAAGGCTGGGCCTGATCAGCCCCTACATGCAGCTGGAATGCAACAATGAGGGCACCGGAATGGTCTGTCTGCCAAGGAGAGAGAATAATAGTGATCAGCTGACTTGAGTGTGGAGAGGCAGCAGGCAGCAGCTATAAATAGCTGATGGGTGCATAAATTAGCCGGTCAGCAGCAAAGGAGTGCCAAAGATCAGGCTGACCTGTCATAAATGCTGCTGCCAACTCTCTCAAGTGTGAACACTTGACTGGAAAATGTAATGCACTGACAGTCAGAGCTCCTAGGCCTCCATTAGACCCTAACAGAGCTCACAACCAGGAGATGAACAGCATGAAATACATGAAATGCTAACAGACCATTGGTCTATCCAAGATCTGTGGTGAGCAATATGCCCACAAGTCTTCGCTTGATGAGGTCAAAGGGGAAGCATGCTGCACAATGCACAAGTTTTCACTAAGAAGGCCACCCAAACGGGTTTTCACCCTTTGAAGTGCCCAGCTCACATAAAGGCAATGCTAACGCAAGGGAGAACCCACGATCAGAATGAATGCTAGTGCAACAAGGCCACTTGAGCAGTGCCAGCCTTGGGGAATTGTTCACTTGCCCAAGTGTCATTTTATGAAAAATACTGCATGGTTACAAAAGGAAAAGGATGTCAATGTTGAAGACCATGGAAGGCAAACCGAAACCTAAATGTATCAAGAAGGGAAAGCAACTCCCTCTCGAACCAACAAGCAAATGCTGAAAGAGCAGAAGTTGGCTCTGATGTTGAGCCTCGAGGACTCAATGAAGGGTAGAAGAAGTATCTTAGCTGGAAACTCCAAAGGCAAAACAGCCTCTAGCAGTAGCATCAAGAAGGCCCAGAGGGCCCCTGAAACTCGGCCTTCGGAGAGGAACCAGAGAGTCTTTGACTACATGCTGGTGAAGGAAGCAAGGATCAAGCAAGAGAGAACAAAGAGCTAGCAAGGAAGGGCTCAAAATCCATGTCTCCAACCCAATCAAAACCACTGGACCCACAATGTTAGTCCTGAACTGAAATATAAGTCTACCATGTAAGTATCAAGGAGAAAGACTGGGTAACTTGTATATCAATGGTTCATACAAAGATGCTTTTGGTGAAAAGATAGAGATGCAAAGAAAATCCTAATAAGTATGCAACAGAGGAAGTTAGAAAAAGTCCTTCACCTAAAGAACAATTAGCCTATGGGCCTAACTTGACGAAAGCACGTAGCTTCAGCCATTTTGGGAGGATTTTATGCAAAAAGAATAACTCGCGAAATCTCATGACGCAGGATCGCAGTTTTCAGGCAGCAGCACTCCGTACTGGGAGAAGAAGAATGAGTGATCTAGGAGAATTCTGGCAAGGTGTCCTAGTATTTTACCCCCCGTTCGGAGCCATACCACGACAAGGGCTGACCGAGAATGGCACATACTACTACTACTGCCACAGCCTAAAGGAGTACCTTATCATTGGACCTCATGTTCTGTAGGTGTCCCTTTGGATAGAGCATTGGCACTCAACCGGTCTAGGCGCCCATGCCCACCTAGACAAGGCCTAAATATCCACATCACAGACAAATTAGAGCCATCATTGAGCGCCAAAGGAGACAGATGTTGAGACACCTCAGCCATGCAGAGATGTATGTTCTTAGAGGACAAACATCTCATTGATGGAGAGGTTCCTTTTTTTACTTTTATTTTTAGATCATCCACATGTTTTCTTTTTATCTCATAGACCACATTGGCCTTTTAGAGATGTTAATGTACTCTCTCTCTCTCTCTCTCTCTCTCTCTCTCTCTCTCTCTCCCCCCCCCCCCCCCCAAGATAGATACGCACGGCTAGCCCTGGCCTCTTCTAGACAACTAGCAGCAGATGGTGACAGACATTGTTGGTATGCTCAGATGAGTACATGGATGAGTCTACATGGGCTGCAAATTGACAGACTACCCCCCTTTGACTATAGCTTGGATTGTCCTACACTTGACCTAAGCCGATCAGAGCTAAACCATGTGATCAGAGCAGACATACTGAAGTTAGATACGGAGAAGACCTGGATCCGACCCCCCTCCCCCCATGGCACGAGGATGGCACACTACTAGACCCACTTCCTTCAGGTATGTGAGGATGGTTTCATCACCCGACCCAATTACATGGACACACAGCTGCCTCATGGACTACGCACAGTTATTGGTCACATCCGCACCTCATCCCACCACCTGAGGATTGAGATAGGCAGATGGGAGGGTATACAAACAGAGAAACGCATATGCCCACTATGCAACAAAGAGCCAGAGACAGAGGAACACTACATCTGCCGATGCACTGCATATTATGATATACGAGGTAGATACCACTGTCTGTTTCGAGAGGGTTTTGAACCCCTGAGACGGATCATGCAGTTTGAGGATCAGAGATGCTTGGGATTCTTCCTCTTGGAGCTCCAGAGGCGCAGAGCAACAATTCTACGGAGTAGGAGGCCCCCACAACTCGGCTCACATAGACAGAGAGCAATCACTAACTTTTTCACTGATACACGACAGAGTATGGCAGATACCACTACTACTGCCACACAGCCTACAGGAGTACATCATCATTGGACCTCATCTTCTGTAGGTGTCCCTTTGGATAGAGCAATGGCACTTAGCCGGTCTAGGCGCCCACGTCCACTCGGACGAAGGCCTAGACATCCACACCACAGACAAATTAAAGCCATCATTGAGCGCCACAGGAGACAGATGCCGAGACGCCTCAGCCATGCAGAGATACACCTCCTTAGAGGACAAACATATCATTGATGGAGAGTTTTCCTTTTTCTACTTTCACTTTTAGATCATTGACATGTTTCCCTTTTATAGGACACTATTTCATTTTTTCAGTCTTATAGGCATATTTTTCATCTTTTCTCGTTCCAAATGAGAAACACACCATCATTGTATGTATTGCTTTGGTCTCATAGGCCACATTGGCCTTTTAGAGACGTTAATACTCTCTCTCTCTCTCTCTCTCTCTCTCTCTCTCTCTCTCTCTCTCTCTCTCTCTCTCTCTCTCTCTCTCCTTCCTTTTTTTTCGTAATGGATGTTATACTTATAAAGTACTAAACGACAAAAGAGTTACAAAAGTCATGGTAAAGACGCAAAGGAAATTGCCATATACCAGGAAAGTAAGTCCTCCCGAGGGAGTAAGTCAAAGTGCCGAATGAGATCTATCTGCCAATGCAAGAGACCTTTAAGCCTAGCAATATCTCCCTGAACATTAGAGGCTGAATCAAAAAGAAAAGCATTCCGAATGGTCCAATTGTGCCAACAGCCCCAGTATGTACTCGTTTCCTAAATATTTACACTATCTATTTCAAGTTATTTGATTAGGAGTGGTCTTGATGATAAAGAATTGTGTGATAGTTTTCAGGTTAGTAGTTCTGTGCTAATGAATGTAATATGTAGGTTGTGTTTGCATAGTGTTCTTGAAGAATGAATGTGTGGAATGGCTGTAAATCATGTCAGAAGTTTTCTGTAGTAACTTAGTTGTTTCAGGCAGTTTGATGTTTCTTGCATCTTCTGTTGTGATCTTGATAGGCCAGAACAATAATATACTTTTTTGTTGTCAATTTTTAGGTCCTGGATCGTGAAATTTGATATTTTAATAAGAGAGAGAGTAGATGAAAAATTATGGTTTTTTTGCTTTAGGGAAAGAGAGAGAAAATTATGGCTTGGTTACTTTTTTGGCGTATTTATTTTCTTTTGGAGAGAGGAGAGAGAGAGAGAGAGAGAGAGAGAGGAAGAGAGGGACTCATAGAGGGAGAATAAATCGAGGGAAAGAGAGAGACACACACACAGAGAGAGAGAGAGAGAGAGAGAGAGAGAGAGAGAGAGAGAGAGGCATGAGCCTTCTTTTGAGGGTTTTTTAACCCTTAACATAAATCCTCTCATAGGACATTTACAATTAGAGCAAGCTTACTATGTGTAGCAATAGCTAAAGCAAAATACATTTGATATCTACATCTTCATCAAGCATACATAATGTATGTTGACCTAATATTGCTCATTAGATAAAATATATTTTATTTGAATAATACATTATTTGTTATAGAGAATACAAAAAGTTAATATTAATTTCTTCTTGCATCATTTAAGATCTAACATGAAAACCTATTTGTTAGATATTATGGTCCATATTTTAGGGATTGTAAAGTGCCATAAGGTTTTCTAAAGTTTGATATTGCTTGATCAAAAATATGGACCAATTATGCTAAAGAAAAACACCATTAAGAAAAATGTGGACTAGAAAGGTACCATTTAGCTTAAGAGTTGTTAATGACAAAGTTGGCAAAGCTTGCCTCAATTTAACCTTTTCTACTAGAATGTCAAGGACTCCCTCAACCAAAAAATTAGTTAACACAGCAAAAGAGTTCTGACGGCCAGAATTAGAGGTAGACGGTGTATCCATTGTCTTGGGGATGGAACAGGGATAACAACGATCCCATGGGGTAATCACGTTACCTCTAGCATCAAAAGCCAACTTAGCAGGTGGGCCCTTCGGACCATCCGTATATACTTTCCTAGTGGGCTGATTGCGAGGAGCAGAAGAAACCATAGCATGAGTAGTGTGCTCTGAAGACAACATGTCTTTCCTGTGCATATAAGTATGCAAGGAATCTTGTGAAGCATTAGGCACAGTATCTGCCATGCCAGCATCAAACCTTTTACCTTTTTTGGCACGTATATCTACCCAGTCATTGTCACGGGAATCCAAACCCGAAACATATTGTTTGCCTTTATCCAAAACTTTAGGTGGCTGGGTCGCATCCCGCGACGCAACATCAAGCACCATATCTTCCATGGGAGGCAAAACATACTCAGCATCTAAAGTCGGTTGCTTCGCGGAACATTCGGCCATAAAATGCCCCAATTTTCCACACGAAAAACAATGCCCTGCAAAGTTACCCCATTTCAAAGGAAAGTGCAAAGGATGCATGCCAGAGCAATTAAGACGTAACCAAGCAGGCCTTTTCCGAGCAGTGTCCCATAACATACACAAACGGTTACGATTCGTGGCCCTTAGGCTTGGGGGAACCAAAACAGTGCCCACAACGGCCATAGCATCCTTTAACAGTGGCCAATAGACAGCCGGACAGTTTTCCACTTCAACCCACACCGAGCATTCGTGTTGAAGCAAGCGTTGAAAATCTGCCATTGGGCGCCATGGCACAACATGGACCAAACGGCGATCAAAGAATAATGGCAGTTTAGTCAGCAGATCGGCACAATGCTTCTCGGATTTCAACAGCACCTCATAAAAGCCTCGGGGCCCAACAAAAATCTCTTCAACACACTCCCCTTGTAGTAGACTTTGCAGCCACCACTGGTGAATACAGGAAAGCACTGGGATCCTACCAGTGAAGAAGAGTATAACAGCACGTTCATAAAACACTGAGAATGAGCGCAAAACATTTTTAGGATCCACAGTGGCTTCCACAACATCTTCAGTTTTAGAGTCAGAAAACGCTTCATGATTATGTTGAACATAATCACCAAGCAGAGTGTTGGCAAACTCCAACAAATGCTCCTAGTCAACATCTTGAGAATCCATAGAATCAGAAGCAACCTGAGCATAAGAACATTCCTAATGATCCATAGTATCTTCCGAAGTATGCTTGGTGCATTTGCCCGCAGGCTGGAAGTCAGGACCAGGTGGCATCTCCTTTGTGCAGGGAACCATATCTTATGGTTCCTCTGTTTCAGAATTCGGACCAAGGGCTGCCACCGTTTGGTCAATAAAGGCCATGTCCAGGCCAGCCATGTTGTATCACCACTTTAACAAGAGATCTGAAGCTATTTGCAAGGCGCGCTCTCTCTCTCTCTGCTGCCACAGTCTGCCCGGGATGAGAGCAAGTCGTCAGACCCTCGCTGTCAGCAGTAGACGCAAGGCAGGGCGCCACAAGAATGTCAAATTAGGTCGACGATGATAGACAGTCGTGCTGGGACAGAGCACGAGCAGGGCAGAAGACAGACGAGCAGGGCAGAAGACAGGCCTCTAGAAGGCAAGGGCAGGAGACGAAGTGTCGGGCAGGGCAAAACGGGACCCTGCACTAGTCAGAGGCAGGGAAACAGGCGGCGCACGGGGCAGGAACACATCGTCACAAGACTCTCTCTCTCTCTCTCTCTCTCTCTCTCTCTCTCTCTCTCTCTCTCTCTCTCTCTCTCTACGCGGCTGCCTCAGCTCTGCATGCTGACACAGAGCAGGATACCGCAGGCGTTCAGGCGTGGACGGGGTCAACGGAAAGGGTCAGATCACCATCGCTCGATCATCCATCACGCTTCTCTGTTCTTTCTTTCCTCTCTCTCTCTCTCTCTCTCTCTCTCTCTCTCTCTCTCTCACCTCCATGGTATTCCATCTGTCATAGCCTACCAATCACACGCGAGCTCCATACCCAACACAAGTGATTCAAATTGGAACCACACGTCTAGATCCACTATTGGATATGCTCTCCCTTGGATCCAGCAATAAGAAGCAGGCCATCATTGCTCTTTCTTTGACGGAAGCCAAATATTGAGCCTTGCGCTCTACAGCTTGGGAGGGAGCATGACTCCATTGCATGCTTGCAAATATTAGCTTCCCAAATGCTAGACCTACTCTTCTTCAAGTTGACATTCAGAGCATTCTAGCTTGCGAAGAACCCGGTGTTTCATGCTCACATGAAGTGTATTGAGGTCCAATATCATTATATCCGAGAGCATATTTTGGATGGCGAGTTTGAGCTAGTCTATCATTCTATGTGGGACAATGTGGCAGACATCTTCACAAAGGCCCTACCATTGCCTTTTATGCTTTGTGAGAGTGGAGGTAGGATCGAAGCTTAGCACAAAAAACAATAGACAGTAGAGAGTGAAGCACGACACCCAATGCAATAGACTGAAAAAGTGTAAAACTAAAAGTACAAGGTACAACCCTTAGACCTTAGGGTTGTAGGGGGGTGTTCATACCCGAACACGGTAAGTGCTCGTAAGTGTGTCTCATAAGCACATACAAAATAATACCATAAGTCTGGGGGAAAAAACCTCTCCTACCGAGAGTAAAAAGTGCCCCAGTGTCCTACTGATCACCGACACTCCGATGTGAGTGTAGGCGTAAGTGAGGCGTGAGTGAAATACCCAACAAACCCCCCTGGAGTGAAGAGTGATCAAGAGTACAAGGATCATCCGTCACCAAAGGAGATCAAATTTAAAGCATGGCAAAATGCTTCAAATTTGTCAGGTGGAAGAGCTTTGGTGAAGATGTCTGTCACATTACTGGTGGTAGAATAATAGACAAGACTGATATCACCTCCATGTAGCCTCTCTCTGACAAAGTGATAATGTATCTCAATGTGTTTCGTGCATGCATGAAACACTGGGTTCCATGCCACTACAATGGCACTCTAACTATCAGTGAACAAAGGAGTAGGCTCCGTAACAGATACATCCAGATCAACAAGCAAGCGTCTAATCCATACACATTCAACTGTGGTATGAAAGTTGCCTTGTATTCAGTTTCACATGATGATGTGGCAACAGTGGACTGTTTCTTGCTAAGCCAAGATATGCAAGACGAGCCAAGAAAGAAACAATTGCCACTAGTGGAGTGACGTGAATCATAATCACCAGCCCAATCAGAATCACTGTAAGCATGTAACTGCAGTGGTCCCCCCTTGGCATAAAGCAATCCAAGAGATCTAGTACCCTGCAAGTAACGGAAGACACGCTTAATAGCTTGCCAATGTGACATGCGTGGCTGATGCATATATCTGCTCAGGGCTGAAACTGCAAACTGTATGTCTGGCCTAGTGTTGCATAAGTAAATAAGACATCCAACTGCTGGAGCATATGTGTGTATATCAAAAAAATCACTGTCATCATGTAATGACAGTTTAAGTCCAGGTTCCATTGGTGTACAAACTGGCTTGCAATCCTATAAGCCAAACTTCTCAAGAAGTTTACCAATGTATCTTGACTGTGATAACCCAATACCTCTAGCATCATGTATGAACTGAATGCCCAAGTAATAATGCAAAGACCCCAAGTTTGACATGTCAAAAGTTTTCTGCAAATTTTATTTAAATACTGAAATCTGATCAGCATGTATCCCTGTAAGCAAGAGATCATCAACTTAAAGACAAATGATCAGCATGGATCCCCCTATTTACATACGTAAAGGGTAGACTCACATGAGCTGTTAATGAACCCTTGGCTAAGCAAGAAAGCATCTATCTTTGCATACCAAGCTCTAGGAGCTTGTTTCAAACCATACAAAGCTTTTTTCAGCTTGCATACCAAGTGTTCCAAGCCCTCAACTACAAAACCAATGGGTTGCGGTACATATACTTCCTCATGAAGTTCCCCATGTAAAAATGTAGTTTTAATATCCAACTGATGCACAGTCCATCCATAATGAGCAACTAAAGCAACCATAGACCTTATGGTCGTCATACCGGAGGTAGGAACAAATGTCTCCTCATAGTCAATGCCTTTTTTCTGTACATAGCTTTTAGCTACAAGCCTTGCCTTGTATTTGTCAATGGATCCATCTGCATTCCGTTTCAGCTTGTAAACCCATTTTGTTCCAATGGCTTTCTTCCCAAATGGCAAAGACACCAAATCCCATGTTTGATTCTTAGTGATAGAATCCAATTCAGCTTTCATTGCTGCCATCCAATGCACACTCTGTTGTGCATCCTCAAAACATTCAGGCTCCTCATCATCGAAGGTGCTTGCTACTATAACGAACTCCACGGTATGTGCAGTATCATGCATACGAGCTTGCCTTCTAGTACGACCAGCCATGGGTGCATCCAAATGACTATCTTTCATAGTCTGTAAATACCATCTAGGCATTTGACTTGCCTCCTGACTGTGCATAAGCTCTGGCTGAATTTCAGTTTCAGCATTTTGTTGAATATTCAGATCAGCCAATGGCTGATTTTCTGCATTTTCCAAAGGAGTAGCTGGCTGAACATTGAGTTCACTTGCTGAAACTCCATCTGAATCACCAAATGTAATGGGCAACAGCCCTTCAAATACATCACGGGCAGCCTGATATGTATCTAAACCAGCCAGGGACAATTCTGATTTTTCATCAAATACTACATCCCTACTGACAAACACCTTTTTAGAAACAGGATCATAGAATCTGTAGCCTTTGCTCTCACTGCTATATCCCATAAAAATGCATTTGACAGCCTTGTTACCCAACTTTTTCCTGAGTACCTTTGGAATATGTGCATATGCAAGGCACCCAAAGGTACGAAAGTGTCCAACAGAAGGTTTCCGGCTGTTCCAAGCCTCAGAAGGTTTCCGATTGTTCCAAGCCTCAAAAGGTGTAGTTTTCTTCAATGCTTTGGTGGGGCATCTGTTCAAAACATGGCAAGCACACATGACGGCTTCCATCCAGAAACTGTGAGGCAAGCTCTTTGCCTTCAGCATACATCTGGCCATCTCCATGAGTGACCGATTCTTTCTCTCTGCAACCCCATTCTGCTGTGGAGTATAAGCAAGTGTACTGATGGACAATGCCCTTCTGCTTCAAAAAAGAATTCAGCATAGAGGACATGTATTCCCCCCCTTGGTCCGAACGGAGAGTCTTAATTTTACAACCAGACTGGTTTTCAACAAGTGCAATAAAAGCCAAGAATGAATCATACACTTCTGACTTTTTTACCATAGAGTAGACCCAACAAAATCGAGTAAAGTCATCAATGAAAGTCACAAAATAGTAACATCCTCCCAATGACTTTGTCTGCATAGGTTCACATACATCTGAATGCACTAACTGCAACTTGGCTGTTACTCTAAAAGCAACATCACGGGGAAACAAAAAACGATGCATTTTCCCCAAAATACATCCTTCGCACAAGTGCTCAAGAGGCCTCTCCAGTAGAGGTAATCCATCTAGCATCTGCGTACGCTGTAAGAGCATCAAGCTGCCAAAGTTCACATGCCCCATCCAAGCATGCCATAACTCTGCCTATAGCATAGCAGGAGTAAGAGTGGATGCCAAGTACGCTGACTGATCAACTGAAAGAGCATCCAACTCGTATAACCCATGACATAAAGTGCCTGTCAAGACCAAATTCATGTGTTCTTTGTCTCTCACCATGCATCGGTCATCATCAAATGTGACCTGCAATCCACAACGTGCCAAAGAAGAGATAGAAAGCAAATTCTTCTTTATGCCTAGCACAAATAAAGCATCATGTAGGCGGAGAATAGAGCCATCAATGGCTGTGAGCACAATCTCCCCAATACCTCTAACAGGGTATGATGCATTGTTGGCACACTGTACAGACTTGCCAACTGGAGCTGCATGAACAGATGCAAATAAATCTCTGCGAGATGTAATATGCCTAGAAGCACCACTGTCAAAAAACCAAGTGTCTGCATCCTCAGTAGAGCTGAATGCTCGATCTGCCCAAGAGGTGTCATAGCTGCATGTGTAAAAACAATAGTCCCTGTTTGCAACAAAGGACGCAGACTCAGTAGCAATGGAAGGAGCATCAGAAATAGACATTCTTGATTCGTTTTTCTTCTCTTTGGCAATGCGCTTTTTGCACTCAGTAATGTAGTGGCCTGGCTTCTTGCAGTAATGGCATTTACCCTTTTTGGCTTGTGTGCCCCCTTGTTTTTTGTTTGCCTGGGATGTGCCAGAAGTTCCAGAACTCTACGGAGCATTCTTGACTTGGCTGCCTTTGCCCTTCTATCTAGCCATAAAAGCCTGCTCAGAGGCTATAGTATCCACACCACTATTCCTCCGTGTTTGCTCCTCCTCTAGAAGCAAACTAACTAACTGAATAAAAGTGATTGGCTGCGCGGCAATCCTCATTGTGAGGTTTAAGGCCGTATGAAAAGCCAAGTAAGGAGGTAATGAGTTCAAAGTAGTGGATATCATCTGCGCATCCGAATAGTACTCATCAACATTCATGAGTTGCTCTCGCAAGTCCTGAATTTTGTTCAAGTGATCCTGAATAGAATCACCTTCATCCATTTTCAATGTCTCTAGCTCTTTCTTTAAGAAAGAGATGCGAGTCTCATTCTTGCCTGCAAACATCTACTCCAAAGTTAGCCAAGCTTCTTGTGAAGAAGCTGCTAAACGAATGTGGGGGATGATTGACCGCTGAATTGCCAATGCAATCAACAACAAAGAGTGTGCATCCCATGTATCCCATGCTTTTTGAGCTGCTGTTCTTTGGGGAAGTGGCTGAAGTGGAGCAGGTTGAGGTGCCCGTGGTGCACGTCCTCCTGGAGGAGGAGTAGCTGGAGTCACAACTCCAGGTTGAGCTTTTTCTCCACTGACGTAATCCCAAAGATTTTTGGCCACAAGTGAATAGTTATTTCCATCCAATTTGTCCACCTTGGATACATAGGTGAAAACATCTCCTCCTTGATTTACCATGATTTTTTAATTACCGAAAATGCAAAAGAGCAATGTCAAAGCAAAACTTCACTGGAAATCTGAAAATTTCTAAAAATTGCAGGAAATAACTTTCTGCAATTAGTGTACAGAGGTGCACTCTGTCAAAACTGTCTGTTATGCACGCAGTCCAATGTGCAATCAGTGTTCAGCAACACTGTACCAACAAAATCCCCAAAATTTCTTACCTCAAATGTGTTCAAAACAATCTTTCTGTGACTGTAGCTGTAGTTCATATGCCAATGTCCTCAAAAAACATAAAAGCCCCAAAATGTCTGATAAATTTGGCCAGAAATTTACATTCAATGTGTCCCAGACACGTTACTGAATGTTGTGCCTGTTGAGTAGGAATCCCCTCTTCCAGAAATTTATCTGGAATGAAAGGATAAAGAAAAATTTCAAAAAATACCTCACATCTGACGGGCTGTCGTTGACGTGGCGCAGCAGCACGATGGACAGGAGGCATTAAACGCGGCGCTAAACAGAGGCGTCACAGGCGAACTGGCATGACGTGACGAACAGCACAGAGGCAAAGTCGATGGGAGGCTGTCTGGCGGCGCTTCAAACTCGAGATACTTGACGGCTGTCTGGTGGCACGTGTTTGACGACTAACTGGTGGACGACTGACGTTAACGAGCGGGACAATTTGGACTGACCACAGACGCAGGCAACTGAAGACTGGCAAGGCACTGGTACTGGGCGTGACGAGCAGGGTACTGACGATGCAGGCAGAAGAGCAAGGTGTCTCCTGAAGGTTGAGGCTGGACCTGAGCAGAGAGTCCCGAATGTTGAACGGAGCTGAGCTAAACAGAGCCAATGCTGCTCTGATACCAAATGTGAGAGTGGAGGTAGGATCGAAGCTCAGCACAGAAAACAGTAGACAGTAGAGAGTGAAGCACGGCACCCAATGCAATAGACTGAAAGAGTGTAAAACTGAAAGTACAAGGTACAACCCTTAAACCTTGGGGTTGTAGGGGGGTGTTCACACCCGAACACAGTAAGTGCCCGTAAGAGTGTGTCATCAGCACATATAAAATAATACCATAAGTCTGGGGGAAAAAACCTCTCCTATCGAGAGTAAAAAGTGCCCCAGGGTCCTAATGATCACCGACACTCCGATGTGAGCATAGACGTAAGTGAGGCGTGAGTGAAATACCCAACATGCTCCACCACATGCATATCCTTGGTTTGTAGCAACTCCTAGGATCTAAGAGAGGGTGCTAACATTTATTGTGTCATGTTGTCATCTCCTAGTTGTGAGCTCTATCAAAGTCAAACATAGACATTGATGCTTTGACATGCTCTAGGTATGTGCATGCATTTAGTGCAGTCATTCAACTCAGCTTGTTTTGAGGTGCATTTCCTGGACAGGCCATTTCACACATGGGTGGCATTATTTCACAACTGGTCGGCCATCTTTGTGGGTGACTATTTGGACTGCAGCAGGTTGGCCAGTTTCAACAGCTAGTCAATATCATCATGAGCAGGTTGGTCCTTCTCCAGCCCTTTGACCACCCTCCAACATCATTTTCTTGCCATCACATCCATCGTCCTGCCATCGCATGCATTCCTCATCTTGACCTTAGTCAAGCATCCTCACTAACACTCCTCCACGTGCAAGGGCTGACTGTTTGCAGCCTTGTATCAGTTTTCAAATCAAAGTGTTCCTTTCACTTGTATTCATCTTAACTCTTATCTTCTCTCCTCACTCCATGTCACGTTGTCGTGCCGCTACGCAGACACAGTGTGAAAAACTCGAAAGTGCATTGTCATTCGGCTTTCTTATCGATCTAGAGAGTCAATGCCACATTAGTCATCAGTATCAGTTTCCATAATGTGGATGGTTCAAAAATACTAGATTGTCGGACAAGTTTTTGATATTTTGGATATTATTTCTTGTAAATATCCAAAAGCTGCAGACAACTTCTAAAACAGGATGACATGTAAAAAAAAACAAGTGGCTTTTAGTCATTTTTGGGGGATTTTATGCAAAAAGAAGGATTGACGAAATCGCACGACATACGATCGCAATTTACAGGCAGCAAACAGCACTCCGAACTAGGAGAAGAAGGAGTAATCTAGGAGTATTCTTATCAGGTGTCCTAGTATATTACCCCCCTTTCGGAGCCAATGAAAGTATCAAATTGACAGTCTGAGTAGCAGAGAGAAAGCTATTGTTTTATGCACATTTTTGTTTTACAAGAGATTTATCTTCTCACGATGCAAAAATAAATTGAAAGGCTTCATCTCTATGAGTATTCTTCTACATCTTCTATTTCTTTAAATCCCTTCTCTTCTGTCTACTCCCGTTCGTGAATCTCCCTCACCCTACTGTCTCTTACCCCTGTAGTAGACTTTCGACTCCAAACGCTCCGACAGTGGTGAACCCAACGTGAAAGTCGGCAGCAAGTGTGAAAATATGGGAGATTCTACAAGTTCAAGTGGTGGTGATGCTTTATAGCAAATGATTGCTTTGTTGCAACAACAACAACAACAGTTATTGTTACAATAGCATATGCAAACTTGGCAAGAAGCAGTAAGAATTGATTCCTTAGCTGTGAATGCATTGCAGATGGTGGGACAAAAATTGAAGCAGTTTAAGGGTCAAATCCGGTTATGAAGAAAAGATATTGTTTCATGGGGTACCATAGTATGCATGGAGTTCAGTTGACCTTACCCTTTCTTGACGGTGTGCCAATAAAAGGGTGTGATATCTATGAGAAGAATGAAGAGCTGAATGAGAAGGGATGTACAAGGTTTGTGGCTGATCATATTATTGATTGTGATAGAATTTTGAGCCGTCTTAAAGAAGTGCATTTGACTCTATTAGGAGAAAAGTCGGTTTTGGAGTGGAGGAAGTATTAGTTGTTGGGCACATGTGTGGACCATATGGAAGAAAGCCCTCACCAGTAAAGATTGATGCCATGAGCAAGATGCAGAAGACATGTTCGAATGTATCCAAGGTAATAAGATTTCTAGGTGCATGTGTCTTTTACTTGATATGGATTTCACATTTTGCTCATGTGGCTGAAATTTATACCAACTCTTAAGAAAAGAGCAAAAGTTTTGGTGGGGTAAACAACATACAAAGGCAGTTCAAAAGTTAAAGAGTTTATTGATTTCAGCCCCAACAATAAAGAGAGCAAATTATGAGAATGGGCAACCTATTATTCTCACCGTGGATACAAGCCCAATTAGCATTGGTTGGGCAGTGGGTACGGAAGATGCTGATGGAAATAGCTATGCCATTCGGTTTGGAGCAAAGGTCCTCAATGAATGGCAACGGCGGTATTCTCAAGTCAAAAGAGAGCTTTGGGGTGTAGTGACAGCCCTTAAGTGTGATAGGGAGTATTTTATGGGAGCTGATGTAGTGGTAGAGACTGATTGTCTACCTCTATTGGGCATGATAGTAAATTGTTCAACTCCTGATATTGGCATGTTACGGTGGATTGCATATATAAAGTCACTTAACCCTGATTTTCAGCATATTGCAGGTAGAGAAAACCCTATGGCTGACATGCTTGCACAAGCAAGGTTTGAAGATAAAGAGGAGCTGATGAAAGATGAAGAGGACGATGTGATAGGTGCTGAAAACGACTTTATGACAGCGGGGAATGAGTATGTAGTTGCTGTTACTACATGTACAATTGCTGTAACAGGGATTTCAGTAGTAAGAAAAGAGCTTACAACCATGGAGAAGAGATAGGCAGTAGAGAGAAAGCATCATCAGTGTTATGCTTTAGTGAGAACACGATTTCTGGAAGAGTTGTATGAGGATGATTGGCTGAAAATAGACCAATACCTCAGCCTCATGACAAAGAAGGCTGAGTGGTTTGAAGTTGAATTCAAAATGATTTTAAAAAAAAACTTATGGGTTTTTCTTGAAAGACGGATATTTATGGAAGCATGCAAAGAAAAAGAGATGAGCTCCAGCACATGTATTGGGAGATAGGGATTCCCAACAACAGGTGATGTAGGAGTTTCATGAAAGCTTATGGGCTGGACATAGAGGAGTTTGGGGCAGATTTGCCAAGATCAAAGAGAAGTATTGGTGGCAAAACATGTATAAATATATGGAGCATTATGTGGAATCATGCAATGTTTGTCAAATGTATTCCACGGTAAAGTATAGGGATGGATTGCAACCGACTTATCCATTGTCTATGCATTACAGATGGATAGTTGATTTGGTTACTATGCCTCCAGGTTTATAGAATATGAGATATCTTGTGCTTGTACAAGAAAACTTGGCAAATCAAGTGGAAGGTCGAGCTCTTAGTGCAAAGACTACTTAAGCGGTTTGCAGGTTCTTATTGGAAGAAGCCTTTTGCAGATATGTTTGTGTCGGTAAAGTGGTTGTAGATAGAGAGAATTGGATGCGGATGAGGCTTGTGACTTCTTTTCATGATTGGGTATCAAGCTAGCTTTAACTTCAACCTACGATCCTGAAGCAAATAATGAACGTGAAGGCATTAGCAAAGTCATGCAAGGGCAGGATGAAAGAGTTGCCAAGAATATTACCCTTTGCTTTGTGGGTTGATAGGACCACTGATAGTGCAGTTACAGGGTATATGCCTACTGAATTAATGTATGGACAACAGCCAAACATCATGCCTATTAAGGATACTATTGCTACTTGGAGTGTTCTACCATGGGAAGAGGGTTTAAATAGAGAAGAGTTGCTGGTTCTACGCATTAGATAGTTAGAAAGAAGGCCTAAAGACATTGAGACACCCATGAAAACGCTAAAGACTACAAGGATCAAGAACAAGAAGAGGTTTAACAAGCAGCATAGACTTTGACCACGAGCTATAGAAGAAGGGGACTTGGTGCTTGTTTATAACAACAGCTTGGAAAATCAGCATAGTGCCAGTTAAAAGATGGCAAAGCGGTGGTTTGATCCATATGTGGTAAGGTTTGTTTTTGACAATGCTCCCTATGCATTAAATGAGATGGATGGGACAGCTCTAAGGATTCCAGTGGCTAGAAAATGTATCAACCTCTTTAAACATAGGGAGTCTTCAATATACGTATCCTAGTATTTTAACCCCCTTTCAGAGCCAACGGAAGCATCAGATTGGCGGTCTGAGCAACAGAGAGGAAACTACTGTTTTATGCACGTTTTTGGTCTACAAGAGATTTATCTTCTCGGGATGCTGAAATAAATTGACAGGCTTTATCTCTATGAGTATTATTCTACATCTTCTATTTCTTTAAACCCCTTCTCTTTCATCAATTGCTCTCCTTGAATCTCGCTTCACCCTACTATCTCTTACCCCCGTGGTAGACTTTCGACCCCAAACACTTCGACAACATTCCTACTTACATCGTGCTCTCTAATACTCCTGATCAGCATCGTCTCCTTTTTCTTACGTTTATTGCCATAGTAAAACAAACCCTTGGACACTCATGCAGCACATCCAATTCATGGTCTGGAAGAAACGAGATGACAAAAGATTAGGCTTGAGCTTCTTGGAATCATCTAACTACTCCCAAACTGCAAGTGGAGTGGCTTTATTGGATGTGTGATTGCATCATTCCAAGATCTACATACGACTCCACATCCTTGGATGTTAAAGGCGATGGCTTTGTTAGGACAGGCTGGATTGAATCCATGGGAAATTTTGCCACTTTAGGTGGGATCACAACTAGGTGTTACTATCTCTTCATCAGTCTTGCTATCTCTTGGTCTCCTGGAGGGGAAGTATTGTCACATATGGAGGGATCCTCCATTCAACTACTAACATGCTAAATCCTTAGTGGGTGGAATTCTAGCAACGCTCAGGAACCTGTATAATGCTAAATGAAAGAGGACTGCACACAAGACTGATGTGATGGAAAGTAGCCCCTGCCTGAGTGCCAAAAGAGGGCAGGGCAGTGAGGGCACCAAGATGGAGCAATGGGAGGATGAGAAAGCTGGCGATAAGTGAGAGAGGATTGAAAATGCTGATGGCTGCATGAAGAATACTGCGAAAGTAAGAAAGTGACTGTGATCAAAGATAAAGAGGTAACCATGAGTGGCAAAAAGTTAGCAGGCATAAATAGGCGAAGTGATCAAAACTGGCTGACGTGTTATAAACAGGTGGGATCACCTGAAAACCTGTGGATAGGTTGTGAAAAAAGGTAAAAAAAGTGATGATTGACCCTTCGGAGTCGAGAATGGGTGAAAATGGCCACATGGCAGCAACGTGGAGAGAATCATGACTGGTTTGCTGCATGATTACTAGGGCTGCACAACCACCAAGATTGACTGCCATATGGGCTAGTGCCACCACATCGTAGATGAAGATTGTTGAGTGTGGATGGAAAGGGTTGATGGACTTTTGACTAGTGCTCGAGCTCCAAACTTCCTCGTCTTGCATAGATGGAGGTTCATAACCAGGAGATGGACATGGAATGATATTGGAGCATGTGGGCTGAAGACGCGGCTGGATGACAAGAGATGGGTTGTTGTTTCTTTTTTTTGCGGGGGGGGGGGGGGGGGGGGGTGTGTGTGGGGCATGCGGGGGTAGAGTTTATTAGCATTACAAAAGGCCAACGTGGCCGATGAGACCTCAACAAGTAGTGCATGAGAGGTGTGTTCTTGTTGTGGAATATAAAAGCACAACACTATCAAACCAGCTGACATTAAGCATCATTGTGAGGCTGTGAAAACTACGATATCAGGCTATGCAAAAAGAAAATCTAGACAAAGGTATGTAGTTGTAAAACATGAGAGCTCCTATGTCTATGCAAGGATAAAAGGTAAGTCAAAAAACAATCTACTTCTGAGAAAAGGCTGGCCGAAGTAATAGAGTAATGACTAAGGTAATGTCCTCACATGTTTGGTCTAGCCTTTAGGATCCATATCATGGGACGTTGTAGGATCTAATGTATCATTTTAGAGGTGAGGTGTCTCGATTGGTACCTCTTGTAGTGGGTAATGATGGCATGGATTCATGATGGTGAGAGCTGTGGGCTCGTCTCCCAAGGGGTCTAGGGCGTCTCACTCAACCTAGGGCCAACGCTTGCTCCAAGGTGATGCCTCGCAATGTTGTCTTGCCCTAAGCTAGAGGTGGTCTCCTATGAGGGGCTAGGGAGGGTGTTGGCAGGTACTAGTTCTCACCCTAGTAAAGAAGTCAATCACAACTTTGTTTGGGTCACTCTGATGGTGCTTCCCTCCTATCTCTCATGAGGTCTCCCTGTGTCACTGAAGCTCTAACAGAAGTAGCCCAAACATCTCTGATTCTCAAACTCCATGATCCAGCATAGAGGTCCAGAACCCTTCCTAAAGAGGTCATGGTATCTTCCTCTGATTGCAGAATGCAGCATGCATCGGCAAGTGTAGCGTTCCCTGAACTAAACCTCCACTCTAGAGAGCTGGCACATGTGATGTTTTGGGGATATGTCCTCAAATTTCCTAGTCTCTATCGTCAACTAATGTGAATATTTTTTTTTTGCAGCGGGCCGGGAAGGGGGTTTGTATGTTAAAAAGGGTCTAAGAAAGGGTTTTTTTTCATTTTAGGTGTGACCCACCCACACATTACCCGCCTCTCCCACCCTCCCACCCTCCTGTCCCCCGCCCCACCAAAGAAAAAAAACTCTCTAGGAAGATGTACAGAGTTGATCTATGGTGCATTTGAGGCTGTGTGACAAGAGGGTGTCCTTATAGGCTGGTCATATGGTGAAGCCCTCCTCAGATAAGCACAAAATGTATGTTTGATAATGTGCCATCTTCTTGCCAAGTTGTTGTACAGGATGCAACCAAGTCATACTCCATGTCCAGCCACACAATATCCATTCTAATCGCTTGGTTTAAGTCTGGATGGCTGAGTAAGAGGTTGGGATATGGTCGTATGCTGAAGCCATCCTCAAATAACTGCAAAATGTTTGTTTGATATTCCATCTTCTTGCCAAGTTGTTGTACAGGATGCATCCAAGTCATACTCTATGTCCACTCATACAATATCCATTCTAATCACTTGGTTTAACTCTGGATGGCTGAGTAAGAGGTGGGGATAATCTAGACTTTAATCAAAATGTGGTAGAGCCTCTATTCTGATCTCATGTAAGCTCAAGCCTCATCTTGGTGCGCATCTAGGCATACCAATTGGTATGGAAGATCCCATAATTGATGAAGAAATGTCACCACATGAAACAGAGCCTCTGTCATGAGGGGTGCTGCACCTAGCTCTGCTATGATAATCTCATGTGGCATTGACGGTTTGCTGCGACTCATGCGTGCTATCATCATACTAATTGTCTCTATATGGGCTACCATCCATCATAACGATCCCTCTTTGGATCATCCTGCCATACCAGCCGCTCTTTTCTGGTGCAATATAAGCTGGGTCCCAAGATCTCTGCTCCATGTAGAAGGGTTGGTGTGACCAGTGTCTCATATAACCTTAACTTAGTGTGTAGTTCCTGGAATTGTATGTTTGCATGTTGTCATTCTAGGGCACCAAGGGCTGCAAACCCATGTGCAATCTAGTACGGCAGCCTCTCTCATGTAATAACATGGTCCTCTAAAAGTAATGCGTAGATACACATAGATCGAACAATCTCAATGACCTCCCCACCAAGAGTAAACTGATGATCTGATCTAGTCATCCAAGAGTGAGTAGTGTTAAAAATTTGTTTCCCTTGATTTCCAGATCAGTCTCTGTTAGTATAGAAAGTCTACAAAGCATCCATATGTCACAATAAGCCTTCTGATAAGTCTGAAATTAGCACTATGTCATTTGTGTACAAGAGACTAGAAATCAAGACTCGAACTAGTCTTGCTCCAGGGCCTCCTAGTCTTCCTATGCATTCTGCTATCTCATATGTGTCCAAATAGTGTAGGTGATAGCCTTGCTTCACCCCAATAGTATTGGTTAATGTAATAGAAATGCCTTTTGGTGGCCGTACTTGATTGATCATAGACTCATATAGTGCCTTTCTCTCCCATTTGCATTTTATTTGGTACTCTTAGGTCTTGCAACCACTTCAATAGTTTGGCACACGGTATCATATCAAATGCTTTCTTACACAAAACAATAGTAGATTGTCTTCCCATGTACCCATCCCTCCCCTATGATGGCTCTAAGTATAAACACGTGATCTGAGGTAGCGTAGCCTCTCTTGAAGCAAGCTTGCCCCAAGGCTCTATATCTATGCTTCTTTGTCCAAATACTCAGCTCATGCTCCAGGACAAATAGGTAAATCTTGGCTAGCTAGTTTGCGCTCATGATAGTGTTGGGGAGCATAGCATTTCTACTCTTGAAAAGTGGCATGATCGTGTTCTTAGTCTAATTGCTTGGAAAACCCTCACTAATGGCTCTATTAAACATGTGTGCTGAGAGCCCAGCCACTATATCCTTGGCATATGAAAAATGCTCAATCACTACACCATCTAAGTCTTGAGCATTGCCTGTGTGCAATCTGCTAATGGCCTCTAAAACCATGCTCTATGTAAAGAAATTGCCCATTATTGAATTGACTATAGTGAGATGCAGTAATCAATGGCTATTGTGGAACATCATATGGATCCCTAGTATATATAGTTGTGCCATATCTCTGGTGCCACAATGGGGATGGAGTCCTTTCTCCTGAAGCTTCTTCCATGCTCTTTTGCTGTAATTCCCTAGAAAGATTTCATACACTTCGTTCTCTATCCTTGCTAGGTAGTTACACCTCTTCTTTTGTACAAGGCCTCACATGAGCCTCTTTGCTTGCTTATGTGTTGTGTGGCCAAAAGTGTGATTTCTTGCTGTACTTTGTTTCGCATGCTGCAATATCAATCATCATACTAGCTGTTTTGGGGAATCGAGTGGGGTGGGGGGTCCTTGTTGAGTTTCGTGTGGGAAGGCATAAGTTTCGCAATGTTTCAAACCTTTGCCAAGCTCGCTATGAGCTTCTCTAAAGATATGTATGGATAGAGAGTGAAAGCCCATTATAAACTGTACCGCTATAGATTCTAGACGTCTCTTTGGTGAAGTGGTCATTTTAGTATCTAGATAATGGAGCAGATGTCACATGCATAGTGCACTACTAGCCCAAGAGGTCTGCCTGAAATAGAAGTCCTATATGTCTTGCATCAGTGTAGGTGACCCATGAGGTAATCTATTGTACTGACTCCTGCTCTATTGTTCCAATAAGTCAACTCGGAAGCAATGTGCTAGACATCAATTAATACAAGATTGAGAGTTGTGCACCTTAAAGATTGCTTTCTTTCAAGAGGGCATGATAGATATCTAATGTGCCTACAGTTTATTGGCGCTTTGGTACCATCTCATTCAGCATGTGTTGACTTTGAGCCCCATTCTTGCCCTTGTTGAAAAGGGACAATGAAGCAACTAGAAGTCTAAGAATTCAGAAGCTCTTATAGATAGATCTACAAGTGCAGTCTTATAAAGATTACACAGCACACTCTGCAAAATCTGAGCAAGGAATAGAGACTACACAACAAATTAGAGAAGAACAGAAATTTCTTTCATTCCAAATAGACTAATACAAGATGGCTCTATCCACCACCCTTGTGCTTCCACTGTGAAGCTTAGATAGCAATCACGACACATGAGCTTAAAGCTAATTGGAAAAAATTTGACTAGATAGATAATCATGGTTTTGAGGGGATTGCCTTTTTATAGCCCACAAAAACGGTTAGGTTCACCTAACCAACCTACTATATTATGAACCCGTGCTACTTAGCCAAGGAATACTCCCTTTACCATTGGGTCAGGGGTCCTGCGCCCCTGACCCCCCACTAGGGGGGGAGATGTTGCTCCCCCTAGGACCCCCCCAAAAATAAGGGGCCACCCAAGCTCACACATGGGATCTCCTCATAATAGGGGCCTTACAACTTTGAGCACCATGGATCATTGGTGGCACCTTTCAAGGGTCCGTCATTGAGCGCATTTAAAAAGTTTATCATTTTGAAAGTGTCTTTTGGGGACTTGTGAGAGGATTACCAACTGGTCATCAGCTAAGCCAGAGAAAGATCAACCCAAGTCATTGTGTCTTTTGTATGACTCGCATGGAGACTTTCTTATTTATTCAACTCATACCTAGTGGCTCATTAAGTATGGTCTTATCTATCTTGCTATGCGACAGGCCATTGCACATCATCAAGCCTGCAGACTGGATATTTGGACACTTTCCTGGAGGACCTTTGGAAGCAGAACATCAGATCCTCTTCAATTTTTCTGATGGTGGGAATTACAGCATATATAGTTGACAAGGAATTACTTACTTTTTTATTCTGAATCGGGCATTTCTTCGTGTGTGTGGCATGGATTCAACATTACTACTCTGGCAACTCTGTTTTCTGGGAGCAGCTTGGGTGATTGAAAAGGAGAAGCTTCAACCATGGTTTCAGGCGGTCAGGATACTAGATTTGGCACATTAACCTCTCTTTGAGTTTTAACATCACTTACATAGGACTAGCGTGTTGGCTGGATGGCTCAAATATGCTGGATTCTTTTTAATACATTACATTTTACAAAGAAGAAAAAGAGAGGGATTCCTTATCTCATGCCTGAATTGTTACTGGATGATCCAGCTCTTGCTGTTTAGGTGGTGAATAATCCATTGGTGGATCTACCTGAGGAGGAATTAACTGTTCATCCCAGCTCACAAAGTAAAGATCTCCATCCAGGTCACTGCCAGAACATTCGCTCGGATGGGGCCTGCAGCCAAATTTTCAAAGTTTTACTAAAGTTCCTGTTGTGAATTTGTATATTAGCACAACACTTGGGGGGAAATCTGTGAATTAGAACAAAATCTTACACTTTTCCCTGGTGGTCACATATCTTCATATATGGAAATTACACATCTTGCAGAAATTTCAGTTTAGCACTAAAGTAAGCATCCCAGGTAGCATTGTCATAGATATGCTAGCTCCTACACAGGTCATATTAATATTCCTTAACGGCCCTATAATCCATGCACAAATGTGTGACCTAGTAATATGATATGGCATAGCCCTTATAGTGATTATAGAACATCATGACCAACTAACTCCTTTGAAATTATCTTGCCACTCACAAAATGAAAATCGCATCCATATTGCACAACATTAACATCATTCAAAGAAAAATTTTAGAATTCCTAACTAGTTCTCACCTTGCACCCTTTTGTGGAAACACCACACAGTCAACCATATGATGGAGAGCCGGAACATCAACTGTAGTCAATACACGAACATCTCCAGGATGAAGGCAAGGATTCTTTGCCACAATAACTCTTCCTCGTACAATACATACAGGTTGGGAGGATCTGTTTATCCCATGCACCTGAACTGGATCAAGACCGTCACCAAAAAACTTATGTGGACCACCTGGCAAAGCAGAAACACACACAAATACTTCACCATAATTCAATGTTGCTGTTTCATCCATACAACCCATCAAAAGTCGACCTTTGGAAACAAAGATTCGTGACTTCTTTTGAAGATCCATAAGCTGCATTGCTCTAAAAGCATATAATATTCTTTTCAGGAATGGTTCACAGCCTGGGTAATATCCAGCTGATAGCATTTGTATTATCAACTGTTGACAGTCACCACTACCAAAGGTCTGCATGACATCAAGAGCCACTCCATGATCCTCTACCATCTGATCCAGGTTTTGCATCACCTTTCTCTGCATGTTCTCAAACACAATATCTTGCACTCCTAGAGTTGAAAGGAGAATAATGATTTGCCGGTTTAGATAGCTTGGGATTGGATGGCTCCAGCTGAGAATATCCAAACCAATTTGTTTTGATGGAAACTTATCCATACTTGGCCTTAGAGAAAGTTTGTAATAACTATTAGGATCAACAGCAACCACACCTTTATAACCACCATACCTGATCTGAAATAGGGAAGGTATACCACACCGAAACTTGCACCTTTTAGCTACAGCAGTTGCAAAGCTTTCAGAAATCTTGCCTATTCCATCTGAGAAACAGTACGTATGGGTCTCATCCCAAATGTCTTGAATTTTGCAAACTTCACCAGGGTAGACATCCAGTGATTTGGTTGAAGAACTGAACGACTGACCCATTCTGGCTGCACACTTGGCCACATTTCTGATTTCTAGGAAGTCACCCATCCAGTTTCGGATCATTTCAGCTGATGTATTTTGATCAGAAGCATAAAACCACACACCATTCTCTCGTAATTGACTTGATGAGAAAGCAAGAAATTCGAATTTCTTATCACCTATTGTGATACCACTGGAAAGGACGGAACAAATGTGTTTTTGTATATCTGAAGAGGCAATAGGAGATGATGATTGCAACTTTTTCGGAAGGGTCAGTGCAGTTGAGGGGATTTGTTCATAATCCTCATCCACAAAACTGATTCGCAAAAAATTATCTATATTCTTTATGTAGTGTCTTGTCACACGGTTGGAGATATCAGCTTCTGGGCCCTCAAAATAAACCCTAGATGGACTAACATACACTCTGCGTATCCATACTAGATCATCATCTAACCAGTCTGTGAACCTATTACTGCGAGACTTTCTATGCAAAAGTTTATTTCTCTGAGATCTGAACCAATTTTCTGGATTATAGCATGTATCTTTTCTTCTTTTTAACCTTTCCAACAAGAAGACTATGCTTTGCACAGGCATCTCCATGCTGGGTTCAAGCAACTGGATGAATTGTTGGTTGAGGTCAGGTCCACTCAGATATCCATGCTGAACAAGGGAATTCAAAGAAAATATCACCTCGAAAGGTAGTCTGTTGACATACGAGGAAGACAAAATGGGAGTAACAACTGCTTGAGGTACGCTGTAAGGGAATCCAGGTGTTATTGATAAGTGTTTTTCCTGTAAAGGGAAGTCTAATTCTGCACTGATCAAGTGGTCCAATGCCTTGTCTTTGTCCTGGGGGAGTTCCATACAGTAGCTAAAGGATTGCCCCATGATACCTTCTTCTAGAAAGTCTCTTGTGCGAAACCACTCCACCTCAGTAAATTCGCAGATAAAATCATTTGCATCATTACTGAAGTACTCCGGACCTTGGATCTGCTGAAAAACGAGGGGAGCACTCCATACCTGCAATCAAGCCCACAGGATCTTATTTCTGTCCAAGCCACTAAGCTATACCACATTGTATTCAGAGCTATGAATTGATTTGAACCTTAGGATAGCACATCTGCTGCATGTTATGAAAGGTCAAACACCTCACTTCAGAAATTGGAAACATTCGAACACTTGAAGGAACAGAGAATTGGCTCTCATTGATCAATTCACCAGATTTTTTTTGTAGAAAGAAATTTGCTTTCCAGTCTCCTCTCTTTCCAGCATAAGCAAAGCACAACAGCTGTGCTGGACACTACACTGACCCCTTGTCAAGGCAGCAGTTTAGTAATCACCACACAAAAAACTAACAGTAGCGGCTTAATAGTCAAAGTTGCAGCACAACCATTCAACTCTTTGAGCATTTCCTCAAAGTTGCAGCACAACTATTCAACTCTTTGAAAGTTTCTGACCTGTAACTTGGGGTATGATCAGCAAAGTAGCTGTGAGGAAGTCTACCCATCAGCTCAAAACTGTTAACAGACATGTTTTTATCTGTCTTCTTCTACATTCATCTCCTGGTTGTGAACCTCTGTTAAAGTGGGGGGAGGACATTTGGAGCTCTGACACATTGTGTATGTAAGTCTTTTGTTTGTAACAGCAACCTTTGTCATACGCATATCAGGTGGAGATTAGGGTTTCTCCATCTTGTCCATGGCATTCTCAACCCTGTCCAGTATGTCCTGCAGCCCACATGGCTCCCTCTTTACAGCAGATAACTTTTTTTCTGCAATTCATGGCCATTCCCAGGTCAGACAGACAGTTCCAGATCAGGACAGACAGCAGGACGGCAGCATATTTTGCAAGTGGCCACTTTTGTGGGCAGTCAGCAGTTTTGACTGCGTTCCAACCAGCATTAAACAGATCATGTGAGTGCTCCCTATTCTTAAGACTGGTCTCCTGCTGCTCCATCATTGCAATCAGCCTCCCCTCTTCTCAACACTGCGGCATTCATCTTCCAGCCACCAGCGTCATCTTCTCTCCTCTCTCCTCAGTTAGCCTCTGCTGCTTTCACAGTCCAATGCTCTCATTGATGTGGCAGTGGACACACATGCAGCAGCTGTGTATTCAGCTTTCTTTACATTCGTTCAGATCAGTCTTTTGTTTCCTTCACTTCTATCTGCGATCTGTGTGTGTGTGTGTGTGTGTGTGTGTGTGTGTGTGTGTTCTTTCTTGCTTCTGTACTGCACTCTCACATGGTATCATTTGCCTAGTGTGTGACACCAAGAGATCCCAGCCTGCTGCATTTTCCCCCCTTCTGCCCTCTTCTTGGCCTGATCATGCTGGTCCCATGCAGGCTCCATTGAGGACACAACTACTAGATCATTTGCAACCAACCTTTCTTTAGCAGATTCAAAGGATTTGAGATGTCTGACCGCTCTGATTGGCAGGACTGTAGGGATCAGGAGCTCAGTTGAGTCCAAGAGGATTGCTGTGAAGGCCAATAAGATGGTGAGGATTATCCCAAGTACTGTCCAGATCAGGAGGATCATCACAAAGACCATCATGATCATGAGGATACGTTGTCGTGCCACTACATGGACACAGTGTGAAAACCTCCGGAGTGCATCCTCATCCAACTTTCTTATTGATCAAGAGAGTCAATGACATCTGAGTCATTAGTGCTAGTGTGAGTGGCACGGATGGTCCAAAAATACTAGATTTTTGGACAATTTTAGCCTATTTTAGATATGTTGGATATTATTTATTGTAAATATCTGAAAAAGCTAGGAAAACTTCTAGATTAGGATGGCATGCAAAAAGCAAGTTGCTTTTTCAGCCAGTTTTGAGATTTTTCATAAAAAAGAAACATTGGCAAAATCGTGCACGTCGCAATCGCAAAACATCACTTTGAACTGAGAGAGGAAGGAGTGATCTGCGAGATCTTTGACCAGGCATCTTAGGGTTTTAACCCTCTTTCGGAGCCAACGAAGCCATTAGATTTGGGTTCCGAGCAGTAGAAAAGAAGTTGTTGTTTTGGATGCACATTTTTGGTCTACGAGGGAGCTCTAGAAGATCTAATGCTTGGAAATTGCTTCTGAGTAGTACCAGACAAGGAATTTCAAGTTCTGTCAATACACATTGATTCAATTGATTGTACTTTGTCTTTATCGTGTTTACCTCTTGTCTATTCTTTTTCTTCTCTTCCATCTCCTATCTCTACTTCCTTCTATCTCTGATCCCCGGTGGATACGACCTTTCGACAAAAACCCCTCCGACATTGATGAACCCGACATGAAAGGTTATCAGAAGGAAAGACAAGATAGGAGAACTTTCGAGCACAATTTCCAATGATGTTTTGCAACAATTGGTGCAGAATATGAATATGCTTATGGAGGTACAACAACAACAACAGGTGATGCAGGCTTCTGCTCAAAGAAAAAGTGTTGTGATGAATGCTCTGCAAGCAATTGAGCATGAAATGAAGTTGAAATGTATCTGCATATATACATACCTATGCTCAAAAGATGAAATTCTTTGAAGTGGCTCAGCTTGCATGGAGCCGGTATTTTGTACGTGTTACTGTACATGAACTAAAAGCATGAATTATTGAATTGTACATGCAAGATGTTGACTGGGTAGTTTTCAAGAAGACACTGAGGGAAGAATTTTACATTGATTACGCGTAAGACTTTTCAGGAGTGGATTACACAACCCAATAAGGGTCTTGTGGCTACAAAATTGTTAAGAGAATTTGAAAGTTGATTTGAGCCGTTAGATCTTGTAGAACAGCAAGCTCTTGCAAGTCAAAAAATTGAATTGTTTTTGCAAGTAGCAAATCTTGAGCTTTAAGAGAAGCTTGGTGATTTGCTAGAGGATCAGACTACAGAGACAGGTCTTAAAACAAAGTAGAGACATATCAAAGAAGCTGTTACTGCACTTGTGAAAAAGCATAGAAGAAGAGAAAGATTGCATGTCTCTAGCTTGCTCACTGTTACGGGCAAAACACTTGATGTATCCAGTAAGCCACTCACTTCTGTGGCTAAACCTATGGTTGTACCTGCTATTGTTTCCATTGTTAGGAAAGATGTCTTAAACAAATTGGTCAAAGATATCCGAGATCTTCAATTGAAGGTTGCAAAATTGAATAAAAAAGGACAAGAGGAAAGGGGATGGGCAACAACCCTTAAGCCAGGAAAAAGATATATGTGGTGTGATAGTTTGCAGCATGAGAGAAAGGATTGTGCTGTCTATTAGGAGGCCTTGGCACGACAGCTCATCTTTTGGAAAGATGGCAAGATCCATGCACAAGAAACGAGATTGCCTCTTGCTTTGAATTTTGGAAAGGGAGGTATGCAGAAGTTGTTGGAAGACTTGGCTGTCCAAAATGCTTATGCGGCTGTACATGCTTCTACTTTTGATCTACAGTTGGATAGAATGCATGGCCAAGTAATAGTTGGTCCAAAGGCTGCAATATGGACGCATGCATTGCATGCAGCTGAAAAGAAAAAAGTTTCTGATAGTGAAATGTCTCATGCAAGGCAAGACATTCGTGACATAACTAGTTGGGACTCACCAGTAGATGCATATTCAGTGTATGCATATCTAGCAAAGGTACAAAACACGGATGTGCTTGTGGAAGAGAAACGAAAGAGAGATGAAGATAATGCAGGAACATCTAAAAGAGTAACAAGAAGAAGTGTGGATCAGCCTAAAGCTACAAATCAACCACCTCCCAAGCATGTTATGGAAGAGGTCAGTCAGAAGCAAAAACAAGATAACAAACAAGAGGGCAAAAAGAAAGGAAAGTAGCCAGGATATAAGTTACAATCTAACAATGACACAGCCACAGATCTTAAGAAGGTTCTTGAAGAATGGATCTTAAACAGTTGGGTGGAATTCACCTTGGGAGAGGTGCTTGGCATCGCCAAGCGAGAATTTCATGATGAGATCATTGACATAATTAAGAGGAAGCGTCAGTTTCTCAGTGATACCACTAGTGCATTGCTGCAATTTGAAAGGAAACTGGTTTGTTGGGTATTCCGGCTGAATATAAGCATGAAGTAAGTACTGGATTATCTATGCAGGATGCTACTAATTAGGGGACAACATGTGAAAAAGATAAGAAAGTGGCTGAAAATGCATTGTCTTGTAGCAATATGCATGGTGGAGTAAGGCAGATGCAACGATATGGGGAAGAGACTCTAGGATTTATTCCTCGAAGTCATTACACAAAAAATCATTAGACCAAGGCTACCATTGAAACGATAGTGAAAATAGGGAAACGTGAAACTCCTTGTGTTGCTTTACTTGACCATGGGTCTGAGATTAATGTCATTGAGCCTGGATTGTATGAAAATGGTACATGGCTTGTGGACATTGATCATGGTTGGCGTATGAGGGCTGCAAATAATTCTTCGGGAGAGCTCTATGCTGCATGTCCTAATGTAAAAGTGACAATTGGTGATGTACAAGAAGAGCAACACTTCTTTGTGCAAGGTAATTCCTCATATGTGGTGATTTTGGAACAGCCTTGTATTACAGGAGTACATATGGAAACAAAGGTGCTTGATGATGGTTCTGCTTATGCAAGAGTCAAAAGCAAGGATGGAAGGAAAGCAGTCCAATTTCTTACTATTTGTGTTAATCATCCTAGAAATCGAGATACGCTTCAAGAGTCTCCTTTGGCTCCAAATGCAAGGAAATTTAAAGATCTAGATTTTCATTAAGTATTGCTGTAATGTGGGGCTACAATAATGTTGTTCAGAGGATATACTCACCTCTTGATGAAATGAAGCATGTATGTACTATTGGGTATTCTCAGTTTACAGCAAACAGTTCGTGTTGGTTTCAGCCTCTAGAAGCTATATACAAGGCTAAACGCATATCTATGAAACGGGCTACCAAGGAACTGAGAGCATTGGGACTATTAGTTGAAAATGAAGGCATTTCACGCGTCTTTTATGGGCTGAATATTAATGACACTATAGCTAAAATTTATAGAAAATTAGGCCAAAAACAGAGTGTTGTCAGTATGTTCTTTGGACATGTATGATGTTATAGCATTGTTTGCTCAGTAGGAAGAATTACAATGGGCTGAAGCACTTGTGGAGACAAAGTATAAGAACAGTTGACAAAAAGGTGAAACCAATTGCTTTGCCACTTCCACCAAAAAGTGAGGGTTTGTATGAAAAAGTGTCAAGGCAACCAAGCTTATGGGATCCTAAAGATATAGGTCATCAGTTTATATCTAAAACATTACAAGAATTGAAAGTTGGTGCAGAAGGGTTTCTTTTGCCAGCTGCTGAAAGAGACTGTTTTATGTGGATGTTGGCTAGGCATGGAAAGGCATTTGCATTTCAGCCAACTAAAATAGGTTGTGTGGATCCAAATGTTCTCTCTCCTATGGTAATATTTACTGTGCCACATGTACCATGGAACTTGAGGCCTATTCCAATGCCTAAAGCTTACTTGCCAAAGCTAATGGATTTGCTAAATGAAAAGATTCGCATGAAGATCTTGGAGCCCTCTTCAGTCCCGTACTCAAATCGTTGGTTTACTGTGCCCAAAAAGAATGGGGTTTTGAGATTTATTCAAGACATGCAACCGGTCAATAAAGTGACCATAAGAAATGTGGATGCAGGTCCCGTGGTTGATGAATTTGCAGAGGCTTTTGTAGGCAGAGCGATCTATTCTTTGGGTGATCTTTACTCGGGCTATAATGAGTTTCAACTTGTCCCGTTCCTACCGTTCCTGTTCCTTGACCTTGGACGTTCCCCCCGTTCCAAGGGTTCCCGTTCCCGTTCCCGTTCCCATTCCAAGTAACTATGCCTTGCATGTGATGGTGTGCCACGTGTGAGCTGAGGAGGCTGGTGTAGAAGAGATGGATGCGTGGGGATAGAAGATGTGACAAGAGTGTCGCAAGCAGTCCTCCGACTAGATGACCCTCCCCAAGGGATGCTAACTTATCTTGAATCTCCTTCATAAGTATCGATGTGGTTCTTCATAGTGGGAAAATTTACAAAAACATTTAGAAGTATTGAGGAAATGTTGTTTTGTGGGTCTAAGAGTGGAAGATTCAATTTCTTCAATCTTAGTGACTAAGTATCAAGGAAATAGTTTTATATGGAAATAAAAGTAGAAGATTCAATTTCCTCAATTCTAGTGACATAAACCATACAAGATTTATTGTGTTTCTTAAGTGCATATATCTTATGTATGAAAGGAAGCATCTCAATCTTTGAATCACTTTGCAAAGTTATAGTTCACCACTAAAATTCAAGCTTACCAATGCAATAATCAATATCTTGGTTGTATTGCTGATAGGGTCATGACACTCTATGTGTCTATAGATTGAAACCTTATAGGATATCTATTCTTACTAGGATTTCATGTGTATGTTTATGGGATGTATCTACCATCAATGTCTAGGAGAGCTGTTCCATCAAAGAATAATGTAATTGATAATCAAATCAAGAATACACGAATTCGCAAATTAAGCTTGCAAAGCTTGAAGATTTGGAAAGATCAGTAGCTTCAAAGGATCCACCTAAGGAAAGATTTTTCTCCATGCATATTTAGTGTGATAGTCCAAATCATAATCGTCGAGACAATGATTTATATAGAGAGGCTTTGTGTAAAAATTTGAAAGAATGCAAGATTCATGCTAGTACGACAGGATTGCCCCTTGCTACAAATTTCGAGAAGAACACCATATTAGAGAATTTGGAAATCTCCCAAGTCCCACTTTCGAATAAGGGGTAAATATGTTGTAGCCTTATCTCGAGAGTCATCCAAATAGCAATTGACTTGACCTGGTGTAAGGATAATAATTGGGTTTAGATCTCGACAATTGTGCATATGCTTTGATGTGAACAAGGACAAAAATCATAGTGGTGCAAGAAGAGAAAGAGCGGGCTTGTCAAATGAGTGTGTCTTAGAGGGTTGCCGAATGTGTGGAAGCACCTAAATGGAATCCACTAGAGGTTGGGGATGAGGGACGGTAATGAAATCCCAAAGGTCAAAGGTGTTGAGGATGGTTTCAATCTTGCATGAATGGTATAGTTAGTACCATCCATCCTCTGGTTGGGGGAAAGATTTTGGAAGGACGGGCATGTGCACTTGGGGTACTATGAGAGTGAGACATGGAACAGAGGTCTTAGAAAATGAGAAGGGAATAAAAATGTGAATGGATAGGGAATGGGAGGAAGACCGGTCATGGTCTGCATCCCAATCATGTCATGATAACTTTGGTCCTTGCCTTGATCCCCACATTGTCGGAGGGGTTTTTGTCGAAGGGTTGTATCCACTGGGGATCAGAGATAGAAGGAAGTAGAGATAGGAGATGGAAGAGAAGAAAAATAATAGACAAGAGGTAAACACGATAAAGACAAAGCACAATGAATTGAATCAATATGTATTGACAGAACCTGAAATTCCTTGTCTGGCACTACTCAGAAGCAATCTCCAAGCATTAGATCTCTTGGAGCTCCCTCGTAGACCAACAACGTGCATCCAAAACAACAGCTTTTTTCTGCTGCTCGGAACCCAAATCTGATGGCTCCGTTGGCTCCGAAAGGGGGTAAAACTGCACGACACCTGATCAAGGATCTCCCAGATCACTTCTTCTTCCTCTCTCAGTTCAAAGTGTTGTTTTCTACCTGTCAACTGCGATTGCAACATGCGCAATTTCGCCAATCTTTCTTTTTTATGAAAAATCCCAAAATTGGCTGAAAAAGCAAACTTGCTTTTTGCATGCTATCCTAATCTAGAAGTTTTCCTAGCTTTTTTGGATATTTACAATAAATAATATCAAACATATCTAAAATAGGCTAATATTGTCCAAAAATCTAGTATTTTTGGACCATCCATGCCACTCACACTAGCACTAATGACTCAGATGTCATTGACTCTCTTGATCAATAAGAAAGTCGGATGAGGATGCACTTCGGAGTTTTTTACACTATGTCCACGTAGTGGCACGACATCCATCCCCTCTGAATCTACACATCCTCCGGTATGTGCCAAAATCCTAGTTGTCACCGGATTCTGAGTCCTCCTCATCCTCTGCAACTATATCCTTTGTTTCTTCATCTTCCATATCTTCCTGACTAGCCCCTGTATCATGGCCACTATTTTCTTCAAATTCTGGCAACTCATAGGCATTAGATTCCCGCCTCTTGAATAATTTGATTCTTTTCCTTGCTACCGAAAGTTTTATGGTTGTCCCATCCAACTCATTTAATGCATAAGTAGCATTATCAAACACCTATCTTACCACACACGGTCCAAACCATCGTTTGGAAACTTTACGCATGGCACTATGCTGGTTGTCTAAATTGCTATCATAAACCAATACCCAATCCCCATCTTGTATGGTTCTTGGCCTCAATCTATGTCTTTTGTCAAACTATTTATTGTTCTATATCCTTGTCGCCCTTAACTTTGCAATTGTTGCCTCTATGTCTTCTGACTTTCTTTCCAACTATCTAATGTATAAGGCCAACAACTCCTCTCGATTCAACTCCTCCTCCCAAGGTAGCAACTTCATGTGACTGTCATCTCTTCTATCGGCATGATAGGTTTTTGTCCATACATCAATTTTGCAGGCATATATCCCGTAACAACACTATGAGTTATTTTGTCAGTCCACAAGGCATAAGGGAGCAATCATGGCCACTCTTTTATCTTCTCTCCCCATGCTTTTGCCAATGCCTTCACAATAGGTGAATGACCTCTTTCACTTTTTCCATTTCCTTAAGGGTTATAGGCTGAAGTTAAAGCAAGCTTTATCCCCAACCGTGCAAAGAAATCATGAGTTTCATCTGTATCCAGCTTACCTCTATCTGCTGTAATTTTACCCACACAGCCATACCTACAAAAGATCTCTTCTAAGAGAAAAGTACACACTACACTTGTTGTCTTAGTACGCAGAGCTCTCCCTTCCACTTGATTAGTCAAGTCTTCACGGGCAAGCACAAGATATCTCATTTGCCAAAGACCTGTAGGCATCGTGACTAAATCCACCACCCACTTAAAATGAAGAGACAATGGATATGTGGGTTGCAATCCATCCCGATGTCTCACAGATGAATACATTTGACATGTCGTACATGTTTTCACAAAGTGAGCAATATCCTTAAACATACCTTGCCACCAATATCTTTCTTTGATCTTTGCGAAAGCACCCCAAACACCTCTATGGCCAGCCCACAAGCTTTCATGAACTTCTTGCATAGCATTTACTTATGAAGCTCTGTCACCCAAAACTCACAATGGCATACCCTGTTTCTTTTTAGCATGTTTCCATAAGTATCCATCTTTTAAGAAAAACCCATCATCATCTTGCCTAATTGCCGATCCAATCCCGTTTGGGCTTGTATCAACAGTAATAATGATAGGCTTTCCATGTGAATAGTCAGCCTTTCTCAATGTAGGAGCAGATTTTAAGAGCTGCTTCAATTTCTTCATTGCTTTTTTATGCTTCCTTTCCCAATGAAATCTCTGACCTTTCCTCAAAAGCTGATATAGAGCATCAGCTACATGTGTAAAGTGAGGAATCCATATCAAATAGAACACACATGCACCCAAGAATCTATGCACCTTTGATACATTCGTGCATACATCTTGCATTTTATCCATCCCATCTATTTTTGCTAGTGATGGTCTTCGCCCATAGGGCCCACACATATGCCTAACAATCAAAACCTCTTCAACTCCAAAGACAAACTTTTGTCCAGAAAGAGTTAAATGCACCTCTTCTAGATGCGTCAAAATCCTCTTGCAATCCACAATATGGTCTGCAACAAACTGTCTACACCCATGGGCATCCATCTCTTCATTATTTTCATCCACTACACACCCTTTGATTGGAACATCATCCAAGAAGGGCATTGTCAATTGTGGTATAAAATCCCTGAGCACCCTATTCATAGCATTTGTCATGTGTGCCACTAAGTTTATTGCACCCTGCAGGAGAGTACACATCCGTACTAACCCCGAGGGAGTCTTCATGGTTGTGACATCCTAAGTGCCCCAAATATGCCCTGCATAACCCAAATTGCCCCAAGAGCCCCCCAATGCTACAAATTGCCCAAATTGCCTCGCCCAATATTGCTCCAAAATGCCACAAATTCCCAAATTCCCCGAATGTCCCTCTAATTGCCCCAATATCCCTCAATGCTCCAAATTGACCCAAATGTCCCAAAATTGACTCAATTACCCCCATAGCTCCACATTTCCCTTAATTGCCCCAAATGCTCTAATTATCCCAATTTTCCTTGAAATTAGGCAATATAAATGGATGTTTATCTTGGAATTGAGGATAGGACTGAAATTTGATTGTGATATGCAAGAGTTGAGAATGCATCAAATTTGAACTTTGCATGGACTCGTGATTGTCTTATGGCTTGTCTTGACACTTTGAATCTTCAACCCGCGAGAGAGAGAGAGAGAGAGAGAGAGAGACTGCGTTTACGAAAAAAAAAGAGAGAGAGACTGCGTGCACATTAGGCAATGGAGATGGGTGAACATGTAGTAGAAGGAGTGTGACACAAGCAAGAAGAAAAAACGTCAATTTTTGGTCAATGGGCCTGGAATGGCCATTCCAAACAGGGAATAGCAGGGGGAACAAATGGCAAGGAACCGCCGAGGGAACAGCACGGAATGTTCCCTGGCCGTTTCACCTCCTCAAGGTTTTGGAACACGTTAGGCCATTCCTACAGGATGGAACGGCCGTTCCCTGTTTCTATGATAGAAGGAGTTAATCCTAATGATTTTGGAGAAGGATGCATGTCACAAAGAGACAAATTCAATTAAAGAAAGTACACTCAGTTGTGCTCTCCTAGCTAATCCATCCTAGAAAGGAAAAAAGAAAGACGAAAGGAAAGACAATCAAATCAGAGTCATCATATGACTCTAAATCTAACAAAGAGGAAAGACATAAGGGGTTTTCCAAGTGTCCTTACTATTGGAAGACCTCACACCTTGAGGAAAAAGTGTTAAAAGTACCCTCACCATCATCCCAGTGTAAGGGATGGAGTGAAGGAGCCTATCTCTTCATCCACATCAACTCTAGCCATTACGATGGGGTCCATCTTCCTTCACATTCATTACATGGAGGATTCTTCTTCAGCTTGCCCATCTTTTGAGAAGCATTGGCTCACGGATGGTGGCACATCTACTATCCAATCATATGACTTTCAAGTGCCATTGGCTCTAAGACCTCCATCATTAGAAGGGTTTCACCACCATGTGACATTACATCTGTACTTATTAGTGGTGTGGGCACAATATGTTGTTACTTCCTGACCATCCTCATTCAATCTCCATAGTAAAAGTCCAACATATTCCGAATTTCAGCTTCCATCTCCTCACAGTTTACGGCCTTACTCGGCTTAATACCTAAGTTACCTTTACTACTGACTAGGCATCCTTCATGGAGAATGCTACCTCATGAGCCATCCTTTCGACTAGTCAAAAGTCTAGGCTTTATCATTTCTATTTCCCTATTTCTACTCTTGAGCAAGATCCTCCTTGACATCTCCTTATTGCCTCACCCATTTTGTACAAGTTACCTCCATCCCACATGTTCCTTCCCATCCCCCACCATTTCCTCTCGTGGTTCCCTTAAAACCCCTCTTTTTTTCAAAGGAGAATAGCAATATCAGTGATGTGCCTATGGATTTCTTGATCCTTCATTCACTTTTAGAGGGGGGGTTTTGAGATCATGAGGAGCTCTTTCAAGGTTTTCCATTTTCACAAATCACAAGGCCTTGACATCATGCAACAACTACTTTCCCTTTTCTTCAAGCCACCCTTCCTTACTGCTAGCATCCTCATCTCATGCCCTTTGGTCCCTAATGTCCATCTTTGGTGGGACTCCTTTTCGGCACCTTAGCTTCTCACTATCATTGTCTGGTTGAGCCAATGATAAGGCTTGCTCATTTCCAATTGGACACCCTTTGTGTGACCCATTTGAGGCCTCTCCACTCCAATCGGCATGTTCTTGCCACCTATTTCTTCGAGAATTAATATGAAGAGGGGGTCATGCTACTTGACTAGATTTCATACTTGACGAACTACATCACCTTGGCATTTCCAATCTTCCATTGAAGCTTCTACTATCCTCGTGTCCATTGCAGATCCTTCGAGCTTTCTTTGGGGATTGTTCACGACTTTCAAGATTCCTCTTCTGCAAGTCATTTCCCTCCAATGCTCCATCTTCTTTGCTTCTGGCCTACAATCCCCCCCCCCCCCCCCCCCCCAAGATTTGAGAGAGAGTGTTAGCAAAAATGCTTTCTTTTGACGACCTTTACCATACAACAACAAAATATTAACTCAACATTGAAAACAATACAAATTACTCTCAGCAATGAATTACAGCAAGCATGTCTTCACACGGTGATATGGGATCAAGTGGAGAGGATGCATCACTCCTTGGTCAGTCACGTGGTAAAAGGCGAAATACAATAACCAATGCTGGGCATGGTTCTCAGCATGGACAGCAAGTTGAAAATGTGGAAAATGACCCAAATGTTGGCACTTCAATGCATAAAGAGGTTGATGACCAATGAGGGGCTGAAGAATTCGATGATAGCTTCAAGGATCGAATGCGTACAGCAGCAAATCTTTTTGCTAAATTGGCAAATAATCCCCAATTTTCTCGATTCATCAATGCCCCAAGGAAGGACAGCAAAGGCAAAGAGAAGAAGACACCTTCTATAGCTTCGAGACAGCCATAAGAACCAAAGGAAATGCCTAAGCCTTGTTTGGAAGAGCCAGAAATTCCTAATGAGCACAAACAGTTGGTACCCATGGGGCAGCAAGTGCAAATGCATGGCCAACTTAGTAGTGCCAATTCATGGGAATATGGGCAGCAAGGTAATTATGCACATGCAAGCATGGGACAGCAAGGATACTTTGGTGGTGGTACCATTTTTCATGCTATGGTTGGACAGGCACCGCATACGGGAATGTATGGTTCAAATCCCTATGGTACACAGCAGCCAATGCATGGCTCACAACACCCAATATATCCGGGTAATGCAAGTGGAATGCTTAATCCCATGTATGGCAGCATAGGCATGATGCCTAAGGCACAAAGCGAGCCATATGGATATGTATATACATCCCCAGGGACTATTGAAGCACAAGGATTTGATGCTAGTCATAAAGGAGCATCTAATAGTGTTGGTTATCATGTAAATACAACAAATGCACCCTTTTTGCAACAGCCTACTTATGATAACTTGACTCGCATAGGTTCACCAAAGGACTTTGATGAAGGTGGAAAAAGTGTGAAGTTTAAGTCTTTCAGCGATGCACAAGATAGGCTGAAAGCACTTTTTTTATTCAGCAATTTGATGCAGCCTACTATGGAACCAACTTCACAGAGACATCTAAGGTACGAAAGGCAGCCACATATTTGAAGGGAAATGCATTGCAGTGGTGGTCTACACTTCTTATTCAAGGGAATTCACCTATCACTTGGGGTCCGATTCAAGCAAATGTTTGCTTCAAATTGGTTGGCAAAACCTCTTAGGTAAACATTATGACAACTTGGAATCAGTTGAATTCCAAAGATTGCAAGAACTTGGATCAGTATAATAAGAAATTTTGGGATGCATTGTGCTAGTTACTTCTTATCGCATGGTACCCCTCCATGAGCAGGTGGAGAAGTATATTTGCAGTTTACCAAAGGGTATTCAGGATTTTTGCATTAAGCCCACTATTTTCAACATGTCTCAGCTTATAGAAATTGCTACTATAGCTGACACATTGCTGCATGGAAAGAATGGAGGATTCCAAGGTAGTGATGCCAAGCCACAATCACTGAGGTCAAGGCTTAGAAAAAGGATAAATTTGAAAACAAAGCTGAAAATGGTAAGGTTTCCAAAAGGTACCTGGTGAAGTTTCAGAATTATTCACGAATGGATGCCAAATGGATGGAGGAGGAGGACTTGGCAAACCATCCTCAATTGTTGTAGCTTTACCTTGATGCTTTCCAGTTAAAGCCAACTTTAGTTCGAGCTCAATCAGGTTCAGCAGAGCAGGGGTCCAGAGTGTTGCTTGATGCTCATGACTCGTGAGGGAGGTAGCACCTCTACTCCTCAATGATTTACAGCTCTAGATGTCGTGGATCTTGAATGTATTCAACATACATTTAGGGTACTATAGCTGACAATATTTTTACCAGGAGATCACTATTCAATGTACTAGTCACTATGTTTGGTATGTAGATGGGTACGGTTTCCACTGCAACTCTGAAATTGTACATTTGCATTGATTAATGATCATCGAGGATTGATTGATGAATGTTGGTTTTCAGTGTATGATCATTAATATTTAGTGGTATTCAGTTGGTTTTGTGGACAGCAACATATGTTATGATGCCATTGATGTTTTAGCCATGATTTATGCTATGCTATGGTTTCGTTTTGCTAGATGAGTTGAACTCATGAGAAATAGACATGTCACATGATAATATGGCACCGTTTTTGAGATTCTTTGTGAGTCTTATGTTATGTTGGCTGGTAATTTTCAGCACGTGTTGGGCATATGGAATGGTCGAGCAGCAATGCACAATGTTGTGTTAACTATGATGCCTTGTGAAAATTCCAATCCACTATTTTACTTTTGATGCATCTGGCAATGCAATCGTCCTCGATTGCAAGGATTGTAAGAGGAAGGGCTATCATGAGGACATGTATATTTGAAGCCTCACTTAATATGTGGATTAATTTTTAATCACATGGTTAAGTAAATGTTGCACATGTGAGGTGTAACTAGGGTTAGAGTAAATTTACAAGCTTGGGACCTGAGAAAATCACAAGATGTCAAAGGCAAAAGTTGCTATAAGTTATGCTGCACAAGTACTTGGTGGTATCCGGTGCCAATTGTTGGCCTAGGTCATTCATTTGGCCACAAGTGTTAGTTGGTTACACTAGAGAAGTAGTGTTTAATGGTACCTAACGCCAATCTGATGGTCAAAGGTGACGCAGATACACTCATGAATGTAAGTTGCCTAGTCAATTTAATTATTGGCCAGCCATTATTTTTTTGGGCACCGAAATAATTATTAGATTAATTTTTAGTATTTAAAAACTGAAAATCAATACTTAATTATGGATAATGCTGAAAAAACCATTTGGAAAGGCTGCTACTTGTCAAAAATGCGCATGCAAGACTAAAAAACGTCTTTACAGAGGCTGGAGAGAGGCATTTTAGTGCATTCAGCTTGCAAGAGAGGGAGGAGATGTTGCTGGTCTGATCTGCAGCCATTGGAAGACCTTTTGAGGCAGTTAGGGGTAAGAAAAGACCAATCTGTAGCAGGCGACAGTATCTACAAGCTGTTGAGACAAGGCAGCAGCCATGAATGACTGATTTTCTTCATTTCTTCGCGAAGAAAGTCTGAATTTTCTCTCTCCTTCGCATCCGCTCTCATCTCCCAACCTTTCTATAGCCTTGCTTTGAAGATAACGGCATTGAGATCACCAACAACTAAGAAATTTCAGATTTCTCTGCTGTAAACTCTAATTTGTAGCAAAAATTAGGGTTTAGCAACAACTTCGAGAAGCGTGCCAAAAATTGGAAGCGCCAAAACTTGGATTCAACGGGGTTGAAGATATTTTCAGTCAAATTCAAGTGGAGGGATCAACAAATCAATGAATTAGGGGCATTTTCCATCTCCATCAAAGTAAGTGAAGGTCAATTGACTATCTGAATCAAGGGGCAAATCAGATTGAAAACTTACTGGTCATTTTCGACAGAAAGGGGGGTTGAAGTACTGAAAGGAATTGGGAAAATCCCTTTGTACATCAACTTCTTATTCAATTAAGTGAAAGCAATACCAAAAGGGCAGTAGTCTTGGGGCCAACAGGGTGTCCATTGTCCAAGATTCTGAGTTAATTTACATTTCTCAGTTTTGTAATAAATGTTGCTACTATAACTAAGTTGTAATCAAGGAATTACCACCCATCCACTGAAGGAAGCCTAGTTTCATTGGACCTATATACTGACGTGAAGATCCATCTCAAGGATGGCCTCTACTCCTTGCCGAGCCATGGCCTACACTCCTAAAGGCCCTTCTAGAGAATAACCTTCCTTGTCTATTCCCCTAGCGTGAGCCCACGAACCACCAACTTTCCCAAGAGGGTCAGACTCTAGTACTTTGGGTCGATGATCACCAAAGCCTTCTTGAACCAATGTCAGATAATAGTCACCCCTACCACCTTGGCTCAAGAGTCCCTAGACCCATCCGAACCAGCCCAAAGAAAATTCCGCACAAGGTAGCGAAGTTGAACCACACAAGACGAAAAGAAACACCAATGAAACCTTCCAGGATGATGCAAGATGTAAACTCATGGATAGGTCTAGTAGTTCGGCATGGAAGAAGTTGAGCAAGAAGAGGAACTGTGGGGCTTACGCATTCGCTTTGCCGCATGCATGCCTAGAGGGTGAACTCCATTCCCCCATGGTAGACCTATGGTATACAAGGGAAATAATAGACGCTCCTAGTTGCACAACCAAGGCATCCATGAGCCAAGCTGAAAGATGAGACTTTGTCATCTAATAGAATTGTCTTGCATGGGCCAAGTAGCCACTCGATCACATCCATCGATAGGATCTACTAGGGAGGGGGGGGGGAAACCGAAGGGGAAGAGAGAGAGAGAGAGAGTGTGTGTGTGTGTGTGTGAATGAGAGAGAGAGAGAGGAGAGAGAGAGAGAGAGAGAGAGCTCGTCGAGACGACGCGATGGCGGATCTGCTTCCCCCATGACCTGACGACGAACCCCCTGTGTGTTGCGGGCGATCTTCCCCCGGACCTGCGTGGAGGTTGTCGGCCCTGACGTCCACGTCCTGCCGTCGCCTGGACCTTCCGCCTACTTTGCCTACTGACGGCCGCGAACCCCGTCAGCACGTGCCGTTGCTGCACCCGTCAGTCTCGCGTGCCCACGCCTGTCGCAGCTGCCACCGCCGTCTGCGCCTCGTGCTTGCTCGTTGGACGCCTGCTGTGACTTCGCCTGCCTCGACGTCTAGCGTCTGCCCCTCCTGTCGAACGCTGCCCCGCCTGACGTCTGCCCTGCCTGACGACCGCCCCGCCTGACGCCTGCCCCGCCTGACGTCCGCCCTGACTGACGCCTGCCCCGCCTGTCGTCCGCCCTGCCTGACATCTGCTCCGCCTGTGGTAGACTTCTTTGTGTCAGCGTGCGGGGCTGCCGCAGCCACATTTACGCCTCCCCCGTGTTTCTCCTGTTACCCGGCACCCCGGGTCATCTGCGCGTGTCTGCCCGGTTCTCCGTTGTAGTCCTGTTACTGCAGCCGGGTGGTGCGCCCCCTGATCTGTACACAGAGGGGGAGAGAGAGAGAGAGAGAGAGAGAGATGCCTGAACGAGTGCACGCCTGTTCGCCTGTGGTCCCCTGCTTTTCGTCCGCGGGCAGAGCTAAGGAAGCAGTATGGCTGGCCTGGATATGGATTTTCTAGACCGGACGGTGGCAGCCCTTGGCCCTGATTCCTATACAGAGGACCCGGAGGATATGGTGCCCTGCACGGAGGAGATGCCTCCGGGTTCTGAACTGCCGCCTGCGGGCAAACGCTCCAAGCATACTTCTGACGAGCCAATGGGTCCTCAGGAACGTTCCTATGCGCAGGTTGCCTCTGATCTAGTGGATTCGCAGGAGATTGACTGGGAGCATTTGCTGGACTTTGCCAATACTCTGCTTGGCGATTATGTCCAGCACAACAATGAAACTTTTTCTGACGCGGGAACTGATGATGTGCTGGAAGCCACGGTGGACCCGAAATCAGTCTTGCGGTCCTTCTCGGTGTTTTATGACCGTGCAGTTATACTTTTCTTCACGGACAGGATCCCAGTGCTTTCACATATTCACCAGTGGATGCACCATTTATTGCAAGGGGAGTGTGTTGAAGAGATCTTCCTTGGACCTCGCGGCTTTTATGAGGTGCTGTTGAAATCGGAAACACATCGAGCTGAGCTCCTGTCCAAGCTGCCATTATTCTTTGATCGCCGCTTGGTCCATGTTGTACCATGGCGCCCTATGGGCAATTTCCAGCGTCTGCTTCAACGAGAATGCCCGGTATGGGTGGAAGTGGAAAATTGTCCAGCGGTTTATTGGCCATTGTTGAAGGATGCGATGGCCGTTGTGGGAACAGTGCTAGTGCCCCCAAGCCTCAGGGCTATGAATCGAAATCGTTTATGCATGTTATGGGACACAGCCAGGAAAAGGCCTGCGTGGCTTCGCCTCAATTGTTCTGGCATGCATCCTTTGCATTTTCGCTTAAAATGGGGCAACTTTGCAGGCCACTGCTTTTCATGTGGTAAATTGGGGCATTTCATGGCTGAATGCCCTGAAAGGCAACCGTCTTCCGAGGATGCGCAGGTTGTGCTGCCTAAGGATGACATGGTGCTTGATGCCCCGACACAGGAGGCCCTTCAGCCACCAAATGTCGTGGATAAAGGCAAACAACCGGTCCTGGGTTTGGATTCTCGTAGCACTGATTGGATTGAGGCACGTCAAAAAAAAGGTAAAAAGTTGGATGCAGGCCTGGCGGATCCTGGGCCTACTACTTCACAGGATTCCGTGCGCACGTATATGCGCAGGAAAGAAATGTTCACTTCACAGCCGGCTGCGCGTACTATGGCCCCGTCTGGCCCCCGTAATCAGTCTACAAGGAAAGCCTATACAGACGGCCCCAAGGGCCCACCTGCTAAGCTGGCGTTTGATACAAAAGGTAATGTGATTACACCCTGGGATCGGCGTTATCCCCGCCCCACTCCCAAGGCAATGGATGTTCCTTCTACCTCTAAAGCAGGTCGCCAGAATTCGTTTGCAGTATTGGCTGATTTTCTGGATGAGGGCGTCCTAGATGCTCTCGCGGAAAAGGTGAAAGTGAGGCAACAGGCGCCTCGTTCCTGACTCCCTTGTTTGAAGATATATGAAGATAGCCAGGTGGAATGTGCGAGGCATTTGCTCTCGCCATAAGCAACATGCCATGTGGACTGTCTTGCATGAGAACCAGTGGGATGTATTGTGTGCAGTTGAGCACAAAAGTCACGCTGAAGCAGGGAAAATTGTGGATTGTCATGGCTTCCGTCTGTTTTATGCAGGGACACATGCTACGCACTATTCGGGCGTGCTGATGATTGTCCATGAGAAATACCAGCCTGTTCTTGTCAAAAATGATGTGCAGGGCCGCTTTCTGGTAATCGAAGTCTTATTTGAAGGAGAGATTTTATGGTTGCTGGGCCTCTATGCTCCGAATGATCCCGCTTCCCGACGGAATCTTTGGTCGACTTTGCAAGGCTCCATGTCACTTGGCCGAAGGGGGTTTTTGATGGGAGATTTCAATATGTGTGTTGACTCTTCTCAGTCCACTTCAGGACATTCGGTAATGGATACGCCGGAAAGCCGGGTGTGGAATTCTTTTGCTTTGCGCGTGCTTAAGCAAGATCTTTGGTCGTGGCTTCACCCTTCTTTTTCAGGCTTTACTTTCCATTCCGCACAATATGCAACTACTTGGTCGTGGTTGGACCGAATGTATATCATGCAAGGGGATGATTTTCTGCCCGAGATGCTGGAAATGAAGGTCTTGCAGCAATATGCGTTGTCGGACCATTTCCCCCTCTAGCTTGAGATGCGGGCACAATCTATTGCACCTTTTATGCAGTTGCTGGATAGGCTCCCTTTACGTTTCAACTCCTCTTATTTAAAGCATCCCATTTTTCAGGGCTATATGCAGCAATTGATTGAGAGGTTCTTATTGGACTTCGCCTCTGACGGCCTGGCTGCATTTGCCGGGCTGCTCTCTAATGTGCAGCGGGTTGCTCGGCAGTATGGGATTCATCATGCCTCTCTTTGCCGGCGACGTCGACATCCAGCAGAGGACTTACTGGCTTTGGTCCGTTCCTTGCTCGTGGATTCCCCAGATAATGATTTTCTACTGTCACTGGAAAGGCGTTTGGCCCATCTTATTCAAGTCTTTCAGTTGAAATCTTATCAGCAGGCCAAGCTGCATAACTTGACTGACACATTGCAAGATAGTGCCTGTCAGTCTCATAAGTTCTTTCGCGCCTTGCATGCTTCTCCGGCTCGTGAAAATATGACTCGACTCCAGGATTCGGAAGGTCGCATGGTCACTGATCCGCAGACCATTGTCACTATGTGCAGAAATTATTTTATGGAACTTCTGGGTTCTTCTCCCTCGCCTTCTAGCCAGGTTACGCATGCCCGCTCGGTCTTCTATCATCTGGTCCGCCAGCAGGTTCCACTTGATATGCAAGCCACTTTGGAGGCGGATATTTGCGAGGAGGAGGTTATGGATGTTTTGTTGCACCTGCCGAAGGATAAAAGTCCTGGTTGGGATGGTCTCACTAATGAATTCTTTGAGAACTCGGCCACGCAGTTGGTGAAGCCATTGGCGGTCATGTGTCAGCAGGTTTGGGAAACAGGGGTCATGCCTTCCTCATGGAAACAAGGCCTTATCAAATTGATTCCCAAGGTCCCTTCGCCGTCAAAGCTGCAACATTGGAGACCAATTTCTTTGATGGGCTCCATGTATAAAATCTTCTCCAAAGTGCTGGCGAATCGGCTTCACAAGCACCTTCCAGCTATTGTGCATCCTCTCCAATACGGTTTCATCAAGGGCCGCAACATTCTGCATAATATCTTGAATGTGCAAATGGCTATTGACTATGCGCGGCACTCCAGTCAGAAAGTGGTATTGATTCAATTGGACTTGGAAAAGGCGTTTGACTATGTGGACTGGTCTTTCATTGCAGATCTCATGTCTGCTATGGGCTTTGGTACCCGGATGTCCCGATTGATCTACACCATTAGTGCTACGGCTTCTTCAAGAGTTATGCTCAATGGTGGGGTTACAGAGCCATTTGTCCTTGCACGCTCGGTCAGACAGGGTTGCCCTTTGAGTCCTCTCTTCTTTGCCCTGGCGACTCACCCGGTCCTTTCAATGTTATCCTCAATGGCGGCTTCTGCTCAGCTAGTAGGATTGTCTCTTCCTTTGGGGCAGCACTTCATTAGCCAATCTTTGGCTGATGACACCTTTATGATTTTGCGGGCAGACAGGGACAACATTCGAAAGGCATTAGATGTTTGGACGCTCTTTGGTCAGGCCTCTGGTCTTCGCATCAATGCCTTTAAGTCGGCCATTCTCAGTTGCACGGAGCCTGATTTACAGTCATTAGGCTGGCAGGGCCAGGTGGTTTCCCGTGGATCCATTGTCAGGCATCTTGGATACCCGTTGGGAGTGGATGTACGGCCAAAGGACCTACTGGAGTGGATTTCACAAAAACTGGCGGCGAAGTTTATGTATTGGAAGTCGCAAGCGTGGCCTTTCCATGTGCGCCTTAAAGTGGCTCAGACAATTATGCTACCAATGCTAACTTATTTCCTGCCATTGCTGCCGTGGACGCCTACTACTTTGAAGGCTCTCACTCATCCCATTCGTTTCATGCTATGGAAGAAGGATTCCCTGCAGGCAGGCATTTCATGGATTTCATGGTCACATACATGCACCCCTAAACGCATGGGTGGTGGCGCTATTTTGGATGCAGAAACTCATATGCTGGCTCTTCGTTGGTCTCTTTTTCGTGCCATGTGTGTGGATCATCACCCGTGGACCATCATAGCCCGTTATTTTCTTGAGGACAGCGGGCTACGCCATGGTAACACACGGCTTCGGGCCTCCTGGTGGCATGTCCTTAATGCTGACTCTCGATTTTCCAGTCCCTCTTCTTCTTTGTTACTGCACTTGGTCGGCTCTTGGAAAGTGGTGCTCCAAAAGGCCCGTTGGCATCCAGTAGGGGACCGCTTGCAGACTAACTCCTTTCAGCTGGAATTGTTGGCAATATCCCGATTACTTTCATGGGAAGACAAACATCAGCTCAGACCGAGATTTAACCGCATGGCCCGTTTAGGTGTGACGTCGATTGCGGATGCTACCCTTGTCACTTGCAATGTCCTCGCATCGTTTCGGACTGCTAGGAGACTCTTCAGGATCCCGCGCGGATACCGTGGTTTATGGGAAAAGCTTTTGTTGGAGCTTCAGGGTAGGCAACCCTTTCCTGCCCTGGCTCTGGATCGTCCTTGACAGGACTGGGACCTTGCAGGCCGGTTGAGTCTGGAAAAGGCCTCTACTAATCAGGTGTATCATCTTCTCATTCAAGATCACCAATGGCTGGGTGTGAAAGCTAATACTGTTTGGGGACTGCGGAAATCGATGTCATGGTGGCAGGCGACGCTGATGGAGGGCTGGCGGAATAAGGCACCTTTCAAATGCAAAGTCTTTCTCTGGCGGGTAATGATTGGTGGTCTTCCTCTTGCCTCGGCCCTTTCCAAGCGTCGAATCTCGAATGGCAATTGTTTCTTCTGTACCACTACTGCGACAGCCTTCAAGAAAGGAGGTGACAGCTAGCAGAAGCAAACTAAAGTGGAAACCTACATGGGGAGGCTGGAAATAGACATGGATGGGTGCAGACCATGTTAGCTAGCCTTGACTGAGGTGTCCTCCATGAATGGAGTGTGGGCAATGAAGCTAGAGCACCTAAAGCCTACAAAAACGAGATTGACTAAATGGGAGGCAGGTTGTCTCTTTATAGAAAGTTTTGGAGCCTCCCAAATCACGGTTTTACATGTGGGACACTAAAATTCTATTGAACCACTCCCAGTTTAAAAAAATGGTTAAAACTCATTATTTAACTTGAGTTTTGGGGTTATTTAGTTAAAGCTAATGGTAATTTAGCTCAACGCCTCCTCTCAGGCCCAAAACTAGAACCACAAAGGAGCTACAAATAAGTCCAAGCCCTTTTTCTTTTCTTTTTCCCAAAGCATCCCACCCCAAACCAGCAAGGGCATCGGACAAAGAGTGTACGTCGACTACCTAGTGACTTACCAAAACTACAAAGGCGATGGTTATCTTACCAATGGAGCCCAATTATTCACCCCAAAGAGTACCAAGCATCGGACAAACAGTGCCTACTAAGTCCTGCAAAGGCAACTGGAAACACGATAAACTATCAACTTTTTTTGTTTTTAAGGGCTTTATTTTGTTTTGCAAAGATTTATGATTAAGGTTTCAAATAAGTTTTCAGTTGATCGAGTAATAGTGCCCCAAGGGAAGATAGGAATGATCATCCCTGAGACCTTCACAAAATAACAAACCTATCCTAACCACTACTAGGTATCAATAACGAAGAAAGTAGACTAAGTGTGGATAAAGCAAATATTGTGGGTACATGGAGAGGCAAAAAAGAGATGCGTATAGCAAGCTAGACAAGCTAAGCAAGCAAGGGAGATTGTCTTGGAGAATGCCATGAATATGGTGGATCTAGAATCGACCAATCCAAAGACTAAAATGGGATAAATGCGTAGAGATGCATGTTTACAAGAATAGAATACCAAGGCACTAGAGTTATGCAAGAGACAATGCAAATGTGATCATGCTAATGCAAAATACAATGCAACACTGCCACTTAGATAGTGCCCTTGCATAGGAATTGTTTACTTGCCCAAGTGCCCTTTTACGATCATAGTTATCCTGATGATGTGGACGAAGATACAAAGTACAATATATATAATGGCTGAAGCAAAATCTGTAATCAACACCCTATCACCAACAAGAGAAGAAAGCTACCCCCTCTTAAATTGAAAGGGAAAGCTAGAGAAAAGCACCCTCTTCCTGTCAATCTGAAGAAGTAGGGGAGGAAGTACCCAAGCCGATCCTAGGTAGTAAATACTATAACATCGGCCGATTGACTGCTATCAGAGTGTTTGGGGTCGAAAGTCTACCATAGGAATAAGAGACAATAGGGTGAAGGGAGATTCACGAAGAGGAGTAGACGGAAGAGGAGTTTAAAGAAATAGAGGATGTAGAAGAATACTCATAGAGGTAAAGCCTCTCAATTTATTTCTGCATCCTGAGAAAAATCTCTCGTAGACCAAAAACGTGCATAAAACAATAGCTTCCTCTTTGCTACTCAAACTGCTAATCTGATGTTTATGTTGGCTCTGAAAGGGGGGTAAAATACTAGAACACCTAGTAAGAATACCCCTAGATCACTCCTCCTCCTCCTAGTTCAGAGTGTTGTTTGCTACCTATAAATAGCAATCGTGCATCGCACAATTTCACCAATCCTTCTTTTTGCATAAAATCCCCCAAAATTAACTGAAAGCCACTTGCTTTTTTTACATGATATCCTGTTCTAGAAGTTGTCTACATCTTTTGGATATTTACAAATAAATAATATCTAAAATATAAAAAATTGGCTAAACTTGTCCAAAAATCTAGTATTTTTAAACTATCCACACTACAGACACTGATACTAATGGCTAATATGGCATTGACTTTCTAGATCAATAAGAAAGCCGAATGACGATGCACTCTTCTTCCATATTCTCATGTTTATGCTCAGTATCCAACTCCATCAACTCATATGTTGAAGACTCCCTACGTTTAAAGAGCTTGATACGTTTTCCAACTACTGGAATCCTTAGAGCTGTCCCATCCATCTCATTTAATGGATAGGTAGCATTGTCAAAAACAAACCTTACCACATATGGACCAAACCACCACTTTGCCATCTTCCAACTGGCACTATGCTGATTTTCCAACTGCTGTCATGAACCAGCACCTAGTCTCCTTTCTGTATAGCTCGTGGTCGAAGTCTGTGTCACTTGCCAAACCTCTTCTTGTTCTTAATCCATGTAGTCTTCAGCTTTTTCATGGTTGTCTCCATGTCTTCACGCCTTCTTTCTAGCTGTCTAATACGTAGGACCAGCAACTCTTCTCTATTCAAACCCTCTTCCCATGTAGAACACTCCAAGTAGCTATAGTCTCCTCAATAGGCCTCAATAGGCATGATTGGCTGTTGTCTATACATTAATTCAGCAGGCATATACCCTGTAACTGCACTATGAGTGATCATATCTGCCCATAAAGCAAAGGGTAACATTCTTGGCCACTCTTTCATCCTGCCCTTGCATGACTTTGCTAATGCCTTAATGATAGGCTAGTGACCTCTTTCACTTTTGCCATTTGCTTCAGGATTGTAGACTGAAGTTAAAGCCAGCTTGATACCCAATCGTGAAAAGAAGTCACGAGCCTCATCCACATCCAATTCTCCTCTATCTACAACTACTTTACCAACACAACCATACCTGCAAAAGACTTCTTCCAATAAGAACCTGCAAATTGCTTGAGTAGTCTTTGCACTAAGAGCTAGACCTTCCACTTGATTTGTCAAGTCTTCTCATGCAAGCACAAGATATCTCATATTCTATAAACCTGTAGACATAGTAACTAAATCAACTACCCATTTGTAATGCATAGACAATGGATAAGTCGATTGCAATCCATCCCTATGCTTTACCGTGGAATACATCTGACAAACATTGCATAATTCCACATAATGCTCAATATCTTTATACATGTTTTGCCACCAATACTTCTCTTTGATCTTGGCAAATGTACCCCAAACTCCTCTATGTCCAGCCCATAAGCTTTCATGAAACTCTTACATCACCTGTTGTTGAGAAGCCCTATCTCCCAATACACGTGCTAGAGCTCATCTCTTTTTCTTTGCATGCTTCCATAAATATCCGTCTTTCAAGAAAAACCCATAAGCATTGCTTTTAATCCTTTTGAATTCAACTTCAGACCACTCAGTCTTCTTTGTCATGAGGCTAAGATATTGGCCTATTTTCAGCCAATCATCCTCATACAACTCTTCCAAAAATTGTGTTCTCACTAAAGCATAACACTAATGATGCTTTCTCTCTATTGCCCATCTCTTCTCCATGGCTGTAAGCTCTTTTCTTACTGCTGAAATCCCTGTTACGGCAATTTTACATGTGATAACAGCAGCTGCATACTCACTCCCTGCTGTCATAAAGTCGTTTTCAACACCTATCACATCGCCCTCTTCATCTTCCATCAGCTCCTCTTCATCTTCAAACCTTGCTCATGAAAGCATGTCAACCATAGGGTTTTCTCTACCTTGGATACATTCGAACATGTCTCCCCCATCCTGCTTATGGCATCAATCTCTACTAGTGAGGACTTTCTTCCATATGGTCCACACATATGTCCAACAACTAATACTTCCTCCACTCCAAAAACGGACTTTTCTCCTGATAGAGTCAAATGCACTTTTTCAAGATGGCTCAAAATCCTGTCACAATCAACAATAGGATCAGCCACAAACCTTCTACATCCTTGCTCATTCAGCTCTTCATTCTTCTCATGGATATCACACCCTTTTTATCGGCACATCATCAAGAAAGGGTAAGGTCAACTAAGGGATATACTCCCTCAAGACTTTATACATAGCATTCATCATATGCGCCACTGAATTGGTTGCTCCTTGTGGAAGCGTACACATCCTAACCAATCCAAGTGGTTTCTTCATGGTAGTGATATCTCGGCTTTCTAATGCAAGCTCGAACTTATCATATCATGAATATAAATCTCCCATAGAGTAAATTGCCTTGCCTGCAAATGCTTCTGCAAATTCATCCACTATCGGGCATGATCCAACATTCCTTATGGTGACCTTATTAACTAGTTGTAAATCCTATATAAACCTCAAAGAACCATTCTTCTTTGGAATAGTAAACCACCGATTCAAATATGGAACTGAAGAGGGCTCCAAATTTGCATCTTGATCTTCTCGTTCAAAAGCTCCAGCAACTTGGGCAAATATGCCCGAGGTATTGGAATAGCCTTTAAATTCCATGGCACATGAGGTACTATAAAGATCACCATAGGTGCAACCGGATCAACACATCCAATTTCATCTGGCTGAAATGCAAAGGCTTTCCCATGCCTTGCCAATATCTGCAAGAAACAAGCTCCTTTTGCAGGCAAAAGAAAGCTTGTATTACCAATTTTCAACTTCTGTAAAGTTTCAGCTGCAAATTTATGTCCTACTCCATGTGGATCCTGCAAACTAGGCTATTGAGACACTTTTTCAGCCAACCCATCACTTTCACGTGGTAAAGGCAAAGCCACAGGCTTAACCTTCTTTGCAATTGTTTTGTACTTTGTATCCACCCTTGCTTCAGCCCTGTTTTGCGGCCCATAACATTCATGCTCAGCAAACTCTCGAATGACTTCATACATCTCTAAAGTGTCAATATAAATAACCTCTTTTTCTGCCTTGTTTTTAGCATTAATTACTGCAGAAATTTCAGCCATTGTATCAACATCAACCAGTCCTGAAAGACCTTCATTTGCAGCCATCAAACCATATGTCTTCAGCTCTTTTTGAGCCCATCCTACATATTTCTTTTCAATCCTGCACATGGCTAAAATATTCTTAAAACTACCAAGACTACATCCTATCCATTCCTGCAATCCAAACACAAACACAATTTCCCCCTTTCTTGGAGATATAATTATCTTCCTAGAGGCACCGCCATAGCCTCCACTACAACAGTGCTGTCTAAAAACCCTTAAAATCTCGTGCATTATGTGGCGTAGGATTATCCCACAGCCTATTCTGATTGCGGGGATGATTCAAACAAGCAGTGAGAAACTGTACCGCCTTCGTATTCTCTTTACTCCGAACCCGAGCATATGAAGAACCATCATCCAAGGCTTTTGTTTCCAGCCTTGATTCTAAAATATAGGGCTGCCTCAAAATCACCAAATAACTACATGAATCCTGCACAAAAAATTCATTCCTAACATCTCTAATATTCATGGGTACATTCGGACAAGCCACATAAAGATCCCTTGATGAATTGTTTATTGCCCGCGTGCGCCATCCTAGATCTACATCAATCGGCCAACCTCCATTCTCATACAAGCTACGTGCCATAGCATTGATTTTGGAACCATTATCCAAGAGAGCTGTGCAAGGCGTCTCTCTTTCTCCCACTTTAACAATTATCTATGTTGTAGCACGAGCCCAATGCGTTCGTGAATAATGACTGCTTGGAATAAAATGAGCATCTTCTTCTTTATGTACTTGTTGATGGACATCCCCATTATACATACCCTTTTTTCTATGCTTATACTGCTACCCATAAAACCAATTTCAGCCATAAGCTTGCTATCCACACTCCCATTTAACCAATTTACAACATTAGCTTGCTCCAAATCAGCATTACATGCATCATCATATTCTCTCTGAAATTGTTTCTCTATGTCTTTGTCAACCTATATCAATGCTTGCAAAACTTCACCATCAAATTGTCTTTTTCATTTCAACATATCAATGATTGTATCATGAAATTCACCCTTCGCGATTCCTAGAACTTTGCTAAGTGTGAATTCCACTCTACTGCCAAGTATGCGATCTTCCAGGACCTTTTTAAGGTTTGTGGCAGTCTCAAGATCCAATTGTAACCTGTAACCAGGTTACTTGCTCCTTTTCTTCCCTTCTTATTTTTTCTCTTAAGATGCATCCTCCATAACATGCTTAGATATGGCTTTTTCAACCTCTTTCTATTGCTCCATTTTACTTTGTGTTACGCATTTAGATGAGCCTGAAGAGAAAGGACCAACAGTGTCCTCATCTCTTCTTCTTTTTTCTTCCATAAGAGCTTGATTATGAACCTCAGCCAAATAAGCATAGGCTGAAAATGAATCCACTGGTGCACTCCATCATGTTCTCCCTCATATACTCTAACTTGCATCAGTCAATTCAGACTTTGTTGTTTTGCCCTTTTCCATGCAATCTAATGCTTGCATCCAAATGCGAGATTTCGATTCAGTCATGCCTTTTTGAGCTTCTTCGGTCCTTTCAATTCTCAACCCATATGTGGCTACATCTATGGCAACAAATGCTGTCCTTGCTGCCATTTCTTCCAACCTCTTCTGCATGCCACCATTTCCAAAATTTGGCTCTATTGAAAGACCAATTTCTGTTGCATGTATTTTGCCATCTTTCCAAAAGACTAACCTTTTCGCTCCTGCTTCATGGTAGGCTATACAGTCTCGCTTTTCATGCTGTAAATTGTCACACCAAATACATCTCCTCTTGTGTCCTTCTTTATACGGTCTTTGGGCTGTTGCCCAACCCTTCTCTTCTACCTTAGCATCCAACTTTTCAACCTTTGCATAGATTTCTATGAAATTCAACCTCAAATCACGCATGCCTTTGATTAATTCATCCACAGCATCACTTGTAAAAGCCGGACCAACAGGTATAGCCGGTTATCCTACCATAGCCACGGGCACCTTGGCTACAATTTTCAGCCCCCTTCTGAGCACTGGCAGGTGTGGTGCATGCACCCCATCTTAACTTCATCCGCTCTCTCTTTACCAATATATGCACTGCCTCAGTTACATTAGCCTAATCTGATTTCAGTCTCGTTTCAGAAGAGGCATCTTTTAAATATCAGTCAACTTCTCCTGCAAGACAGAATGTGCAGCCTTCAAAAATAAATCAATTTTTTGACTCTCTAATGATTGCTGCTCATCAGCATCCAACTGCGCATACCAACTTTCAAATTCACGGAGCAAAGATGTAGCAGCCAACCCTTTATTGGGCTTTTCAATCCAATCTATAAATGTCTTTTTAGTTACTAATCTTGCATCTTCCAAGAAAAACTCTTATTCCAAAGCTTTCTCAAAACCTGCCCAGTCAGCATCTCTTCTATGTAACTCATTAATCCGATCATGCAATGCATGCATGGTTTAACAAGAGAAATACTAACTCCATGCATACTGTGATACCCCATGAAGCAACATCTTTTCCTCATACAATCGGATGAAGGCCAAAACATTTTGACCCTTAAACTACTTCAATTTTTGTCCCACAGCCTACAATGCATTCATAGCTAAGGAATCAATTCTTTATACTTCCTGCCGAGTTTGTATCTGTTGTTATAACAACCGCTGCTATTGTTGTTACTGCAACAAAGCAATCATTTGTTGTAAAACATTACTACTACTTGAACCTTCAGAATCCCCCATCTTTACACACGTGCTGCCGACTTTCACATCGGGTACACCACTGTCGGAGCGATTGGGTCGAAAGTCTACCAAGGGGGTAAGAGATAGTAGGGTGAAGGGAGATTCAAGGAGAGGAGTAGACGGAAGAAAAGGAGTTTAAAGAAATAGAAGATATAGAAGAACTCATAGAGGTGAAGCCTGCCAATTCATTTCTGCATCTTGAGAAGATAAATCTCTTATAGACCAAAAACGTACATAAAACAATAGCTTCCTCTCTGCTCCTCAAACTACCAATGTGATGCTTCCGTTGGCTCCGAAAGGGGGATAAAATACCAGGACACCTGATAAGAATACCACCAGATCACTCCTTCTTCTCCCAATTCAGAGTATAGTTTGCTGCCTATAAATTGCGATTGTATATCATGTGATTTTGCCAATCCTTTTTGCATAAAATCTCCCAAAAATGACTAAAAGCCACTTGCTTTTGTTACATGTCATCCTTTTCTAGAAGTTGTCTACAGCTTTTGGATATTTACAAGAAATAATATCTAAAATATAAAAAATATGCTAAACTTGTCCAAAAATCTAGTATTTTTGAACCATCCACACTACGGACACTGACACTAATGACTAATATGGCATTGACTCTCTAGATTAATAAGAAATCCGAATGACAATGCACTCTAGAGTTTTTCACACTGTGTCCGCATAGCAGCACGACACCGCCTTAGTCAATATCATGGTTACTTGAAACAGGGAACGAGAACGGAAATGCGATCCTTGGAACGGGGGGAATGTCCAAGATCAGGGAACGGGAACGGAATGGCACATGTCTTAAGTGCCCCAAATATGCCCTGCATGACCCAAATTGCCCCAATAGTCCCCCCAATGCTATAAATCGCCCAAATTGCCTAAAATGCTCCAAAGTGCTCTCAATGCCCCATAATGCCACAGATTTCCAAATGCCCCGAAAGTCCCTCTAATTGCCCCAATATCCCTCAATGCTCCAAATTGATCCAAATGTCCCAAAATTGACTAAATTACCCCGATAGCTCCGACTTGCCCTAAATTGATCCAAATGTCCCAATTATCCCAATTTCCCTTGAAATTAGACAATATAAATGGATGATTACCTTGGAATTGAAAATAGGGCTGAAATTTGATTGTGATTTGCAAGAGTTGATAACGAATCAAATTTGAACTTTGCATGGACTCGTGATTGGCTTGTGGCTTGTCTTGGCACTTTGAATCTTCAACCTGAGAGAGAGCGAGAGAGAGAGAGAGATTAGTAGAGAGAGACAGAAAGAGAGAGAGAGGAGAGGAGAGAGTCGGCGAAGCGATGGCGGATCTAGTTCCCCCCTGACCACATGACGTGCTTCCTGCGTTGTGGGAGACTTCAGACCTGCGCGCGGTTCATTCTGCCTTGACGTCAACATCGTGCCCTCGACTTTTCGCCCTGTTGACCCGTCTAAACACGGCGCCTATTGAACTGCTCGCTTCCACCAGACATTCGCGAGCAGTAGGGCACAGAGCAGGGACGCGACAAATCGTTCACTTCAATGCGCGGACGGGGTGACGCCTAGGCTCTGGATGGTGGAGACGACGCAAGCCGCCAAGAGAAGAGACATTTGACGTGGCATTCAGTCCAGCCGGCAAACAAGTGTCCACACGACAGTTCGACAGGCCACAGTTTTTGCAGAAACAGGTATACTTCATCCGCTGCCCCTTCAACCATCTGCACTGCGTCTGCTGCCCGTGAGTGCCTGCAATGTGCATCTTGATGTGCCGAGAGAGAGAGAGAGAGAGAGAGAGAGAGAGTATATTAACGTCTCTAAAAGGCCAATGTGGCCTATAAGACCAGAGCAGTACATACAATGATGGTGTGTTTCTCATCTGGAACGAGAAAAAAGATGAAAAACATGCCTATAAGACTAAAAAGGAAATGAAATAGTGTCCCATAAAAGGGAAACATGTCAGTGATCTGAAAGTGAGAGTAGAGAAAGGAAAACTCTCCATCAATGATATGTCTATTCTCTAGGGAGGTGTATCTCTGCATGGCTGAGGCGTCTTGGCATCTGTCTCCTGTGGCGCTCAATGATGGCTTTAATTTGTCTGTGGTGTGGATGTCTAGGCCTTCGTCCGGGTGGACGTGGGCGCCTAGACCGGCTAAGTGCCACTACTCTATCCAAAGGGACACCTACAGAAGATGAGGTCCAATGATGATGTACTCCTGTAGGCTGTGTGGCACTAGTAGTGGTATCTGCCATACTCTGTCGTGTATCAATGAAAAAGTCAGTGACTACTCTCTGTCTATGTGAGCCGAGCTGTGGGGGCCTCCTACTCCGTAGAATTGTTGCTCTGCGCCTCTAGAGCTCCAAGAGGAAAAATCCCAAGCATCTCTGATCCTCAGACTGCATGATCCGTCTCAGGGGTCCAAAACCCTCTCGAAACAGACAGTGGTATCTACCTCGTATGTCGTAATATACAGTGCATCGGTAGATGTAGTGTTCCTCTGTCTCTGGCTCTCTGTCGCATAGTGGGCATATGCGTTCTTTTGTCTGTATACCCTCCCATCTGCCTGTCTCAATCCTCAGGTGGTGGGATGAGGTGCAGATCTGACCAATAACTGTGCGTAGTCCATGAGGCAGCTGTGTGTCCATGTAATTGGGTCGGGTGATGAAACCATCCTCAGATACCTGGAGGAAGTGGGTCTGGTAGTGTGCCATCCTCGTGCCATGGGGCGAGGGGGGTCGGATCCAGGTCTTCTCCGTATCTAACTTCAGTATGTCTGCTCTGATCACATGGTTTAGCTCTGATCGGCTTAGGTCAAGTGTAGGGCAATCCAGGCTATAGTCAAAGGGGGGTAGTCTGTCAATCTGCAGACCATGTAGACGCATCCATGTACTCATCTGAGCATACCAATAGTGTCTGTCACCGTCTGCTACTAGTTGTCTAGAAGAGGCCAGGGCTAGCCGTGGGTATCTATCTTGGGGGAGCTCCCATAGTCTATGTATGAAAGTCACTGCCTGAACCAAGGCCTCAGCCACCATGGGTGATGCCCCCAACTCAGCTCTGATAATCTCATGTGGGGTCGAGCTCTTCGCTCGTATCATGCGTGAGATCATCATGACCAGTGGTCTTTCCATATGCTCCCATCCATCATAGTATTCCTTCTCTGGTCCATCCTGGTCTCCCAAAGGCTGTCTCCTCGTGTGAAACAGACTCGGACCCCAAATAGTTGCCCCATATAGGAGTGTGGGTGTAACCAAGGTGTCAAAAAGCCACAGTTTGGTGCGCGGCTCATGAAATTGTATGTGAGCACATTGCCTCTCCAATGCACCTAAGGCTGCATATGCTTTTGCCAAACGAGCCTCTGATGTCTCTCTCCAAGAGAACTGTGGTCCCTTCAATGTGACCCCCAAATAAACATACTGCCTAACCATCTCCACTGGCTCTCCGTCAAAAGTAAACTGGTGCTCAGCTCTTGTCACCCAAGCAGCTGAAGTTTCCCAAGGTTCACCTTAAGATCTCTATCTCTGCAAAAAGCTGATAATGCATCCAAGTGTCTATTTAGTCCCTCAGGTCAGTCAGATATAAGTACAATATCATCGGCATAAAGCAGTAATGGTATCAGCACTCCAGCTAGGCTGGCTCCGGCCCCACCCGTCCTATCCACATATTCTGAAATTTCATCTATATACAGCCCAAAAAGTGTCGGTGAAAGTGAACAGCCTTGTTTCACCCCAATGGTGCTATTGATTGTATCTGAGATGCCCTCAGGTGTTCGTACTCTGCCTGTCACTGTCTCATACAAGGCATAGATACTCCACTGTATCTCTACGGGCACATCAATGTTTTGCATTCTATTCATGAGTCTAGCACGTGGCACTGTGTCAAAGGCCTTGCGAAAGTCCACAAAACAGCAATAGATCTTTTTCTTGAATACCTTGCCTTCTTCAATGATTGCCCTCAACGTAAAGATATGGTCTAGAGTTGTATATCCCCTCCTGAAGCCAGCCTGGCCTTTTGACCTCAGGCCATGCATCTCGGCCCATTCACTCAACGCTTGTTCCACGATAGAGCCATATATCTTGGCCAGCATGTGTCCAATCATGATAGTTCGGTAGTTACTAGGTAGCGCGGGGTCTCCACTCTTAAAAAGCGGCACAATAATATGGTCTGACCAACAGGTTGGAAATCCCTCACAAACTGCCCTATTAAAGATGTGAGCCAGCGTTGGTGCCAGAATATCACAGGCATGCGTGAAGTGTTCAGCCACTAAACCCTCATGGTCTTGGGCTCTTCCATTTTTCAGCTTCCATATGGCATTCCTCACTTTTTTTTCTGTGAAAAATCTGCAATTTGCTGGTCTTGAGGTTGAGGGGAGTGGCATAGGCTCTTGGCCAGGGATATCATAGAGTGTGCAAGCATATCCATGCCAATCATCCGGTCTAGTAATTTGTAGGGGTGGCTGGCTCTCATGCATCTTTTTCCATGCTCTCTTGCTGTCCTGCCCCAAGAACATGGAATACATTTCTATTTCTAGTCTGCTCAGGTATTCCCGCTTCTTTTTGCGTACCAACCGTCTGAAGAGTGTTCGACCATGCTTATGTGTGCATATACCAAGTGCCAGCTCTCGCTGAAAACGTGCTCGTGTCCCTCTGCACTCATCATCATACCAGCCATTCTGTGGAGCATTACCTCGTGGAGGTTTATCTGACGGTGTAGTGTGTGGGAAAGCGTATGCTGCTGAATTGTGTATTATCTCGGCCAACTGTCCTGTAAACTCATCCAAAGAGGCCTGTGTGTCTAGCTCCCTCAATGCATCTCGCACAGTAATGCTGTATATGTGTGAGGTCGCTTCCACAAAATCATAGCGTGGTAATTTTGGTATGTGTGACTGTGCTTCGTGTATATGCCCATATTGCATTGTGAAAGCTAGAATAGCATGGTCTGCTACTAATCCAATTGGTCTGTCTGAGATTTCAAAACTTTTTATGTCAGGTAGCAAGTTGGGTGATCCAATCAAATAGTCCACTGTGCTTGACCCTTTCTTGTTATTCCAACATGTGAGCCATTAGATCTTGGCCACTGTGGTAGCCCGTTAAGGATGGCCAAACCATGTGCACTTCCCAGTGCCAGTAGGTGTGTTCCATATTTTGTTATCTCTCTATCTTGGGCTGATCTAACTAATCCCACTTCATCTAATGCAATATCTCTGAACATCTCATCACTAGTGTCAAAGAAAGCAGATTGGTTGTTTCCTGTGCGTGCATTAAAGTCTCCTGCTAGTAGAACATCCCCAATTCTCATGTATCCCATTATGTCCTCATATAGTGGTGTATACGGGGATGCCTCTTTAGGGGCAAACTTAGAGTATGCAGGGGGAAAATAGCATATGGCAATATACATGTCTCGAGTTCTGCTTGTACGTAACCTGATCCACATGTATCTTGCCTCTACATCTTTATGTACCACTTGGACTGTATCTCGGAGCTCTTCTCTAAATAGAATTGCCACACCTCCTGATCCCCTCGTCCCTCCAGGCCGTCTAGGCTGAGGGCAATATACACTTTCCCATCTATATCCATATACATCAGGTAAACGGCTGTCTTTACATTGATGTGTCTCAGTATACATAGCAATGTCTATACCTTTGAAAGTATCCTCAAAATAACCTACATCTGTCTTAAGGGAGCCATTGCAATTCCACAGTGTGAACTTCAGGGTCTCATAGGCCGCGCACCGTCATGCCATCCTTTTCTCTGTGATGATGACTCTTCCATCTCTGTATACAGCCCATTTACCTGCTTTCCGTGCCTCTAGAACACGTGGCATATTTTCCCTCCTGTGGGCTAACTGGGCTGGGGTGAGGTCTTCATCTAGGTAGATCTTTTCTCCTTTGAGAGCGATCCTCTTAGAGAGGAAGGCTCTCTTCTTATCCAGGTCTCCAAACTTCAAGATGAGGACTTTTGTTTTTGTGTCAGCCTTCCCGACTCGCCAAGCCCCAATGATGGGTACATTTGTAGCTCCAATTTTGGTGGCAAGAGCTGTAGCATCTTCAATTGGGGAGCTTTTCTCGTCTAGTCCAACCACTCTTACGTGGAGTGCGCGTACCCGTCTTTTTGCCTCTTCTTCCAAGGTGGCATTCATGACTTCCACTTTGTTGCCATGCATTCTTTTGTTCTTTTTTGCCACATCTATCCATTCTGCATTTTCTTTGACGGTATTCTCAACATTCTCCATTTTCTTTTGGGTGCCTTCCACCACACTTGCATAGGTGTGCATGTCCTTTTTTAAAACATCCATTTCTTTTTGTAGTTCCGGTGTGGTTTGTGGTTCCTTTTGTGTGTCCAGTTTCTTTTTGTATTCCTCTAGTTCTTCTTGTAGTTCTTTTTACATAACCTGGGAGCATGTGACTGCAACCCTACACAGATCAGAGAGCTGACTGCCCCTGTACACAGAGAGAGAGAGAGAAAGAGAGAGAGAGAGAGAGAGAGAGTTACAGAGGTGCAGATTTCTAACATAGCAGACAGAGATCTGTGATACAACAGACACATAGAGAGAGAGAGAGAGGCCTGTGCTGTTTCTATCTTCCATGAGCTCCTGGCTCAGCATTCGACCTGCACAAGTGGTGATACAATATGGCTGGTCTGGATATGGCCTTTCTCAACCAAACGATGGCAGCCCTTGGTCCGAAATCTGATACAGAGGAACCAGAGGATATGGTTCCTTGTACGGAGGAGATGCTCCCTGGTCCTGACTTCCAGCCTGCGGGCAAACGCACCAAGCATACTTCGGAAGAGACAATGGATCATCAAAAACGTTCTTATGCGCAGGTTGCTTCTGATTCTGTGGATTCTCGGGATGTTGATTGGGAGCATTTGTTGGAGTTTGCCAACACTCTGCTTGGCAATTATGTTCAACATAATCATGAAGCGTTTTCTGACTCTGGAATTGAAGATGTTCTGGAAGCCACTGTGGACCCGAAAAATGTATTGCGCTCATTCTCGGTGTTTAATGAACGTGCTGTTATACTCTTCTTCACTGGTAGGATTCCAGTGCTTTCCTATATTCGCCAGTGGCTGCAAAGTCTACTACAAGGGGAGTGTGTTGAAGAGATTTTTGTTGGGCCCCGAGGCTTTTATGAGGTGCTGTTGAAATCCGAGAAGCATCGTGCCGATCTGCTGACTAAACTGCCATTGTTCTTTGATCGCCGTTTAGTCCATGTTGTGTCAGGGCGCCCAATGGCAGATTTTCAGCACTTGCTTCAACATGAATGCCCGATGTGGGTTGAGGTGGAAAACTGTCTGGCTGTCTATTGGCCACTGTTAAAGGATGCCATGGCCGTTGTGGGCACTGTTTTGGTCCCCCCGAGCCTAAGGGCCACGAATCGTAACCGTTTGTGTATGTTATGAGACACTACCCCGAAAAGGCCTGCTTGGTTACGTCTTAACTGCTCTGACATGCATCCTTTGCACTTTCTTCTAAAATGGAATAACTTTGCAGGCTATTGTTTTTCGTGTGGAAAATTGGGGCATTTTATGGCCGAATGTCCAGCAAAGCAACCGACTTCAGATGCGGAGCATGTTTTGCCTCCCAGGGAAGATATGGTGCTTAATGCTTCGTCGTAGGATGCGACCCAGCCCCCTAAAGTTTTGGATAAAGGCAAACAACATGTTTCGGGCTTGGATTCCCGTGACAATGATTGGGTAGATGTACGTGCCAAAAAAGGTAAAAGGTTTGATGCTGGCATGGCGGATACTGTGCCTAATGCTTCACAAGATTCCTTGCGTACTTATACGCGCAGGAAAGACATGTTGTCGTCAGAGCACCCTTCTCATGCTATGGTTTCTTCTGTTCCTCGCAATCAGCCCAGTAGGAAAGTATATACAGATGGTCCGAAGGGCCCACCTGCTAAGTTGGCTTTTGATGCTAGAGGTAATGTGATTACCCCATGGGATCGGCGTTATCCCCGTTCTATCCCCAAGTCAGTGGATACACCGTCTACCTCTAAATTTGCCCGTCGAAACTCTTTTGCCGTGTTGGCTGATTTTTTGGATGAGGGAGTCCTTGACATTCTCGCAGAAAAGGTTAAATCGAGGCAAGCGTTGCCTCGTTCCTGATCTTCTTTTTGAATATACATGAAGATAGCCACGTGGAATGTGCGAGGCATTTGTTCTCGCAATAAGCAGCATGCCATGTGGAGTTTATTGCATGAGAATCAGTTGGATGTCTTGTGTGCTGTTGAGCACAAGAGTCACGGCGAAGCAGGAAAAGTTGTGGATTGCCATGGCTTTCGCTTGTTTTATGCAGGGACCCATGCCATGCATTATTCTAGTGTGCTTATGATTGTACATGAGAAATATCAACCTGTTCTTATAAAAAATGATGTACATGGTTTTGTGGTGATTGAAGTTTTATTTGAAGGAGAGATCTTATGGTTCCTTGGGCTCTATGCTCCAAATGACCCTTTATCCCGCCGGGATCTTTGGAATACTTTGCAGACCTCCTTGTCACTTGGCAGACAGGGTTTCTTGATGGGGGATTTTAATATGTGTGTTGATCCTTCGCAGTCCACATCAGAGCATTCGGTGATGGATACTCCGGAAAGCCATGTGTGGAATGCGTTTGCTCTTGCCATACTTAAGCAAGATCTCTGGTCATGGCTACACCCTTCTTCTACAGGGTTTACTTTTCATTCTGCATAGTATACATCTACATGGTCGTGGTTGGACCGCATGTACATCATGTAGGATGATGCTTTTCTTCCTGAGATGCTGGAAATGAAAGTGTTGCAGCAATACGCCTTGTCGGACCATTTTCCTCTACAGCTTGAGATGCTTGCACAACCCATTGTACCTTTTAAGCAATTTCTTGATAAACTCCCTTTGCGTTTCAACTCGTCTTATTTGAAGCATTCAATCTTTCACGGTTATATGCAGCAATTGATTGATAGATTTTTATTGGACTTCCCTTCTGAGGGCAATGCTTCTTTTGAATGATTGGTCTCTAATGTGCAGTGGGTTGTACGGCAGTATGGGATCCATCATGCCTCTCTTTGTCGGCGGCATCGACATGCAGCGGAGGAATTATTGGTTTTGGTTCATTCTCTACTGGTAGAGACTCCAGATGATGTATTTCTGCTGCCATTGGCTATACGTTTGGCTGATCTTCTTAAAGAGTTTCAGTTGAAATCTTATCAACAGGCCAAATTGCAAAATTTGACGGAGAATTTGCAAGATAGTGCTTGTCAGACTCGTAAGTTCTTTCGTGCTCTCCATGCATCTCCTGCTCGAGAGAATATGACTAGACTCCAGGATGCAGAAGGTCAAATGGTCACTGATCCTTAAGACTATTGTGAATATGTGTAGGAATTATTTTCTAGACCTTCTTGGTTATACTCTTTCACCTTCTGACCAAACTACTCATGCTCGCTTAGTTTTCTATGATTTGGTCCGCAATCAGGTTCCACACGACATGCAAACTACTTTGGAGACAGATATTTGTGAGGCGGAGATTATGGATGTTTTGTTACACTTGCCCAAGGATAAAAGTCCCGGTTGGGATGGTCTCACTAATGAATTCTTTGAGGTTTTTGCTACCAGTCTGGTGAAACCATTGACGGCTATGTTTCAGCAGGTTTGGGTAACAGGGTTCATGCCTTCCTCATGGAAAAAATGACTTATCAAACTGCTTCCAAAAGTCCCTTCGCCGTCTATGTTGAAACATTGGCACCCAATTTCTTTGATGGGTTCTATGTATAAAATCTTTTCCAAAGTAATGGCGAATCAGCTCCATAAGCATCTTCCTGCCATTGTACATCCTCTTCAATATGGTTTCATTAAGGGCTGAAACATTTTGCATAATGTCTTGAATGTGCAACTGGCTATTGACTATGCAAGGCACTCTAATCAGGAGGTGGTATTGATTCAATTGGACCTGGAAAAGACTTTTGATTATTTAGACTGGTCCTTCATTGCAGACCTTATGTCTACTATGGGCTTTGGTACTCGGATGTTGATCTACACCATTAGTGTTGCGGCTTCTTTGCGAGTTATGCTGAATGGTGGTGTTACCGAGCCTTTTGTCCTTGCACGCTCTGTGAGACAGGGTTGCCCTTTGAGTCCTCTCTTTTTTGCCCTTGCGACTCATCCGGTTCTTTCGAAGTTATCTCATATGGCAGCTTCTACTCAGTTGGCTAGATTGTCTCTTCCTTTTGAACAGCATTTCATTAGTCAATCCTTGGCTGATAATAGCTTTATGATTTTGCGTACGGATAAGGATAATCTTCGCAAAGCATTAGATGTTTGGACTCTCTTTGGTCATGCTTCTGGTCTTCATATCAATGCTTTGAAATCAGCCATTCTCAGTTGCACGGAGTCAGATTTGCAGTCACTGGACTGGCAGGGAATGGTTGTTCCCCGTGGTTTCATTGTCAGGCATCTTGGGTACCCTTTGGGTGTTGATGTTCGGCCGAAGCAACTACTCGAGTGGATTTCACAGAAACTGACAGCTAAGTTTTTGTATTGGAAGTCATAGGCTTGGCCTTTGCATGTTCGCCTCAAAGTGGCTCAGACAATTATGTTGCCAATGCTCACATATTTCTTGCCATTGTTGCCTTGGACTACTACTACATTGAATGCTCTTACTCAGTGCATTCGTTTCATGTTATGGAAGGACTCCTTACATGCAGGTATTTCATGGATCTCTTGGTCGCATGCATGTACCCCCAAACGCATGGGTGGTGGGGCTATTTTGGATGCCGAAACTCATATGTTCGCACTCCGTTGGTCTTTTTTCGTGCCATGTGCTTGGATCATCACCCATGGGTCTAGATAGCCGTTATTTTCTTGAGAATCACGAGCTTGTGCATGGTAATACTCAAATTCGAAGCTCCTGGTGGCATGTTCTTAATGCAGACTCTCAGTTTTCTAGTCCTTCATCATCCCTGCTTGCTCACTTGGTATGTTCCTGGAAATTGGTTCTCCAGAAGACTCAATGGCATCCAGCAGAGGACCGCTTAGCTACTAACTCTTTTCAAAGGGAACTGTTGCCAGCCTCGTGATTACTTTCTTGTGAAGGCAAACATGAGCTCAGACCAAAATTTAATCGTATGGCACGTTTGGGCTTGGCTTCAGTTGCAGATGCCACCCTTGCTAGTGGCAATGTGTTGATATCGTTTCGTACAGCCAGAAGGCTTTTCAGGATCCCTCGTGGATACCGTGATTTATGGGAACAGCTTTTGATGGTGCTCTAGAGCAAACAACCCTTTCCTGCCCTTGCTTCGGATCGTCCCTGGCAGGACTGGGACCTTGCAGGCCGGCTGAATTTGGAAACGGCCTCAGCTAGCCAGGTGTATCATCTTCTGATTAAAGATCATCAACGGCTGGTTACTAAAGCCAATACTGTATGGGGATTGCGTAAATCTCAGTCATGGTGGAAGGTAACTATGATGGAGGAATAGTTGAACAAGACACCTTTCAAATGCAAGGTCTTTCTTTGGAGGGTGATGATCGGTGGTCTTCCTCTTGCTTCAGCCCTTTCCAAGCGTCGAATCTCCAACGGCAATTGTTTCTTTTGCACCACCAGTGTGGAATCGGCCCGTCATCGATTTATTTCTTGCCCTCTTACTAAGAAAATCTGGTCACTCTTGTCGGCAATTTGGCGAGCAATGGTTGGTTTCTCGCTAAGCCCTTTTGACTGGGTTTTTGCGCGGCCCAAATACCCCACATCGGCTCAGTCGCATATGAAGATCTTGTTTCACTTTCTTAGATACTGGGGCTGTTGGCACAATTGGACCATGCGGAATGCTTTTCTTTTTGATTCAGCCTATAATGTTCAAGGACATATTGCTAGGCTTAAAGGCCTCTTGCATTGGCAGATAGATCTCATTCGGCACTCTGACTTACTCCCTCAAGAGGACTTACTTCCCTAGCATATGGCAATTTCCTCTGCGTCTTTGCCATGACTTTTTGTAACTCTTTTGTCGTTTAGTACTTTAGAGAGAGAGAGAGAGAGAGAGAGAGAGATTTACACACGATGGCTTAGAGCCATCGTGTATCTTGTAATCATGTAAACTTGTACCTTTTTTTCGTAATTAATACAATTACCTTTTACAAAAAAAAAAAAAGAGATTAGTGTGTGCACATTAGACAATGGAGATGGATGAACATATGCTAGGAGTGTGACACAAGCACGACGAAAAAACTAGAAAAAACGTCAATTTTTTGTCAAAAGGCCTAGAACGGCTGTTCCAAACAAGGAACGGTAGGAAACAGCCTTGGGAACGTTCCCTGGCCATTTCACCTCCTCGGAGGGTTTGAAATGCATTAGGCCGTTCCTACAGGCTAGAACGGCCAATCCATGTTTCTATGGTCAATATGTCTATAAAATTATCTGATGAAGGCACAAACTCTAGGCATATCGTGCCTAGCTCAACTTCCTCTTTGGTGAAATGGAAACATACTCTAATATGCCACATCCATGTGTGATAATGGGAGCTAGTACAATCGCACTCTAATAATCACAGTAGAGGACAGTCTCTGCAGCACATGGGAACTAAAGTGCCGCTAGTAAGCTCCTCATAGAGATAACCTCCATGGTGCCATCAAAGAGAAACCTATACTCAATCTCGGTTGTGGAAGCCGCCACTATCTCCTGCTAATGGCTAGCCCAAGAGATGGAAGTCATAACCAAGGTAAAGATGTAGCCACCATGGAAATACTAAATGTCAAGATCTACTGCCAAATCAGAATCTGTGTATCCCTATAAACATAAACCAGAACCATAAATCAATCCATACAAATAGTACACCTCAAATATCTCAAAACACAAAGATATAGAATCCAATGTGGCATCCTAGGTGCAGTGAAATAATAATTGAGCAAACTAACTGAGTATGCTAAATCTAGCCTAGTATGAATTAACCAAAGCAATTTTCCTACTACAAATCTATAGGTATACTCGTCGAAGGGTTGACCTAGGATATCCTCAGACAAATGGACAATGAGATCAAGAGACGTAGCCACAAGCCGTGTCGCAACTTGGTGATATTGTTCCACCAACTAAAAAAGGTACCTCTGCTCTAACACAAAAATACATCCCCCACATCGAACTACCTCCATCCCCAAAAAGTAAGATAAAATTTTGAGGTTGGTCATCTCAAAAGTAGCACAAATCTTGGCCTTAATTTTTGCAATGGTAGCAAAATCTAAGCCAGTGAGAAGTAAATCGTCTACATACATCAAGATATAGTTAACCCCCTATGAAGTGATACATATATATAAGTTCGGGTCATAAGGAGTAGAATGATATCCATGAGTTTGAAGGAATTCATCCATCCTCTAGAACCGAGGCTGCGAGGTTTACTTCAGCCCATAAAGAGCTTTCCACAAGCAAAAGACCTTATCTTTTCAGTCAATAAGAAAAAAACCCCAACTGAATGCTCCACACATACTTCCTTCTCCAAATAATCATCCAGAAAGGCACTTTTGACATCCATTTGATAGATCGTCCAACCGCAATGAGTGGCTAGTAAGACCAACAAACAAAATGATGTCAATCACACAGTAGAAACAAAAGTCTCTTCATAGTCAATACCTTTCTTTTGTGAAAACACTTGCACTATAAGGGAAGCCTTGTACTTGTCTAAAGTCCCATCAGCTTTTAGCTTGGTCCCAAGGATCCACTTCATCCCGATGACTTTCTTGTGACTCGAACAATCCACCTGTTAAAAGTATAGCATGGAAATGTTGTGTAAGCAAGGATGCATGAGGAAAGGTGAGGTGTGAATAGACTACATGATAGGGGAAACCCTAATCCTAGCTTCCAGTGGCTATATAAACAACCCAAAGGTCACTCTCAAGTAGATGAGAGAGTATACTCTACTTGTACTTTGAGCAACTAAATAAGCAAGATCTTTTCCTTGTACTTCAACTCTCTTCTCCCTCTTGTGCATACATTTCCTTGTTGCCACTGATATTTCAACATGGTATCAAAGCCACCTCTGATCCACTGAGCTTCCTCTAACTCCATCTTGACCTAAGTACACATGAGTGTGTGGTTTCTCACTTTAATCTCTCAACCTCCATAGCCAAAATTGGACCAGCAGTCAGTGGAGGACCTGGTGAGGGCAAAGGAGACCATTTTAGCCCATGAATTCTTCTAGAGACTTCTTCTTCAGCTCAAGGCACACCATTCTGGCTCTTCAAAGCCCGACATTGGGCAGCTAGGAGGCTGGCATTGAAGAAATCCTAGAAAAAGGCCCAAATTTGGCAGTGTGGAGTTCAGTGTGATGCCACGGGCCGCAAGGAGCACAATCATCTGAGCTTTCATGGGGCATTGAAAGCCCCCCAAGTAGGCCTCCTCAACCTAAAAGGGTTTGGCCTAATTCCCTCTTTGTTGCTCACACAAAGCAAAACCCGAACTGTCACCCTATCTGGGAAACATAGCCAAAAGGCTTGAAGCTTGGTTTTTGTCAATGTTCTTCTTACTGAAGTCATTAACAATTATTCTAATCACTGACTGAGCAAGATTCAAGTTCATTGCAAATCTGAAGGCTCAAAACTCGGAGCTTCTTGCCCCGAAGGTGACTCTCAAGCCTATCATTCAATTGGATTCCAACACAAGCATTTCACAAGGCTTGGATATTAGTGTTTTTAAACACTACTGATCAATCTAGTTATCATTGCTTGCTGGTTATTCTCAACAATCCAAAGGTTTTTAATCCTTAAGTATATTCACTAAGTGCTTTACTATCATCGTCTCTCTCTCTTGGCCATTGTAAGCCTATGTGTCAAATATAAACATATAGACCATTTCATCTCCTCTCCAAATGTTGTCTTGCTGATTTCTTAATTACTTTCAACCTGTTACTCATTTGATGTAAAGATCATTTCATTTGCTTCTGCTCTTGTTGCCCACCTTGTAAAGGATTAGACACTACCATTGCCCTATGTAGCCAATAACACCTTTCTATCATGACCTATGTTGATGTAATACCTCAAATCTGCAAGTTTGATGGAAGAGACTTTCACCCATGGCAAGTATTACTGAAATATGAAATGATGGAGAGGGGTTACTGGACCTTCATCAAATGGACCAAAGCCATTGACCTATCCAACGCTATAGATGTCAAAGATAATGAAAGAGCCCAAACCATAATAATGTTGCACCGAGATGAATCCTTAAATCCACCACATTGATCAGCTTGCGACTACAAAGGAGAGGTGGGATGAGCTCGAGAAATTGTATGGTGCAAGAGAAAAGAACTCCAAAATCTTTCTCAAAATAGAGTTCTTCAACTTGGAATACAAGCAAGGAGAAGACTTGGGAAAGTTCATTTTCCACATGAAGGGATTGATAGCCCAACTAGCTTTAGTCCAAGCTCCAATTGCTGAAGAAGATGCTATTGCAATACTTTTAAAAGCTGTAAGAAAAGTCTTTTCAACTCTTGTAACTACCCTAACAATATACCAAATCCTACACTTGAAGGTATCATACAATCTTGTTTAGATGAGGAGAAAAGATATCAAAAGAAAGACAACACCAGTTCAACATCTACCTCAACAATCCGCGATCAACTCTTAGTCCATATTGTTCCTATTAAATGTTCCTTTTGCAATAAAAAGGGACATATTGTAAGTAATTGCTGGAAAAAATATCCCAACAAGATCAATTGCAACAAATGTAAGCAAACAAGACATATCACCAACAAATGTCCTAACTCCCCTAAAGCACCAAAAGAATTGGAGGATTACTATGTCTCCAAAGCACCTGATGACCACCTTTTTAGTATCTCTTGTATCATCTTTCCATAAACATCCTTGTAGCCTACTTTATAAAGACATCCCTTTGATTCATTGAGAGGGAAAACCATTATATGCTATGTAATCCAATGCCACCTTGGCATTGAGGGGGGTTGTTATAAGTGTAGCATAGGAAACCTATACAAGCAAGGGTATATGAGGGAAGGTAATGTGTAAATGGACTAGAGGATAGGGAAAACACTAACCCTAGCTTCTAGTGGCTATATAAACAGCCCAAAGGTCACCCTCAAGTAGATGAGAGTGTACTCTAGTTATACTTTGAGCAACTAAATAAGCAAGATCTTTTTCTTGTACTTGAACTCTCTTCTCTCTCTTGTGTACACATTTCCATGTTGCCACTCTGATATTTTAACACCAATCGAAATCTCACTTTGGTCAATACTCTCTAGCTCCTTCTCCATGGCCTCTCACCATTGGGGGTGCCGAAGAGCCTCCTGCCAACTATCTAGCTCAGAATGCGCTATGTAATCAACTATAAACAACGACGCAAATGAAGTCGAAGATGCAAGCTAGGTAGATCTTCTAGGGCCCTTGGGAGTGGAGTCCAATGGAAGAATCCCCAAATCCCACATGGTTTGCTAGTATCATTGAGGTAATGGGTCTCGCAAAGTGCACCTGGGAGTTGAAGAATTTGCGGAAAGGTCAAAAGCAGACAGAAGACCCGGCTTAGAAGGCATTATTTCCAATGGAATAAAATTAGGATACAATGCAGAGTCTAGTGTAGAAGACTGCACAATATCCCTCTCATCAAAAACTACATCTCTCCGAACGATCACCTTGTTTGTTCGGAAATCAAACAAGCAATAGGCTTTCATTTCGAAGGAGTGTCATTTAAAAATCAAGAGATCAACATGGGGAGTAAGCTTTCCTATCTTATCAAGGGTATGCGAATGCACACAACTCCCAAAGACTCTAAAGTGGAAAATGATAGGCGAGACCCAAAAAAAAACCTCATTTGGAGTCCTCTGAGGGATAGTCGTAGTTAGGCACCGGTTGAGAATGTACATAGAAGTGTTAATGGCCTCAACCCATAGGCGCTCAAGAAGCTCTGCTACAAACAACATAGAGCATACCATGTTCATGACAGTCCGGTTCCTACACTCTACAACTCTATTTTGAGAGGAGTTGGAGGTAAACTGGTGAGAGATACCATGCTCTTATAGAAACTCAGAAAACTCGCAGGAGGTAAACTCGCCACCACTATCACTCCTCATGCTTCCTACACGATTGTCACAGACATACCATGATCAAGTGCACGGATTAATTCTTGCTCATACCAAATGAATCCACACCCCATGCAAACGCACCCTTAACAAGGCATACTCGCGGCAACCATGTGAACTCGCCCTTGCCATGTCATCATAGAACCTTCTAGAAGATATGCCATGTCATCGCATACATCATCGATGATGTCATCATGGAACATTCTAGAAAATCTTTGGTCGCCCTCCAACACCTATAAAAGGAGGGGCTCACCATAGAGCTCCTTGGTCTTGCCAATGCGAATCTTGGGAGCTCAAGAAGTCGGGACCTCTAAGTAAGTAACTTCGAGTTCCAGTTCTAGTTCTTGTCTAGTCATGGTATCTAGTCTTATCTTGTTTTTCATTATACTCCTGTTGTCTTGTCACCTTGTAATCTTGTAGTACGAGATCTTGTCTAGTACTATCTTGTATCTTGTTCATCCCCGTTGAGAGAGATCTTGTAATTCTAATATCTTGTACCCATACCTATGGTCCTGGGTTCTAGGATCCTTCATATCCTATCGAGTTTTTTTGTCTATACCTACGGTCCCAGGTACCTTGTGCCCCTACATGGGATTATCTTGTAATCAAAATTCTTGTAACAAATCTTGCATCTAGTCTAGTCTCTCAAGCACAATCTAGTGCTCCCACAACAATTTGGCAAGACTCCTTTCTAGCCCTACTAAGCACCATGGAGGTGACCCTTGAAAGAATCATGGCCTCCCTTTAAAAACCTTTAACAGCAAATTCAAGACTTGAATGAACGACAAGAGCAACTTTAAATAGAACACCCTATGCATCTAGGCCCTACGCTTCAAGAGATGCAAGACCAGATCCGAGACTTGCAGAACAACAAAGAAAGTGATCAAATGATTCCACGTGTTTATCAACCCCCAACAAGAGCCCAAGATAAGCATGCCAGAGAGGTTCAATAGTGACCGTTCGAAGTTCAGGGGATTCTTGCAATAAGTAAAGCTCTATATCCGCATGCAACCAGATAAGTATTCAAATGATGCTTCCAAGGTAGGATTCATTGGGACTTTGCTTTGTGGTCAAGCTTTATCATAGTTCGCCCTAATCTTGGAAAAGAATATGCCAGTACTTCATAACTATGAGGCATTTCTTTGCGAGCTCACTTCCATATTTGGAGATGCAAACATTGGTTGAGTAGCAGAAACAAAACTCCGGAAGCTACGACAAGGTAACTACCGTGCATTTGCTTATGCATCTGAATTTAGGTAATTATTGTGCGACCTCACTTGGCATGAGGAGTATTTTATCAGCCAATTCTGATGGGGTCTTCAAGATGACATCGAGGACCTCATGCTCACTATGCCTGTCACCAGGAGGTGATACTTTTTGCAGTTTCTTTCCTTATTTACTTATATAAATATTTTTTTTTTCTTTAGTTGCTGTTGCTTTTTATCCCTAGAGTTCTCTTGGATTAAGCCGAGATCTTTGCATGGCCAGAAGAGGTAGCCATTGGGATAAATTGGACTAATGATTTATCTGAGCCTTAGGACAGGTTCCATATTGAATGGGCACTGAAGAATAGAATGCCAGTGGTTTAGGACTGTGTACTTAGCCACTGGAGATGGTGCAGGACAATGAGCTTGGCCAAGACAGAAGATGCACATGTGAGAATGCTCACAGAATAAAAGTCACCGTAACTGAGCCACATTACACTTTTTGATATGGTTTCTATGATAAAGTTTCTCAGAACAACTTGAGGAATGCAGGGGTCACCATCCCTAAAATTTAGGGAGTTACCATTTTTGGACCCCAAAATCTATTCACATCATTATCTTTGTTTTTGCACGAGGATTAATTCTCTGGTCTATGCCGAGGTCAAATTTTACACCGATCGTGGCGAATTTTAGACTGGAAGGTTTAAACGGAAAAATTGTTACATGTATGCCATGTGGCACAAATTCCCAAAAGAGAGAGAGAGAGAGAGAGAGAGAGAGAGAGCATTTTATTTACGAAAAAAAAAGAGAGAGCATTTTAACCTTTTACGAAAAAAAAGAGAGCATTTAAAAAAAACGTAATAGGCATGAGGGGCAGATCTGAGAATGAAGTTTTGAGGAGCTGAGGGTAGATGGCTGCAAGTATATCAGCTATTGAGAGTACTTCTTCGTCTCTGACTCATGTAGGGAGGTAGACTTGCTCCTTCTGGTCAACTCTCGCTCTATTCTCAAAGGAAATGCTCTACATGATGGGCTGATTCCATCGAAGGTATAGTTCTGTGTTTTCTTTGCACTTCTGCTGAGGCAAGAGCCTCACTGTCCAGGTTCAGGAGCAACTGTTGGCTTCTCCAATGCAGGAACTAAAGAAAGTGATGACCATGCCACACAGGAACAGGGTTTTTCAGCTCTGATTTAGTGTTGTTTGTGGGACTATTTTACTGCTGGAATGATGTCAAGGTAAAAGCGATGTTGTTCTAGATATGCTGGACAGTAAAAACAATAAAAAGAGTTCTGCAGACTGCAGTTCTACACATGTATCATTGAGTTATAGTCATAGAAAATGCTTTCCTAAAAGGGATGTTATTCTAGATATGCTAGACAATAAGAACAGTAAATACAAAGTTCTGTAGACTGCAATTCTGCACATGAATCATTGAGTTATGGTCACAGAAAATGCTTTCCTAAAAGGGATTTTGTTCTAGTCATGATGTATTGTCCTTATGCAGCTAGGACTTACTCAGAAAAGATGAAAACCAACTGTTCACACGTTATGTATTTTGGAACATTTCATTTTTTGTAACTCTCCATCTTTTAGTTGATAAAGAAATACCGAGAGAGGCACCGGTCTTCGGGGCCAATCTGGTGTTGAGCGAGGGACTGAGGTCTCTATTTGTGTATGTGTGTGTGAAAAGACCAGGTGTTAATTGAAGGAAGTACCGCTTTGTGTGAGTCATAGACCGGTTTCATGGTTCCATCCCCATGATTTGAATTCTTTTCTGTAAGAATTTAAGCTTGGACAGTTTTGGGTGAAAAGGCCATACACACAGGTTTTACAAAGATTACAGGACTAGAGAGATGGCAGACATGGATATAGGCAAAGGAAAACTTCCTCATGAAGAAGAGAGTTCTTTTTCTGCTCATAGACACCAAAGAGAGAGTATTGGTGAACAGGTGTCAGCACCTTCTAGAACCGAGACTGAACCACAGGATGAGAAGCAAGAACAGGAGGACTTGTTTATGGCACAACTCCTCGGTATGTTTGGCTCTTTCCAACAGCTTGTAAAGAATCCTCGAATGCAAAAAATTTTCAAGTTACATAATGAGGATTCTCAGGCTGAGTCATCACATCATACCATGGAGTGCTCAAAAAGGCAAACCTCTAATGTGCGTGAGCATGTGGAAAAGACACCAAACATGGAGACTAGTCCAATGCAACAAGAAGCACAAGCACAAGATCAAGGAGTGAATGGTCAAGGCAGTTATGCACAAGTAGCACAATAGACTATTCCTCCTCAGTTTGCTACTTATCCTGGTTACTTTGGTGGTGGGTCAGTTTTTCAAACAATGGCTGGATTACCTACGGGTTATCAGGGATACTTGCCTAGAGGGCCACCAGGAATAATGCCTATTGAGGCAGTGAACCCACTTTATGCTAATATTGGTCTACAGCCCGATTATCAGACTTTGCAGAGTCCTTATTTGATGCCTGGAGTACAAAATGCAGCGGCTGGTTTTTTTCAGCCTAGTGGGCATATGGCAGCTAAGACAGGTGAAATGAATGCTGAAAATGCGCCTAAGGGACTCCCCTTTTTATATCCACCTGTCTATGACAACCTGACACCAAAAAGTGCAAAGCCTAAAGACTATAAAGAGGGTGGTCATGTATTAAAGTTTGAAACCTTCAATGGTATGCAAGATAAGCTGAAAGCTTTGACATTTATACAGCAGTTTGATGCAACTTACACTGGAGGGAATTTTACTGAGACTTCTAAGGCGTGGAAGGCTGCAACTTTTTTGAAAGGTAATGCTTTGCACTAGTGGAACACATTGTTGATGCAAGGATATGCACCTACCACTTGGCTCCATTTTAAACAGTTATTTGTAGCCTCATGGTTAACTAATACGTTTGAAGTAGATGTCATGATTGCATGGCATAAATTGGACGCGGCAAATTGTGTGGATTTAGAAGAGTACAATAAGAAATTTTGGGAAGCACTTTTGCCCATGAGTTCTTACAAGACAGTACCCCTCTTAGAACAAATTGAAAAGTACTGTTGCGGTTGCCCGAAGCCATCAAGGATTATTGTACCAAGACTAGGGTTACAAATATGGTACAATTAATTGAAAATGTTGGTGTGGCAAATGCATTGTTGAAAGGAAAAGCTGACAGCTTTAAAGGCGCTGAAAAGAAGGATTCTCAGTTTAAGCAAGATCCTGGCAAAAAAAAAGAAGCAATTTCCAGAAAAGACCAACTTTACAAAAGTTTTTTTGGAAGAAAAGATTTCAGCAGCAACCTCAAACTTCTTTTAAACAGGGCAAAGGACAGAATAGGCCACTTTTTGGCAAATCATTTGAAGAAAGAAAGGCTTTAATGATGGCTAGGAAATGCTTTATATGTGAACAAAAAGGCTATATTGCTTCTAAGTGCCCACAACAATCTTCTAAAGATGCGAAGGATAAAGATGCGCCAAGTAAAAAGAAGCCCAGCATTGGCTTAGTGCCTGATATGGTGGGAGATCAATCAGTTGATGATGCTACAGAATTGTGCAGAAATTGGGAAAAGATCAGAGATTCCATAGTGCTTATTTTCTTTGATCCTAAAGCTTGTGCAAACTTTATCTCACCGGCATTGGCAGCTAAGCTAGGTATACGTCCTGAGGAAATGGGACCAGTTGGACAGGTTGATTTGGCATGCCCAAGACATATTGACTTGTCACCCCCATTCTTGGCAAACTCCGTATGCACATTCAGAGCTATGTGGACACACAGAAGCTCCATATTATGCCTTTAGAGGGCTATGATATTCTGTTGGGTATTCCATGGTGCCACAGGAAGCATGTTATCTTGGATACTTACAATAGAATGATTACTCTTGTACATAGGGGCAAGACTCATGTGTTAGATGTGAAGCTTAAAAGAGAGTCTGTCCCAATTGTTTTTGCTTCTGCCATTACTTCTGTAATGAAAAATCATATTTCTACGTACTTGGTTTTTGCAAAGCAAGTTAATGAAGTTGACTGTAATGTGTCTGTACTAGATGAAAGTAGAAGGGCTTTCTTGGATAAATTCAGTGATTGTTTCTCAGATTCGTTACCAAGAGAGTTACCCCCTAAGAGGCCTGAAGATCATACCATAGATCTTATTCCAAGGACTAGTCCGCCCAATAGACCACCGTATAGGGTCAGTGCAGCACAACAAAAAGAGATTATGAAACAAGTTAATGAGCTTTTAGAGAAGGGACTGATTCAGCCCAATAGTTCTTCGTTTTGTTCACCGGTGTTGCTAGTTCAGAAAAAGGACGGCTCTTGGCGAATGTGTATTGACTACAAAGCCTTGAATAAGAACACGATCAAGAATAGGTTTTCGATTCTGAGGATAGATGACATTCTTGATCGATTACAAGGAGCATGAATGTTTAGCAGGATAGATTTGAAAGGTGGATACCATCAGATCAAAATCAGGCGAGACAATATCCATAAGACTACTTTAGAACGACATTTGGTCTCTATGAATTTTTAGTCATGCCATTTGGATTGACCAATGCTCTTGCGTTTAATAGGATGATGGATAGAATTTTCCGCCCTTATCAAAGTTTCGTTGGCACATTCTTTGGTGATATGATTATCTTTTCAAAGAATAAAGAGGAGCATAGAAAACACTTAGTTACAATCTTTAATGAGCCTAAGCATAACAGATTGCTCATTAATGGAGAGTGAATTCTTTTTGGAAGAGATTCACTTCCTTGGGCACATAGTTTCTAAAGATGGTGTGAAGATGGATCCTGCAAAGATAGAAGCAATTGTCTCTTGGCTAGACTTGAAAACCGTTCATGATGTCCATAGGTTCTAAAGATGGTGTGAAGATGGATCCTGCAAAGATAGAAGCAATTGTCTCTTGGCCAGACTTGAAAACCGTTCATGATGTCCGTAGTTTTCTTGGCCTATGCTCTTACTACAGAAGATTTGTAAGACACTTTGCAGAGATTGCTTCTCCTTTACATGCACTTGAAAAGAAGAATATCAAATGGCAATAGACTGACAAAGAGAAATCAACATTTAGATGTTTGAAGGGGAAAATGACTACAGATCCAGTACTTATTTCGCCAAATCTGTCTAAGCCATTCGTAGTGTAGTGTGATGCATGTGGAAACAACATTGGTGTTATATTAATGCAGAATGGCCGAGTTGTGGCATACAAGAGTAGAGTACTTTCTGTCATTGAAAGGACTTACCAAATTTATGAGAAAAAGTTATTGGTTGTGATCCATGCACTTTCTAGTTGGAAGCACTATTTGCTTGGTGCTGATTTTGTAGTACAAAGGGATCATCAAACACTTAGATACTTTCTCACATAGGCTAAATTGTCAGAGAAACACATGCATTGGGCAAATTTCCTATCTATGTTTCATTTTCAGATAGTGCATGTGGAAGGCAAGAAGAATGTAGTTGCAAATCCTTTATCTCGCAAACCACATGTGTCAACTGTTTCAACTTCTTATCACCATGAATTGGATGATATGAAAGAGCAGTATGCTGATGACGAAGATTTCTCTGAAATCTATGAACAATTAATCAATAGCCAACATCATAATCATTATGTGTTCAAAGAAGGCTTTATCATGATGCATGGAAGACTATGCGTTACAAAATAGCTAAGGCCAAAAGTTTTATTAGAAAGTCATGCTCCACCGTATGCAGAACATTGTGGTACTGATGCTATAGTCAAAGCGGTAGAGACTTTCTTCTATTGGCCAGCCTTGAGATCTAACGTTGATGCATATGTCAGATCTTGCCTTGTATGCCAAAAGGTCAAATTTGATAGACAGAAGGCACCAAGGTTATTGCAACCATTGCCTATTCCAAAAAGGCCACGTGAAAATATTGCCGTGGATTTCATTTTTTATCTTCCAAGAACTTCTTTAGGGAATGATGGAATCTGGACTATCATTTGTAGATTCAGCAAATAGACACATTTCATTCCTGCAAGGAAAAAGGTTAAGTCAGAACACATGGTAAAGTTATTTATGCATAATATCTTCAAGTACCATGGAATGCCATGGTCAATTGTCAATGATAGGGACCCAAGAATGACTAGCTTGTTTTGGAAAGCATTGTTTGAAAACATAGGCACTACCTTGAAATTTTCATCTTCTTTCCATCCACAAACTGATGGACAGCCTGAAGAAGCAAATTCAACTATTTTAGATCTACTGAAGTGTTATGTTTCAGACCATAAGACTTCTTGGGAACACTACTTGCCATTGGTTGAGTATGCATACAATAATATAGTGCACTCATCTACTAGCAAAGCACCTTTCAAGATTGTGGAAGGTGGAAAGAAACTGCCTCCCATTTTGCAGACAAAAGATAACATTTTTGAAGCAGATCATTATGTAAAAGATTGGGAAGAAGCATATAAAAAGGTCAAGAATGCCTTAGAAAAGTCACAAGCTAAACAGAAAAGAGCTCCTCACGAGGATTAATTCTCTGGTCTATACTGAGGTCAAATTTTGCACTGATCATGGAGAATTTTAGACCGGAAGGTTTAAACGGGAAAATTGTTACATGTATGCCATGTGGCATAGATTCCCGAGAGAGAGAGAGAGAGAGAGAGAGAGAGAGAGAGAGAGCATTTAAAAAAAACGTAATAGGTATAAGGGATAGATCTGAGAATGAAGTTTTGAGGAGCTGAGGGCAGATGGCTGCAAGTATATCAGCTATGGAGAGTACTTCTTCGTCTCTGACTCGTGTATGGAGGTAGAGCTTGCCCCTCTGGTCAACTCTCTCTCTATTCTCAGAGGAAATGCTCTGCATGATGAGCTGATTCCATCGAAGGTACAGTTCTGTGTTTTCTTTGCACTTCAGCTGAGGCAAGAGCCTCACTGTCCAGGTTCAGGAGCAGCTATTGGCTTCTCCAATGCAGTAACTAAAGAAAGTGATGACCATGCCACACAGGAACAGGGTTTTTCAGCTTTGATTTAGTGCTGTTTATGGGACTGTTTTACTGTTGGAATGATGTCAGGTAAAAGGGATGTTGTTCTAGATATGCTGGACAGTGAAAACAATAAATGCAGAGTTCTACAGACTACAATTCTGCACATGAATCATTGAGTTATGGTCACTGAAAATGCTTTCCTAAAAGGGATGTTGTTCTGGATATGCTCGACAGTAAGAACAGTAAATACAGAGTTTTGCAGACTGCAATTCTGCACATGAATCATTGAGTTATGGTCACAGAAAATGCTTTCCTAAAAGGGATGTTATTCTTATGCAAGACAATAAGAGCAGTAAATACAGAGTTCTGCAGACTGCAATTCTGCACATGAATCATTGAGTTATGGTCACAGAAAATTCTTTCCTAAAAGGGATGTTGTTCTGGTCATGCTGTACTGTCCTTATGCAGCTAGGACTTACTCAAAAAAGATGAAAACCAACTGTTCACAGGTTATGTATTTTGGAACATTTCATTTTTTATAACTTTCCATCTTTTAATTGATAAAGAATCCAGGATGGTTGTAGCAACTCTTGGGGTTGCTGAAGTTGTGGATGGAAGACCTCTAGCATCTGGAGATATTACCAAGGAAACCCGACCACTCATGGTAACTCTTGGCAATCACAAATCTCGTATATACTTTAATGTCATATCTAGTCCCACAAATCCATTCATCCTTGAGATACCTTCGCTAAAGAAACACAATCCACATATTAATTGGATTAAGAAAAAGATTATACATTATGAAAATCAAGCAAAGTCGGTATATCTAGGAGCCAAAGCCTTTATGCACACAGCAATGCAAGAATCGACCTACATGATATATCATATACCAGCTCAAGAATCTAGTAAGGATGAGTCAGTCAAGCTACCAAGCTATTATCAAGAATTCCAAGATGTCTTTGAAAAAACAAATGCAGATCTCTTGCCCGAACACAGACCATATGATTGTGCTCTAGAACTCCATGAGGGGGCTCAACCAACTTTTGGACCCATCTACAAGCTATCCCCTGATGAACTAGCTAAACTACGCAAGAATATTGATGAGAACTTAGCCAAGGGGTTCATTAGGTACTCGAAGTCTCCTGTTGGAGCTCCAATTATGTTCGTGAAGAAGAAAGACGGGTCACTTCGAATGTGGGTGTATTATCGAGGACTCAACAAGATAACAATCAAGAATCGATACCCTTTGCCGTTGATACTAGAGCTCTTGGAACACCTTGGAAAAGCCAAGATCTTCACAAAGATTGATCTACAAGGGGCTTACAATCTTGTATGGATCAGAGAAGGAGATGAATGGAAGAACGCCTTCTGCACAAGGTATGGTCACTTCAAGTATGTTGTTATGGCATTTGGTCTCACCAATGCTCTTGCAATGTTTCAACATATGATGAATGATATCTTCTAAGAGCATCTAGATGATTTTGTAGTTATATACTTAGATGATATCTTGATAGTCTCAAAAGATCCAAAGGAGCATGAGGACCATGTAAATTTAGTTTTGAAAAAGCTCAAAGAGAAAGGGCTATATGCAAAACTTGAAAAGTATTTTTTCCATCAAACAAAAGTGAAATTCTTGGGGTATGATGTCTCCCAGAGAGGAATCTTCATGGACCCCAAGAAGATAGAAACTATTCTTGACTGGTGAACACCCACAGGTGTCCGCGATGTCCAATGTTTCATTGGCTTTTCCAACTTCTACAAGATATTTATCAAGGATTACTCAAAGATAGTCACACCACTCACCAGACTCATAGGAAACTCAAAGTTCTCATGGACCCCGAAGCCCAGAAGGCCTTTCACACCCTAAAGACCACTTTTGTTCAAAGATGAAAGAGAGAGACAGGGAAAACTCCATATCCATGAGCCTTCAGGCTCTCATTGTGTTTTCTTCATTATGCAGAATAATACTAAACCACACAATACAATGTAAAGTAAACTAGACTGACTAACTCTAGTCAAGTCACTGACTAACTACTAACCCGACTTATTTAATGTAGTCACATGGAGACAGCTGTACACAGTAGCTGTCACAGATGAAGGTTACACACCAAGACAAACTGACAGTTGAAGCTTGATTTCTAACACTCCCCCTCAAGCTCAAACCAAAAACTCAAACCATCTGCATCACTCCAAGTAGCTGTCTAAAGTGAATGAACTTATCTTTACCAAGTGATTTGGTAAAGATGTCTGCTACCTGGTCTTCCGTCTTCACATGCTCCAAGTCAATCTGATCTGCTAAAACCATTTCCCTGATGAAATGGTAGTGAACCTCAATGTGTTTCGATCTTGCATGATAAACAGGATTACTTGCTAACATGACACTGCTTAAATTATCACAGTACAGCCTTACTTTGCTGTCCAAGTGTATTCCCAAGTCACTCAGCAACTTCTGTAACCACATAGCTTCACAGGCCGCTAAGGCCGCACCACGATACTCTTGCTTCCGTACTGGACAGTGCAACTGTAGGCTATTTCTTACTCTGCCAACTGATCATACTACTACCCAATCCAAATGCATAGCCATTGGTTGACCTCCTGTCATAAGTGCAACCAGCCCAGTCAGCATCAGTATACCCCATCAAGTCAAGGGGTTTCCCATATGCATAAAACAGCCCATGATCTGTGGTACTCTTTACATATCTCAGAATTCTCCTGACTGCATCCAAGTGTGGTTTGCGAGGCTTCTGCATGAACTGACTCATCAGCCCCACAGCATAACTCAAGTCAGGTCTAGTGATCGTGAGATAGATCAAGCTACCTACCATCTGTCTGTACATGGTAACATTCTCAATCTCTGTCCCAACATCAATCTGCAACTTGACATTCTGCTCTAAAGGCGTATCCATAGGCTTGCAATCAGCCATACCATATTTCTGTAACGTGTCCTGAGCATACTGCTTCTGTAGCAGCCATATGCCTTGAGGTGTAGAGACAACCTCAATCCCCAAAAAATATTTCAGCTCTCCTAGGTCCTTGACCTTAAACTCAGCCTGTAAACATATCTTTACTTCAGCAATCCCGCTTTCATCATCTCCTGTAATGATTAAGTCATCAACATAGACAACTAGGAATACATAACCACGATCTGTCTTCTTCACAAACAAACTATGATCAGCATCACCCAATCAGAAACCATGTTGCTTCAAATAACTGCTGATGCGAGCATTCCATGCTCTGGGTGCCTATTTCAGCCCATATAATGCCTTTTTCAGTCGGCATACATATGCTGGAAATTCTGGATGCACATAGCCTTCAAGCTGTTCCACATAGTTTCCAGCCTCTAGCTGCTGCCAAAGCAATCACAGTTCTAACTGTAGCCATCTTTGCTACAGGGCTGAAAGTCTCCTCATAATCAAGACCATACTGCTGCGCATACCCTTTTGCAACTAGCCTGGCCTTGTATCTTTCCAATGATCCATCTGATTTACATTTTACCTTATACACCCACTTGCAGCCAATAGGTGTTTTGCCCTCAGGCAACTGTACCAAATCCCATGCGCCATTTTCAGCCAAAGCTGAATATTCCTCATCCATAGCAGCACGCCAATCCTCATCTGCAACTGCCTCATCAAACTTACTTGGTTCTCTAAAACCTGTTACTTTCGTCATATAAGCATAATGACGGGCTGAATATCCAGTGTAAGTGTATCTATCAATAGGTCGTCTGACCCTCTCTGATCTCTTGAGCTGTGGCTCACTATGAGCTTGCCTCTCATGAGGCGGCACATAACGACTCTGCCTAGCACCTGGCGTCATAATAGATGGAATCCCCAATTCACTGTCTAAGCTATCACTGCTAGATGACTCATAACCTGCAGTGAGTGGACCTCTTACATCTTCAAAAGCCTTTTCTTTTCCCTTATTTGTTCTCCCCCTCACTGACATATCCGTGTCAGTGGATGCAATAGTGTGACTACGCAATCGTCTTGTCCAAGGACTCACTATAGATGATACATCACCTGTTGGACCACTCATGGAAGTACTCTCTACAGGAGTATTTTCAGCACGACTCATACTAGGTGAGCCATCAGTAGGCACTGCAACAGGATTCCCATACCAGGATCCTAACTCATCAAATACCACATCTCTGCTTATGAGTGTCTCATGCATAGAAGGTACATAACACTTATAAGCTTTCCGTTCCTGTGCATATTCCACAAGCACACTCTTCACTACCTTAGGATCCAATTTCTTCCTCTTTTCATCTGGTATATGCACATATGCAATGCTGCCAAATACCTTCAAGTGCGAAATATCAGGTTTATGACCATACGACCTCTCATATGGAGTGACATCATGAATCCCTGCTGTAGGGGTTCGATTCAGTACATAGACAGCAGTCATCACTGCTTCAGCCCAATAACCATTTGGTAGACATTTCTCATTCAGCATAGCTCTAGCTCATTCCATCAGGACCCTGTTTTCCTCTCTGCAACACCGTTTTGCTGCGGTGTATAGTTGCAAGTAAGCTGTCTTCTGATCCCATATTTAGCAAGATACCTGTCAAAGTAATTAGAGACATATTCACCTCCTCCATCTGATCTCAAACAGGATATGTAGCAGCCCAACTCATTTTCTGCATGCTTCTTGAAGTCTTTGAATGCATCAAACACATCATCTTTATGCTTCAAAACATAAAGCCAAGTGTACCTGCTGAAATCATCAATAAATGAGACATAATACCGTGCACCTCCAAATGAAGCATTATGTGAAGGACCCCAGACATCAGAGTGCACCAACTGTAAAGGCCTAGTACTGTTTTTTACATGTCTCATGAAAGGAAACCGTGCGTGCTTCCCAAACTGACATGCAGGACATACATGACCAAAGTCATTATACTTGAATTTAGGTAATCCAAGTACTACTTCCTTCTGCTGCATAGATTTCAGCTTTTGTACATTGACATGTCCAATCCGGTTGTGCCAAATCTCTACATCCCGAATGGCACTCTCATCACGAGTAAACATGGCTGCCTTAAGTCCCGGAATGGTCGCATCCAATGTAAACATCCTGCCATCCTTTCTGCCCTTGGCAATTAACTTGCAGCCATTTCCATACTCCTCAATGAAACATCCATCTTTGTTAAATCTCACTTGCAGATTCTATTCTGCCATTTGACCCACAGACAAAAGATTCTTTGTTATGGTCGGTACATGTAATACATCATACAGGCCTTTCTTCTTGCCATCAGGCATCATGAGAGGAACAATCCCTTTATGCTTTATGTCATGTTGGATGTCATCCCCAGTACATACATGACCATGTGTACCTGCAACCATCTCATCAAACCACTCTCCATGCGGTGTCATGTGGTTTGACGCTCCAGAGTCAATGTACCATCTATCATCTCTATTATGTCTCGATGCATTTTTGGATACATGTTGCATGGCAAAGAGTCTATCAACTTGAGCACCACTGGAAGATGCATAGTGCCCATGCTGTCTACCCTTTGCCTTCATATCTCCCTGCTTCTTGTAGCAATCCTTTGCAATGTGCCCATACCTGCCACAATAATGGCAATCCTTGTCCCCGTTGGACTGATCAGATGACTGCCATGAACCAGATCCACCACCTCTACCTCGGGGTGACCTCCCCCTGCCTCTAAACCCGCCAGATCCACGCTGGCCTTGTGTATTTGTACCATGCCAATTACCCTGCTGCTGTTGCTGTCCATAAGCATTACTAGTGTCACCACAACCTCGAAATGAACCACAATCTCTAAATCCTCTGCCACGCTGGCTAGAGTATAACACAGTGTCTCTACTCTGAGATACACTAGAACCTGTATTCAAACCAAGTTTGACCTCCTCATGCAGCAACAAAGCAACTAGCTCTTCCCAGGTAGGGGGCTCTTCTCTAACAGAAATGGATGTGTCAAAAGCTTTGTACTCTTTCCCTAATCCATTCAAGGCAACAGCAATCATATCATCTTCTGATACACTTGAGCCAATGGTAGCAAGTTGATCAGCTATGGTCTTAATCTCCGTGGTATACACCTGGATGCTCCTGCCATTCCTAGACAAGTTGTTGAATTGTTGTTTCAACTGGATCTTTCGTGCATGTGTCATGGTTCCATAATTTTTCATCAGTATGTCCCAAGCATCCTTCGGAGTCTCACATCCAGTGATTTGAATTACCATAGCATCAGATATACATAGAGAAAACCAATGCAGCACCTTGCATGCTCTCTCATTCCATAGCCTATGAGCTCTTTTCTATTCATTAGTTGGATTCGTTGCAGGCAACTCAGGAGCAGCCTCATCTCCTGTACATAGATCCCAATAACCCCTGCCAACTAGAAAGTTCTTCATTCTGAATTTCCATAATGCAAAGTTCTTGTTGTCTAACTTCTCTCCAACTATCTAAGTGATATTATCAGTCCCATGTGCATTAGCCATGATGCAATAGATTGTCTGTCAGATGTTTAACTACCTGTAAACCAATAAGTATGACTGACCAAGTTCAGTCCACAATAGTTTATGACAGTTTTCTGCAACTAATTGCAGTAAAAAACCAGGGTATTTCAGCCCACTGATAACCCAAAAAAGTCCCAAAACAAATGGTCTAACCCGTAGGTAAAACAGTCGATACATATGCTATGTATTTGCTTCAGTTTAAACTCCTGCAACCTCACTGCCAAGGACCAAAGATGCAGTCTGAAAATTGTAGACTGTGTATAACCAGCAACAATTTCAAGTCCAAAAACAACATGCATACATGTCATACATGTCCCAGAACTTCCCAGATAGCTGCTAGTACATGTGTCAAGCCATACATAGGCATAGAAGCACAAAACAGTGCATAAACAGCAAGTACAAGTGTCAACTAATTTGGTTGCAGGTTGCAGTCAACCAAAAATCAGCATAACAAGCTTTAAGCAGCTCCAAAATGTCTTCAAATCATGTCATACATTTGCTCCAGTGTGACAGAGTCAATACATGACTATGCGGGTAACTCTAGGCTTCCTGCCTTCAATGAGCCAAGTCATACATTGCATTTACAGTCTATATTCAGCCAAGAAGATGAACTTGCATTTGCTTCAGCTCCAAAACTTCAGGATTCAGTAATATCCAAAGCTCTCTTTGATCCTCTAAGAACTCAGCATACATATGTCACCTCATGTAGATGACGGGTGCCCAAGGTAGCATGTAATGCTTCAGTGGAAAGTGATGCTTGTTGTCCACTATTTAATAACAGTTTCCAGCCTGTCAATGGCTTTCAGATCTGAGTATTCTGAGCAAAAAATCTCAGCTCCAAGACATTAGATCCAATGTATACATGCTTTGACACATTCTTGTGCTTTAATGATGCCTTCTGAGTGTAACACAAAGCTCCTGTATGTCAATAATGACAGAATGCATGCTGTCCATTCATTTTCACAGCAGTTCAGAACTGATTACAGGTCTGTGTCTGATTACTCCAGCTCATAATAGAGCTCCCACACAAGCATTTGCTTCTTGTACTCTTCAAGTACCTTCAAGAGTGAGCATTCATGCTTAATGGGTCTTGTTCATGTGCCCCATTTGATGTTTCACACATTGTAGTCCATTCTGCCCTACAGGCGCAGTTCACGCAGAATGAGCAGGGGTTGCTGCTGTACATGATGACTAATATGAGCCTATACAAGGCTTGCATAGGCTCAATAAGGCCTTTCAAATGCTCCAGCAAGGTCACCAACAACCTCTTGATCAATGGCTAGTCTCCTTTAACAATGCATACCTCTGTGTGACCAAATGGTAAAAATGATAGTCAGTCCTCTTCTTTTTCCAGCCCTTCAGGTCAGTCTTGAAGTCATCTTCTGCAATGCTCTACTCCACAAAGCCCAGTCTTATGGGTGCTCTGATACCATGTTCAAAGATGAGAGACAGAGACAGGGAAAACTCCATATCCATGAGCCTTCAGGCTCTCATTGTGTTTTCTTCATTATGCAGAATAATACTAAACCACACAATACAATGTAAAGTAAACTAGACTGACTAACTCTAGTCAAGTCACTGACTAACTACTAACCCGACTTATTTAATGTAGTCACATGGAGACAGCTGTATACAGTAGCTGTCACAGATGTCGGTTACACACCAAGACAAACTGACGGTTGGAGCTTGATTTCTAACAACTTTCACCATCCTAGTCCATCTAGATCCTACCAAGTCATTTTTCTTGGAGACCGATGCATCAAACTAAAGCCATCTTCTCCCAGCATGGAGATGATAGTCATATGCATCCAGTGGCATTCCAGAGATAAACTATGAGATCCATGACAAAGAACTCCCTGCCATTGTAGATGCCTTTGATACTTGGTGTCATCATCTAGAGGGTGCAGCCCATAAAGTTATCATCTATACAGATCACAAAAATCTAGAATACTTTACGACCATCCGCATCCTCAATCGAAGACAATCCTACTGGAGTAACTTCTTATCTACGTTTGACTTTGTCATCACCTATCGCCCAATACGCCAACAATGTCAATTAGATGCTTTATCAAGAAGATCCTACTTGGCACCTAAGAAGGGAGAAGAAGCTTTTGATCAACAATGAGCAATACTACTCAAGCCAGAGCACCTCCAACTAGCTACCATCTCCAGTTTTCACCAAGATGACCCTACCTTGATCCAATTAATCTCCATGAAGCCCTGCCGAATGATGATTTGGCCAACAATGAGAGATTTTTTGTTGCCCCAGATGTGGAAAGAAGTTAAGGAATATATAAAATCATGTGATACCTGCAACAGGGCCAAGGTACCTCGTCACAAACCACATGGCCTCCTGCAACCCTTGCCCATTCCAGCACGACCCTGGTCTTCTCTGTTCATGGATTTCATAACAAATCTTCCCAAATTGGACAAATATGACTCATTCTTGTTGTGGTAGATAGGTTCACAAAAATGGCACATTTCATCTCTACCACCAAGACTATCACAGGCACAGCATCCGCTACACTCTTCCTCAGATACATTTTCAGATTACATGGACTCCTAGACGACATCATCAGCAATCGAGGTCCCCAATTCATATCTAGTTTTTGGAAGAGCCTTTGTAACCTCCTTGGAGTCCAAGCTAAGTTATCCACAACCAATCATCCATAGACAGATCATCAAACAGAATGAATAAATCAAGTCTTGGAACAATATCTCCATTGCATCATCAACTACCATCAAAATGATTGGTTTGAGCTCTTGCCCTTTGCAGAGTTTGCTTACAATAATAGTATCCATGCATCTACCGAGCAAACTCCTTTCTTTGCAAACTATGGCCAGCATCCAAGGATGGATGTACATCTTTCCAATCAAGTAAAGAACCCTACCGCCCGAGATAAAGATCAACACCTAGCAGATATACACTAAGAACTCAAGTAACAAATCCAAAAGGCTCAGAATCAGTACAAGCACTATGCGGACCAGCATCTTCTCCAACATCCAGCATACAAAGTTGGTGATAAAGTATGGTTACTCAAGCATAACCTCTAGACAACAAGGCCCTCCACCAAGGTAGACCACCAGAGATTTGAGCCCTTCACTATCGTAGCCCAGATCAACCCAGTTGCTTACCGACTCCAACTCCCTAGCACCATGAAGATCCACCCAGTCTTTCATGTTTCCTTGCTCGAGCCATACCATAGCTCACCACTGAGAGGGGAGAGATCTAATCCCCCACTACCTGTCCAGATTGAAGACCATGAAGAATTTGAGGCCAAGCATGTCTTAGACTCTAGGATCTCCCAAGGTCGATTGAAATATCTTGTTTACTGAAAAGAATATGACATCAACGATCGCACTTGGGAACCTACAGAATATCTCCAAAGAGCACCTCTTAAAGTTAAAGAATTTCACAAGAGGAATCCCACGAAACTTGGACCAAACCACCAAGCCGCTCCTCGTGGAACTCGTCGCTAGAGGAGGGGGTGATATCACGGACATGCCGTGATCAAGTGCACGGATTAATTCTTGCTCGTGCCATATGAATCCACAATCCATACGAATGCACCCTTAACAGGACATCCTTGAGCCAACCATACAAACCCACCCTTGCCATGTCATCATAGAACCTTCTAGAAGAAATGCCATGTCATTGCTTGCATCATCAATGATATCATCATGAAACATTCTAGAATATCTTTAGCCGCCCTCCAAAACCTATAAAAGAAGGGGCTTACCATAGAGCTCCTCAGTCTTGACAATGCAAGTCTTGGGAGCTCAAGGAGTCAAGACCTCCAAGTAAGTAACTTTGAGTTCCAGTTATAGTTCTTGTCTAGTCATGATATCTAGTCTTGTCTTTGACTTCCATTATACTCCTGTTGTCTTGTCACCTTGAAATCATGTAGTATGAGATCTTGTCTAGTACCGTCTTGTATCTTGTTCATCCCCGTCGATGGAGATCTTGTAATTCTGATATCTTCTATTCATACATATGGTACCGTGTCGTGGGATCCTTCATATCCTATCGAGACCTGTTGTTTATACCTACGGTCCTAGATTGAGGAATTTTTCGTATCTTGTTAAGTTATCATTGTACCTTATGCCCCTACGTGGGATTATCTTGTAATCATAATTCTTGTAACAAATCTTGCATCTAGTCTAATGCTCCCATAACAATGACAAACCAGTTTGGTTATAAACTAGCAGCACCCAAGCAAAGAGATAGATAAATGCATCGGACTTATGCTTGAGAAAGTATACCTACATGTATCTAGAATGATCATCCACTATCAAAAAGAAGTACAACATGTCATTTAAGGCAATAGTGAATGTCGGCCGAGAAAGATCAACATGAATCAATCTAAGAGATACCTTAACTCTATGTGTGGACTACTGAGGGAATGGGGTATGGTACTATTTTCCAAGTTAACATGCTTTATAAATATCTCAAGATAGCTTCAAGCATGAAAGGCCCTCAACCATCTAGCAACACAACAACTCAAAGAGAGTCATATTCAAGATGTTCTAAGCGAAAATACCAAAGATGCTGAGTGTCCATAGACTCCCCTGCAGTGGCTAAAGCTTGGAAATGGTGGAACTTAGAGCCCTCCGCTATAGGCTCAGAAACAAACTGAGTCGTGGTAAAGGACACTAAAACCAATCTAAGAGTCAAGGACCTTAACTGTGATCGTTGTAAAGAAGACTACTCAACTCAACCGGCAAAGCTGTTGAACGGATAACAAGTTCACCCCAAGCTGAGAGAACAAGTTCACCCCAAGCTGAGAGACATAGTCTATATCATCCAGTGTAGCGCAATTTGGACCCGTTCAATGGCAAAACAGACACAACTATGAGCCTAAATCTTGACCGAGGAATTATTGCGAACATGAACTATCCCAACTGCAGGGACTCGAGAGATGAAAATATCCAAGACGAGGGTCATATGATGAGTAGCTCCACTACCCGCAATCCAAGGAGGAATTGAAGTACTCATGTGTGACAAGTGGACCTTTGCAGTCACCTCGTTGCAAGACAACTCATAAATGTGAATGAGACTCCCATCCTCAAATATCTCTACAAAGACAATATGAGCCTTTGCAAAATAATTTCACGTGCCATCTGGCGTTGAGAACAATGTAGATTGTGTTAATTAACCGGTGGCTGCACAAGGTAGAAAGGAGTCAATCACAGAGCTATACCCTAGATAGAGAGTGCCCAACAACCTTACTGAAAATCGCACTCTTCTCTAGTTCTCTTTACGTGGCATGAACAGACGGGAGCTGCTCCTCCATGAGGGTGACGCACAAGGCGTGTATCTAGGGGGCACTCGTCGAGTGCTCCAACGTCAGACCAAGGGTTTTCATTGTAAGTATTCACAAGGAACCTTTCAAGTGTGCTATCGAATGCCCAAGGAGAAAGAGACTACCAAGAGAGGGGGGAGGAGGGACCCAACAATGGTGCAATTTAGTAGGCTTGTAGTGGATAGAGAGTTGGGGAGGGGAGGAGAGAGAGAGAGAGAGAGAGAGAGTATATTAACGTCTCTAAAAGGCCAATGTGGCCTATGAGACCAAAGCAGTACATACAATGATGGTGTGTTTCTCATCTAGTGGATAGAGGGTTGGGGAGGAGAGAGAGAGAGAGAGAGAGAGAGAGAGAGAGAGAGCTGCAGAAGGACAAGGCAAGGGACTACCGGTGCAAAGCGTAGTAGGGGAGCAAATGATAGCACCAGGCACTAGGATGGGGATGCGTCGCATGGCAGGATGGTTGGTGATGCTAGAGGTGATAGGAACGCACCGTTATGCAAAGTTTGACGTGGTGGCAACAGATCGAGAGAGTGCAATGTGCGTTAAATTCTACCCGGTTTTTATTTCCATAGCTTTACATCCAAGGATAATTTTTTAGTCTTTCTAGGCTTTTACAATAAATCAATTGTACATATACATATGCAAAGTCCTTATGCTTCTAAGACCCTACAAAAATATAATATTACCATGCATTAAAATGCGTTTCCCAAAAATATTTATTCCACATAACCCCGTCTAATAATCCACTCACCACAACACAAAGCACATTAATTTTCTCCCATCTATCTACCATGCATAATGCGACCAGTGTCACATGTGCACTCGTGCAACAAGTCAGATATAATACAGCAAATAGACAAAATCAACAATAAATAAAATTAAAAATCATCTTATTTCCATAATGAGCTCGGGTAAAATACCATATTTACTAGAATTCACTATGAAAATAAGATGATTTTTATAATGAATTCCAGTAAATACTATAAATACCATAGTTCCATAACCACTTTCAGTTATCGTCTTCTATGTTTATCTCTCGGTTGTAAGCCACTACCAAAGTTAGGTAAGGACATCTAGAGCTGTGTGTTGAGATATCGAGCTCCACTCGTAATATGCCAGGGTGACCGTTGTGCATTTATGTCACCGACTTGTTAGCTGCAGATGCGGTTGGTACACCGCCCATGAATAATAGCTAGATGACAGCTATCCTTATCTACTCTAGTTCGTGGCTCAGTTAGTATGCCACCTTAGTTAGTTGAGTTTGGTTTGAGACCCACATATAGGATTCTTCTATTTCTTTTGTACTTGATTTCTTTTGGCTTACACAACTAAGAAGAGGAAAACTGTTTTCAGCCTCTACGTGTGTGTGTATTCCCCCATTGTACAAGCAAGAAAGCTACAAGTGAGACTCCTTCCTTCTCTCCCATAATCTTGACATGGTATCAGAGCCTGGTTCGTAGTAAGGAGCTCAAGAAAGCAAACCAAGTTCACGGCGTTCTGGTAAGAGGACCAGTGTTGCTTTCATTTTTCGAGTTTGGGAGCAAGTCTCTGCAGGTAGCACAGCCGGAAAGTGCAAGAGTGCATTGTCTCAGATTGAGACGCCCTTCGCGGTGAAGCAAGAGGGCAGTATATGCTGCGGGAAAGGGCTTTAGCCTTTGGTTACCCTGTTTTTTTTATTTGAGGCCATTTCGGGGCCTGTTTTGGAGGCGGAAGTTTTCCGCACGCACTCAGGAAAAGGCCCTGTTTTTTGCTGTGCAACCATTGTTCTACAGGTCGGTGAAAAGTTACTGTAGAAATTGCATCGTATGCCTATACGCAAAGACATTGGGAGTTACAGAATCATCCTTGTTGCCTGTTGATGCAAAATCGTCACTAGGAAGTGACTCTGTGGTCAAATACCACTTTTATCAGTTTTGCAGATTTGCCCTTGTGAGACTGAAGCTGTGTTTTTTGCAGTGACAGAATTCTTTGTAGTGTTCTGTAATGGCGTCTGATTCTCTTTCACAGATTGTCACTGAAAAGCTTGACAAGAACAACTTCCAAGCATAGAAGTTTAGAATGACGAATTTCCTTATGGGAAAAGGATATTGGGAATTCGTTGCAGGAAACGAAGAAGAATCAGTTCTTCCTGATGTTCCCAATCAACAACAAATGCAGGCATTTAAAGGATGGCATGAGAGAGCCAAAAAAGTTATGTACTGGCTGTCTATTAGTATTTTAGACTCTATGATTGTGCATATTCAGGATGCAAGTACGCCAAAGGAGGCATGGAATACTTTGTCAAAAATGTATAGCACAAATACGCAAGCCAGGAAAATGTAGCTCAAGCAAGAGTTTCACAATGTGCAAAGAGACAGTATGAGCATCAATGACTACCACATGAAGGTGATGAAGATTGCAGATGCACTTGCTTCCATTGGATCGCCAGTGGAAGATGATGATTTAGTTTCTGTAACCTTGAATGGTCTAGGAAAGGATTATGCACAGTTCCGAACATCCATTTCCGTCCGTGAAAGATTTCCTGATTTTGAGAAGTTGATTGCTCTTCTAATTTCTGAGGAGCAGAGAAATGGTGGTGCATCTTCTTCAGGAGGAACTTCAAAAGAAGCTGTCTTCTACTCAAATGCTGGAAGAGGTAGAGGCAGAGGTAGAGGAGGCCGATCTGGAGGCCATGGTAGAAATCAGAATATGCAGCAAACTCAAGAAAACCAATCCTATGGAGGAGGACGTGGTAACTCTAGAGGCAGGGGGAGCCAAAGAGGTCGTGGTGGATGGCAAAGAGGCAAAAATGCAAACAGCAATGTTGAATGCTACTACTGTGGTAAAATGGGTCATATGGCTAAAGACTGCTATAAAAAGCAAAATGACACATGAATGAAAAATTGCAACAAGGGAATTATGCATCTTCTAGTAGACAGGGTGATGACAGAAATAAGCATTTGTTTATGGTGTAGCACATGACCAATTCTGTGACAAGTGCAGAAGAAAGCAACGATGTGTGGTATGTTGACTCAGGTGCATCAAACCACATGACAGGTCATGCAGAATGGATCCAGGATGCAAGGAAAATGGAAAAACCAGGATTTGTGGAGACTGGTAATAATACTGCACATCCTATTGTGCAGATTGGAAAAATTCCTTTGTCTATGTAGGATGGGAAAAAGAAATACCTATCGGATGTATTTCATGTCCCGAATATCACCAAGAACCTGGTTTCTGTTGGTCAAATGGTTGAGCAGGGCTTGCAGGTCAGATTTAATTCTCACGGATTCTTTGTTGAGGATATAAAAAATAAAGGTCGCTTGATAGCAAAAGGAAATAAGAAAGGCAGAATGTTTACGTTGGAAGCAAACATGCCTGAATTGAGTGCAGCAATGTTTGCACATGGGACCGGTGTAGTTGCAGATATTGATATCTGGCATAAACGCATTGGTCATGTTAATGTACAGCGATTTAAATCAATGCAAGCCCAAAATATTGTTGCAAGATTGCCTAAATTCAAGGTTGCAGAAATGCATAAGGTATGTGAAGCCTGTCAATTTGAAAAACAGGCAAGGAAACCATTTCCTAGACATGTTCAAGAGAATAAGATGCCATTGGAATTAATCCACTCTGATGTGTGGACTACTAAAGCTTCATCTATTGGAGGCTATCATTATTTTGTCACTTTTATTGATGACTATAGCAGAAAAGTTTGGGTGTATTTTATGAAAAAGAAAAGTGAAGTGTTTGGGCATTTCAAAACTCTTAAAGCTATGGTTGAAAAAGAAATAGGCCTGCAAATAAAATGCCTTAGGTCAGATGGAGGGGGAGAGTACCTCTCAAATGAGTTTGCAAGGTTCCTGCAGGAGCATGGCATAAAGCAACAATATTCATGCAGTCATACCCCACAACAAAATGGAATTGCAAAAATGAAAAACAGGCATATTGGAGAGGTATCTCGTGCCATGCTCAACGAAAAAGACTTGCCAGATTTTTACTGGGCTGAAGCAGTTGTTACAGCAGTCTACATAATGAACAGGACTCCCACTGCAGCAATACATGGGATGAATCCAGAGGAGAGGTATACTGGTAGGAAACCAGATATTTCTCATTTGAAAATTTTTTATTGCATTGCCTATGTCCATGTGCCAGATGAGTTGAGATCCAAGTTGGATCCAAAAGCTGAGAAGTGCATCTTTATTGGTTACTCTCTACAACAGAAAGGGTATAGATGCTATAACCCTTCTACTCGTAAGTTTACAGTGAGCAAAGATGTTTTTTATAAGATGAGTAGCTGGTATAAACCAGTAAATGTGATTGATGATGTAGATGCACAAAATGGTAATACTGCACAGAATTCACAGCAGCAGTCACAAAATATTAGTGGACCTGAAGTGTCCTCTAGCAGTGGTTCACATTCTTCGCCATGGACAAGCAGATTGAGATCAGGAGAATCTCCTCAAAACAATGCAGATAGTGGTATACAGGTTTCACGAAAAAGATGAGTTGAGTATTCCTTCTATTGTTACACCTAGAGTAAGGAAGACCAGGGATGTTTTGAGAGCATCTGGGAGTGAACCTACTTTGCGCAGGTCTACTAGAGCTAGGTATCCTGTGGATAGGCTGAAATATGATGGATTTACAGCCATTCACTATGCCTATATGGTCAAAGTGATACAGGAACCAGAACCCACTTCTTTTGAGCAAGCCATGGAAAAAGAAAAGTGGAAGAAAGACATGGATGAAGAAATGGATGCCTTGGAAGCAAATGCTACATAGGAATTGGTACCTTTGCCTAAAAATAAGAATGCAATTGGTTGTAAGTGGGTTTATAAGGTGAAGCACAATGCAGATGGTTCTGTGAACAGATACAAGGCAAGATTAGTAGTTAAGGAGTATGCACTAACATATGGCATTGATTATGAAAAAACATTCAGTCCGGTTGCAAGGATGGCAACCGTAAGAGCAGTCATTGCTATGGCTGCATCAAAGGGATGGTCTTTACATCAGATGGATGTAAAGAATGCCTTCTTGCATGGTGATTTGCAAGAAGAGGCCTATATAGAGCAGCCACCAGGTTATGTGCATGCTGTTCATCCTGAGTTTGTTTGCAAGTTGAAGAAAGCCTTGTATGGCTTGAAGCAAGCACCTAGAGCATGGTCTGACAAGATAGGACAGTATCTTGTCACTATTGGCTTTCAGATTTCCAAGGCAGATTTCTCACTTTATGTGAGAAAAACAGAGAAATGTATTATGCTGCTTGTCATTTATATTGATGATTTGATTATCACAGGTGATAGTGATGAAGATATCCTTCATGTGAAAATGCTATTGAAGCAGAAGTTTGAAATGAAGGATTTGGGAGAGCTGCGTTATTTCTTGGGCATTGAGATGATTAGATCACCAAGAGGCAGTATGGACTGGACATGCTGTCCAAATATGGGATGACAGGTTGTAAGCCTATTTCAGTTCCTTTGGAGCAGAATGTGAAGCTGAGCGCAGATGCAGGTGAGCTTCTGGAAGACCCTACTATGTACAGACCCATAGTAGGAAGTTTGATTTATATGACTATTACCAGGCCAGATTTGAGCTATGTTGTTGAATTGGTAAGTCAGTTTATGCAGGCTCCAAGGAAACCACATTTGGATGCGGCTAGACACATACTCAGGTATGTGAAGTCCACATTGCAGTATGGACTATTTTATGAGACTGGGGTTCAGATACAGTTGCATGGATACACTGATGCTGATTGGGCTGGTAGTATTTCTGATAGACAATCTACCAGTGGATATGTGTTCTCTTTTGGAAGTGCTGCAGTCACTTGGAGCAGCAAGAAACAGCCTACAGTTGCCTTGTCGAGCACAGAGGCTAAGTACAGGGGTGCAGCAATGGCTGCATGTGAGGTAGCTTGGTTGCATAAGCTACTTTATGATATGCATCAGCCTACAGATGGGCCAGTTGTCATTTATTGTGACAACATGAGCAGTATACACTTGGCAAATAACCCAGTCTATCATACTAGAACAAAGCACATTGAGGTGCATTATCACTATGTGCGGGAGAGGGTTTTACTAGGTCTTATTGATCTAGTTTATGTCAGCACAGAGGATCAGGTAGCTGACATATTCACGAAGGCATTGGGCGCAGAGAAGCTGCGCAAGTTCAGAGACCTGCTTGGTGTGCAGGAATTGGGGTTGAGCTCGAGGGGGAGTGTTGAGATGTCAAGCTCCACTCGTAATATGCCAGGGTGACCGTTGTGCATTTATGTCACCGACTTGTTAGCTGCAGATGCGGTTGGTACACCGCCCATGAATAATAGCTAGATGACAGCTATCCTTATCTACTCTAGTTCGTAGCTCAGTTAGTATGCCACCTTAGTTAGTTGAGTTTGGTTTGAGACCCACATATAGGGTTCTTCTATTTCTTTTGTACTTGAGTTCTTTTGGCTTACACAACTAAGAAGAGGAAAACTGTTTTCAGCCTCTACCTGTGTGTGTATTCCCCCATTGTGCAAGCAAGAAAGCTACAAGTGAGACTCCTTCCTTCTCTCCCACAATCTTGACACTGTGACACTCTCTCTGACCATCAGTCCTTTTTTCATGACAGCAACATTCATCATAAGCATATCAGATGGAAATTAGGGCTTCTGTCTTGTCCATGGCAATCTCAATCCTGTCCAGCATGTCTTACAGCCTGCATGGTTTTCTTCTACAGCAGGAGACATGGTTTTTCTGTACTTCATGGCCATTCCTGGGCTCCAAATCAGAACAAACAGGAGGGTGGACATTCCCAGGCCAGTTCAGCGTCATATTTCGAAATAACACAATATTAATGAGTTTGGGAGTCTCCCAATTCCCATTTTTTTAATACTAAAAAGGTAGCACCTGGATAACATGCCTATAAGTTTCTCAAAACCATATGATATGACTTATCATTGGAAAGCGCTTGAAAAATGGAATCTATTGAGCTATATAGCGCTTAATTTGGAGTTATAGTGTTCAAGTTATGGCAAATCTCAAAGATTCAACCTCGTCTCCCAAACTTATGGGAAATTCCCATATTCCCCAATATGGTGTTAAATTGGCAGGGGGCCTCTTTTGTGGGCAGTTGATAGTTTCAACAGAATTCTGAACGGCATTTAATGCAGGTTAGACAGATTAGGTGTGCCACAGTCATCTTCTAGCCACCGTCTCTTCACCTCTCTCCTCAGACAGGTCTTCCCTCTCTTGCTTTTGCAGTCTGGTGCCCTCACTGACATGGCAGTGACCACAAGTGCAGGGGTTGTGTATTCATCTTTCCTTGTTTTCGTTCAGATCAGTCTTTTGTTTCCTTCATTTTAATCTTCATCTTATGTCTGTGTGTTCTTTGTTGCTTCCATACTGCAACATCACAAAACAACATGACTTATCCATGGATATCCGCCATGATGCTGATATTTTGAGCATAATTCTGTGATGGGTTGCATGCAGCTGCTGCTCTAACCTTGAGCTATTTTGGAGCTCCAGGTTGTCATGAACATCACCATTTCTTTGTTTTCCTTTTTTTTTTTTCAAACAGGGCATTCACTGCTAGCCTCAAGGACTAGTAACTACCTTTGTACCTTGGATAAAGGGGGTGTGAAGACCAAGCAACTAGACTTGTGAAGCAGTCTACCTCATTAGTAGATTTGCAAGAAGAAGGTTTGGATAGTATGCATCATTATAAAGTGAGATAAAGCATACACTCTGAGATTGAGATTTCAGCCAAGCCTCCTACACTGGGAACCTCTCCCCTTCCCATGATGAATGTAGCTATTTGTTCCTCTCTTTCTCTCAATAACTCAAACAGTATGCACCATTATAAAGCGAGATAAAGGATATACTCTGAGATTGAGAGTTCAGCCAACCCTTCTACACTTGGAACCTCTCTTCTTCCCATGATGAATGTAGCTATTTCTTCCTCTCTTACTCTTAACACCTCATCTGAACAGAATTTATAGAACTATTTCCCAACTGAACAAAATAGATAACACTTGAGCAGAGTAGATAAAACTATTACCCACCCCTTATTAAAGAAAGCCCTAGTGCACCACTCCACACAATACTACATGCAGAAAAGCAACTTAGAAAAATCTCAGATCACACGTGTATGATGAAAAGCAGCTTGGAAACTGACACCTTTTCCCTTGGGCCATGACCATAAACAATCTATTCAATTTTAAAAGTAATGCTCATTCCCTTTGATTAACAATGAACTGCCAATGTTGTTTCTGCACACCTTGAGCAATACACTGGGGTGCCCATGAACTCTGCATTTACGTAACTCATAAAGGCTCCCGAATCGCCATTCTAGTTTGTATGTCTTGAGTTGGTATTTGAGAATGATTTGAAACCGCCGCCTGGAGTTGTCTGCTTCAATAGTGATGGGAGAGCACTTCTTGAGCACACACATCTGGTCGTCCCTGAGGAGGCACCCCATGTGCAGGGTGACCCCTGAGATTAGAGTGGTTGCCTTTGGCTTCACACCCCTCCTCCTGCTCTTCTGTTTGTTGCTTCTGATGTCTGCTGGGCGGGCAGCAAGCTTGGAAGAGTGGAAAAGTAAGCGGCCAGAGCGAGCCAAGCTGCAACAATAGGCTGAGGAGCCCTCAGATTTAAATTGCACAAACGCCCAACCAGAGAACCTGTCACTGTTCCTCTCTGTGCCGAGTTTGCAGTGGAGGACGCTCCCCCTTCCAACCACAGCTTCAATGCAGCTCACGAGGTTGCGTGTGTGGATGTCGAGAGAGCTTGTACTGGGATCGATGGGCGGGATGCGTGACACAAATACAGTAAAGGTACTCAATTCACGGTTGACGCTTGAAGAAAGCCTGCATCAAGGATTGAAGGCCAATTAATCAAGCCCAGATTAGCCTGCAGAAGAAGCTAGCAAACATGACACCATACACACATTTTTCTTTCCCTCCCCCCCCCAAAACTCCCCGGGCAAACCAATGATTTCTGATTAAGTTAATTTATAGTTACAATTAGAATGGACTGATGCTACCAGGTAGAAGCAACACGGACACATTCTTTTATCAAACTATTGTTCGTGAATTCATCAATGTGCAAAGGGGATACGCATGAAAGCGCACGCACGCACACACACACACTCTCTCTCACACTCACTCAGTCACTCACTCACTCACTCACACACACACACACACACACACACACTCTCTCTCTCTCTCTCTCTCTCTCTCTCTCTCTCTCTCTCTCTCTGGCTACACTACTTACAAAGAAGACAAGAGATCGGAATCGAGCCAGCCTCCAAAATCCATGGTGCAGGGGCTTCACGAGAGGGAGAATTGAGTCAGCCTTCTAAATATCCACGTATGGAGCACTTGTGTGCGTCTGTCTGTGTGTGTGTGAAAGAGAGACAGACAGACAGACAGAGAGGTGTGTGTGTGATCGCCTTGACCATGAAGAGACCTTGAGATCGTATTCCCAACACCCCGAAGACTCATGCAGCACCTCTGGCTTCTTTATTTTTAATAAATAAATTGAAAAAGAGCGAGCGCGCTTTAATAGTTTCTCATTACTTTTTTCTGCGATATTTTGCAAGGCAATTATCCGCTCTAGATGGTAACGTCGTTTTATGAACCTCTCTACTGCGGGCCGCGGGCTGGGGTTGGGGAATATTCCGTCGGTTGACACGTCACGAAGGCCCTTTTGTTGGAGCGTGAGTGAGGCGGGTTGTTGACGCTCGACTCTGGAGTCTTGCTTTCCCAATTCCCCTCTTTTTATAAAAAAAGAAAGAAGTGATGTCGCAAGGCTTCTTCAACTTCTCCGGTCCCACCATGCACGTGACTTGTGAGGAGGCTTGCACGCCCAAAAATCCATATGACTATCCTGCATGCACTTGTGTGTTTACAAAATAGTCCACATGACTTTAAAACTTACAAGACCTGTCAACAAGGTTGTAGCTTGAGTGGTTTGTGAGCGTGTGCATGTGCGTGTGCACTCGGTGGGTAGAGTTCAAACCTTGGGTACACCCTTGAGACGTCTTTCAAATTCCAAGCCTTCCATTAAAAGCATTTCAAAACCCAAATAGAATTGCCAATTTGTAGGAAGAGAGTGGAGACACACACACACAGCCTATGAAAGCTCCCAAAGAGATTAAAAACTCAAAATTAATTGGTTTTTCTAAACACATTCAACTTCTTATACATTGTGGACACCATATCATGATCAACTAACCACGATCATGTCAATTTAATTATGATTAGGATGGCAATTATCTTGTGTCCACATAAAAGGGGTGGAGAAGAATGAATGTACAGCCTTTTCTAGGAAATAGACTAATTAAGAACTCTTGCTCTACACTCTACTATTTGCTAATGTGTGGTACTATAGAAATTTGATAGAGACAGCACAATAGCAATCCTCACAGTCCACATTATCCTTCACAGGATGAACCAATGATAACATAGCCAAAAGTGGCAACTTACATGGAGAAAATGATGTCAACAATAAGCTGTATGTTGCACCAAATGAATGCCACGAATCACAAACTTGTGGCTTCTTTCAATCAGTGGCAACAATAATCTTCAACTTCCAACCTAAGAGTAAGGCCACACTCTTTTGTAGCACTTCCAAACAAAGAATGTTCTTTCATGGTTAAATCATTTTGACAATGTGGCAAGATTGGTACCATGCCTAAATAAACAAACAAAAACAAGGGAAAACTGAACATTGTTGGAAGGGATAGCAAACACCTGGTATGTTCAATAGCCAGATCACATAAAAGAAATTTGGCAACATCTAAAACAATCATATGATAAGACATTTTGCAAATCAAAATACTATAGAGTCTTCCTTGAAACAAATTGAGGAAATGTGAACAACTATCAAGAGAAATAGTTGCACTATTTGCTAATAAGTTTGATCAAATAATTACAGGTCCGGATCCATCACCAATGTCAAAATCTATGAAATTGCTTTTTTTATGGTACCAATTACATCTAAATGTCTCCCAAAGAGCACAAGATCAAATGATCTTTACAAGAAGCTATACAAATAGCACAATGAATCAAATAGGCTATAAAATATGTTGAAGTATTTTAACCAAAAATTTAAACAAAAGTAATATTAGATAGTCAAACACCAATGCATATTGATGTGCAAAGTTCTCAAATAGCGAACTAAAGAACGTTACCAACTAGAGATGCCTAAGGTCGGCCAAAATGTTTTTATTGCAACAAATATGGGCATGTAAAAAAAAATTGTAAGAGACTAAACACCAAGTGAACACATGTTCAAAATGTTCAACTCAATAAAGAAGATTCAATGATGATAGCAATTCAAGAAAACATTTGAGTGAATATATAATGAGGCACAACCATTCACATGTTCAAGCCTCCAACATTCAAACACAGAATCACCTAGTAGCTCTAATAATTGTAGTACAACAATCACAACTTTATTAGATTTAGGACCATTGTTTTCATCAATTAGGCCATCCTTAGCACAAAAATTAAATCCTAAAACACAAGGTGCTAAACCCATTTCAGTCCTTTTTGGAGGCTCTTAAAGCTTATATCATTCGTACATTCAAGCCATAGTGTCAATACCATTAGCAAGTCAAACATTGTATCATATAGTGTATCTCCTTCCACGTCAACATTTTCCATTGCCCTTAGGATGTGATTGGTTAAGAATACATGAAGCATCCCTAAAATGTAGGGAATAAGTTTTAGAACTACCAAATTCAAAATTTCATTCCAAATGAAGTTGTGGTTATATATATATATATATATATATATATATATATATATATATATATATATATATATATATATATATATATATATATATATATAGAAGATTACTTTGGAGTAAAATATCAACAGGAATAAGTGCCTAGTATCCAAAGCAAAAGTAGATCAACCCACATTAAACAATGTTTATGCAAGGACAATGTATGCATAAACCAACTAAGCATGTACACAAACAAGAAACTCTCACTGTCTACCAATCTCTACAAAAGGAAATGCCAAGATACTCCCATTGAAGCAAATCTAGAATGTCAAAGTAAGCTCAATATAGAGATCTCATAGCATCCAAGAAGCCCAAATACATCAACTATACATCTGGAAGCATATACATACAAGAGTTCTTTAAGCCCATGATTGTGAAACCAATGAACCAAGTAGCCACTACAAGTAGGTATATAACTGAGCTTAAAACCAAATCTCAAAGCTCAACAAGAGCATAACCATGCATATACATCAGTGACAAGCATCCATGTGTGCATGTAGCATCCTTGGGTAGCATGTAGGCATCATATACATCAACTATACAAGCATTCAAGTTGTATGCTTGTTGTCCCACAAGGCATTACAGTAATAACTCTTCCAATGGCTAAGCAAAGCAAGCTCTAACCAATCCATAAAGCCTTCTCAAGCATTAATACATCATCTTAGCATTGAATCTTCAATGCATAAGCATCCGAGAAGCACTAATCTTCAAGAGCTTACTGTCCCAAACTATGAACAACAAGTATGTCCATAACAATAAGTCAATGAGTGATCATCTCTACCTGAAATCATGCCCAAGAAAAATTCGGAAGTCCAAGGAAAAACCCCCAACTTCTTGACAATGAGCAACATGAGCAATAAGAGCCAATGATTGAGGTAGGGGATATAGGGAACATCCCCTAATTTTGCACCAAAAAATGCAAGTTGTTCTGTAAGGTGTTTTCTTATTGTGTTTAACCTCAATGGTCTCATTATGCAATGTTGACATATTTGGCACATGTGATGTTAGGCTATATCTACCAAGTTGTACATGATAAGGAGGAGCAATGCATATTATAAATAAGCAAGACATGTAGCACTATGCTACTCACACTATTTGTAGTATGTATGTGTGGTGCCCGTATATAAGGCACGCTTAGTCATTTTTTCTGTGTGAGAGTGAGAACACACCAAAATAATTGAAGAGAGCAAGCCCTAAGGAGCTCCCTTCCGCCATATCTTGTTTGCTATGTATGAGTGCATGATACATGTGTTACATTCTTGACATGGTACCAAAGCGGCCCATTACGGGTTGAGTGGGTGTGTGATTTTCTCACTTGGGGAAAATCTATGCTCAAAGTTATTGAGTAGATGTGAAGACAAAGAATCCAACCATTTGAGAGCGAGCAGCAAGCCATAGCCAAGAAGAATCCTTGGAGGGCATAAAGTGGCACTTGCATTCATAAAGAAGGAGAAATAAGACATACAAAATACTTGGAGCGAAGAAGGAAAGATATTGCACTATAGGCTAGGCCATACACCCGTATCTCCACCCTTGGAGCTCGAGAGAGGTAAGACAAGTATTTGGGGCTCATTTTTGGGATTTTTGGATCAATTTTAAGGTGATGATGAGGACAGCATATTGGGCCACATACAAGACAAAACCATTGCAAAAGTTGTATGGGATGTGATAGCCAAATTGTTTAAGATAAGCACCAAAGCTCAAAAGTTGCAACTTAAATAGGAATTGCATGATGTTGAGAGGAAAAACAAGCAACATTCAGGATTATGTCTTGAATATTCAAAGCATTAGGGACCAGCTTGGTAATATTGGAGTCACTATTGATGATGATGATGTGGTTGCAATATGCCCTACATGGTCTAGGCAAGGAGAGTATCAAAGTGAGGGAGATTATACCAACCTTTAATGGTCTCATTCCCCTATTGATCAATGAGGAAACTAGATTGATCAAGAAAGGCTCATTGCAAGCACAAGTGGTACCTCTAGTGGCAAGAGAGAAGAGCATGCATTGGCTACAAGTGGCCATGGTGGTAATGCAAGAGGCCAAGGTCGAGGTGGCTATCAAGGACAACAAAATCAGCCACAAAATCAGTCCCAAAACCATTAGAATAGAGGTAGATATGCAAGAGGACACGGGAGCAACAGAGGTCTTGGTGGAGGCCAAGCACAAGGAAGGAAACATGGGTCTTGCAACTATTGTGGTATTGTCGAGCACTATGCATATGAGTGTAGGAAGAAGTAAGTTAATATATTCCCAAGGAAGGTTCCCCAAAGTAATTATGCTTCAGAAGATCAATCACATGGTGGTGATCTATTGGCGATGCATCATGCTCTTGGTGCTATACATAAGGTAGATGAGGAGCGGTATGTGGACTCTGGTGCATCCAACCACATGACTTCACGTGTTGAGTAGTTTGATACTATGAAGCTAGTAGTGCATGTGTCTTATGTATACATAGGGGATGACACAAAGTATGAGATTACATGTACTGGAAATGTGCCTATTCACAGTGATAGTGGTGCAAAATAGACTCTTGGTGAGGCTATGTATGTACCTAATATCACAAAGAATCTTGTGTCCATTAGGAGAGATATCTAGAAGTGCGATTTAACAAGCATGGATGCCTAGTCTTGGATATGAAGAACATTATACATATGGTTGCCCATGGCAAGAAGGTTGGTTGCATGTTCAAGTGAACTTCAAGTATCCTTGAAGATAAGAGGAATAACTTAGCCATGCTCACTACTGGAATGTTAGACATTGAAATGTGGCATAAGTGGATAGGCCACATGAATTTTCAGTGATTGGCTAGCCTTCCAAAGCTCAGAGTTGTTTTAAATATGCTATTGTTCAAGGCTACAAGCCCTCCGTGCATTTGTAGTGCTTCCCAGTTTTCCAAGCAAGCATGTAAGCCATTTCCCAAGGAGGGAAAGAGAGCACAGAGAGTGCTAGAATTGGTGAATAGTGATTTATGAATTGCATTGCAACTACTATGAGTGGGATGAAATATTTGTCTCCTTTGTGGATGACTCCTCCATAAAGACTTGGGTGTATTTCATGTTGGAAAAATATGAAGTGTTTAAGAAGTTCAAGCTCTTTCATAACATTGTTCAACGTGAGATTGGGAAGTATATTATTACCATCCATTTGGACGAAGGGGGAGAATACATATCCAAGGAGTTTACACAATACTTAAACTCTTGTGGCATACAAAGATAGGTTTTGTGTTCTTATACACTGCAATAAAATGGTGTGGGAGAATAGAAAAACAGGAGTATTGTTTAGGTTGATTGTCTCATTTTAAAATTTTTGGATGCATTTGCTATGTTCACATTCCTAATGAGAAGAGGAAAAAGCTAGATCCTAAGGGAACTAGATGTATTTTTGTTGGATATACAAGAGAAGCAAATGGCTATAGGTGTTATAATCAAATCACTCATGAGCTTCATATTAGTCATGATGTAGTCTTTAATGAGTTGAGTAGTTGGTACACTACTACTGGAGTGTACCAACTCCTCCAAAACTTTCAAGGCTATTGTTGAAACAAAAACATGTTGAAAGTTAAGTGTTTGAGGTGAGAAGGAGGGGAGAATACATTTCTAATGAGTTCATTGATTTGTTGAGGTCTCGTGGGATAAAGTGATAGTTTACATATAAGTTGCATGGACATTGATAGTGGAAAAGAATAAGCCCATAACCATTTTTGGTAAGAGGTTGTTCATACTATTGTCTACATTATGAAAAGGTCTCCCATAGTTGTAGTTAATGATATGACTCCTAAATAATGTTTTATAGGTAAGAAGCTTGATGTATCACACTTGAAAGTGTTTGATTGTATTGCCTATATTCATGTGCTTGATGAGTTAAGGAAGAAATTAGACCCAAAGGCTGAAAAATATATTTTCATTGAATACTCTATTGAGCAAAGAGGGTGTCATTATTATAACCCTATTAGTGGTGAGTTTTGGGTGAGCAAGGATATTACATTTGATGAGATGAGCAATTGGTATGCATCTAGTGGAGATGCATTGGATGATATTGATTATCATGGTATTATATGTGCACATAATAGTAGGAATCATGGATCCCTAGTGGACCAACAACATTATTTGGTAGTAGATCTATAATTAGCCTTGGTCTAGGAGGCTAAGGAGCAGTCCCACATCTTTAGATGCATCTACTAGTATTACAGGTAATAATAAAGAGAAGAAGAAAGTGCCAGATGGTAATAATACATCTACTAGTCATGTAGTTCTTGATAGAGACTCTAGTCACTCAGAGAATTTGGATGGTGAGCTTGGTATTCATTCAGTGGGGACACATATATAGAGAGAGCACATGGTAATGTAAAGACTTCATTAAGTGATCCAACAGTATGTAGATCTAGCAAGGTGAGATATCCTATTAGAAGATTTGGTTTTAAGGGTTATATAGCTCATCATTATGCTTATATGGTAAAGGTATTTGAAGATGTTGAGCCCACTTGTGTGTCAGTCATGCTCATTGGGATGCAATAATGGATGAGGATATGGCTTCCAACATGACTTGGGATTTAGTACCATTGTCTAAGGGCAAGAAAGCTATTGGTTGCAAGTGGGTCCAAAAAATAAAGAATAATATAGATGGTTCTATTAGTAGGTATAAGGCTAGGTTGGTTGCAAAAGGCTATACATAAACATATGGCATATATTATAAAGAGACATTTAGTCTAGTTGGTAGGATGGTAACTATTTGATGTGTGATTGCTTTGCTAGTAGCCAAAGGGTGAAGTTTACTACAAATGGATATGAAAAATGCATTCTTGCATGGTGATTTGCAAGAAGAGGTATATAGGGAGTAATTGCTAGGTTATGAGGATTTAGAGCATCCTAGATATGTGTGTAGGTTAAAAACATACTCTATGGGTTGAAATAAGCACCTAGAGCATGGTTTGATAAGATCAAAGAGTATATTGTTAAGATTGGCTTCTATATTTTAGATGCAAATCACTCACTTTATGTGAGGAAGGGTGATGTAGATTTGGATGACTATGCTACCAAAGGGTAGAGTTTATTACAAATGGATGTGTATAACACATTCTTGCATGGTGACTTGCACAAAGAGGTATATATGGAGTAACTGACAAATTATGAGGATTTAGAGCATCCCACATATGTATGCAAGTTAAAAATGCACTCTATGGGCTTAGGGAGTATCTTCTCAACATTGGCTTCTATGTTTTAGATGTAGATCACTCACTTTATGTGAGGAAAGGTGATGAAAGTTTGGTTGTCATAGTCATCTATGTGGATGACTTGATTATTATATGTGATAGTGACAATGGGATTGCTAATGTCAAGGGCCTTTTGAAACAAATGTTTGAGATGAATGATTTGGATGAGTAGAGCTATTTTCTTGGTATTGAGGTGACCAGATATGATATATGGCTATCCCAAAGGTAGTATGGCTTGGATATATTATCCAAGTATGGTATGATGGCATGTAAGCCTCTTTTAGTGCCTTTGGAAAAAAATATAAAGTTGAGTGCTGAGGTTGGGGATGAGATAGAAGACCCTACTATATTCAGGAAGATAGTAGGGATTTTGATGTACATGACCATCACAAGGTCAGACTTGAGGTATGCCATTGGACTTGTGAGTTAGTTTATGTAGGTATATAGGAAGTCTTATTTGGATGCAATTAGACAAATATTGAGGGATTGAGTTTGAGGCATAGATGGCATGCTTGTCTACATCATGTAAGCTAGGATTGAGGTGTATGGATTTAAAGGTACATTTGACACATTCGAAATTGCAGTTATAGATGGATTTAGGGGAATGGTCACATAAGACATGTTCTTAGTTATCCCACTTGAACTGCTTGGATATTGTATCTGAGGTTCTTTGAATAGATCAGTCTCTCTCGTTCTTGGCTAAGCTGCACCTCTTCCCACCATCTAGCATGTGTTTTAGCATCTGCCAGTATAGTTGGCCTTTGTAGGCTAATATGCTGATGGAATTTGGGATTAAGTCCATCAAGAAATTAATGCTTTTGTGTAGGCTCATGAGGCACGGGGTAATGCTCAACACTTTTGACTACCCCTTGGGATAAATAGTCAAATTGAAGAGCTAACTGATTTTGGAAACCTTGCCTCCGAAACTTCTCTAAGAATGCTCTTGATAAGGCATCATAAGTCCATTTATTTTGAGCATTCACGTTACCATACCATCTCATTTCTTCATCCTTGAACATCACTGGAAAAATATGAAGCTTTTGATCATCATCCACTATCTCATTTTCTATGTAAGTCACCTCAAACCTCTTCATATCTACATTGAGATCTTCATTCCACAGATCCCCAAATTGGGTAAAATCGGCTAGCCTTATAGGACTATGAGCCATTTTTTCTCTAAGTAACATCCCTAGCCCAAAATCTTTAGTAGAATCAACCCATGCAGGTTCCTTGGGGTCCTTAAATAGGGACTTCAACCACCCTAGATCAAATACACCTTGCAAAGACTCTTCTTGGTGAGGAATTCTAAACAAGGATTGTAGTCCTAAGTCTACTTCTCACTCCATCAACAAACCCTCCACCGGCTCTTTAAATAATTGATTCAATCCAAAAGTGTAACTCTCTATCTCTTGCCCAATCTAATACTTGCCTTTGGCAATCCTAGGGAAAATTTGGAAAATAGTCTCTTCAGAAAGAGACTTCATAATCACTCATTAATTTCTCTAAAGTGTACCTATGACTTAAATGTCCTAGGGAGATTCACCACCCATTGAGTGCACCTGGCTCCCAGTAAATGCACAAAAAAATGGCCATCCAAAGGCCAAGCCATTTTAAGCTAGGTTGTCAAGCCAACTCTTAAGAGTTGTTGCATAAAAAGATAGGTGGGATGTATCATTAATTTCTATGATTTGAATAATCCTTCCAAGTGTTTACACCACTCTTCTATTATAGTAGTCCAATTGGTATTGCACAATGTCTAAGAACTTAGTAAGTCTACTCAGTCCCTTTCACTTCCCTTTTTATAATGGCTCTCAACTAGGTCTCTAGATTAGGCAATAGGATTCTAATCCTAAGCTAGCTATGGCTTCCCCCCATCTTTTAGGGGTTGCTCCTCATAAATCTTCTCCTTGCCATACTTGTGGTGGTTTATCCAAGATTTTTGTTGCTTGACTTTAGAGAAGTTTGTTTAAGGATATATATCTTCTTGATCTATCACTGTACTCCCATTGAAATTACTTCGTATTGTTTCATCCTCTTTATAGATTAATTCCTTTTTATTTAGTTAACAACAAACATCTAGAGAAATCAAGTTAACGTCCAATAAGCTTATAAATCTTAATTTTGGTTTTCAAGCATTACCCATCTCGTGAAATAACATTCGTCGTTGCTCTTTAATGTTAAAATAATTAATTTATTTTCATTTTCGATGGAAACGATACTCTTTTCTTTCTTCAAGTTAAATGACAAATAAGATAAAAAACAATTTCCTCTCTCTCTCTCTCTCTCTCTCTCTCTCTCTCTCTCTCTCTCTCTCTCTCTCTCTCTCTCTCTCTCTCTCTCTCTCTCTCTCTCGTACACATACAAGATTCATTTTTAACACCTAGAATTTCCCCCTCCCTAATTAATAAATTATATTATGGGCCCTCCTCTCTTCACTTACTCAATAAAAAAAAATTATTTTTTATAAATAAAATATGAAATTTTAGCATTGATACTGAGGCTCGCCCTCATACCATCCCATTGATTAAGTGTAAACTCATGTTTTGGTTATAAACTACCTTTAATATTGTAATTGTAATCCATCCCATAGTATTTATTCTGCTAGATAATAAACAAACTTATTAATTCTAACACTATGAAGGGGTAGCCATACACTCCTATTCCATGTGTTAGGATTTAGCACAATGCATATATTTTAATTTTGTATATAATTGGAAAAATAGCATTCTCTTGTGAATGTTCCTTTTGGAAAATGCATTTAAATTAGCACACCTTCCTCTAAAATATCAAAAAAATTATAGAAATTTAAAAATAATATTCTTGAATTCTTTGCAAATTATCATATTTTTTTCGTTAAGTATATAAAATTTTCCACCAAATTAAAAAATCCTTATTTTTCCCTAAATGATCACTTTTGGAATTTTAGAATATATTAAAACTTATCAAAAAATTCTCAATTTTTAAAAGAAAATTTCTCATATCATAGGATTTATCAAGAAAATATCATTTTATACAAATTGATTTTTGTAAAATTTAATAACTTTTCAAATGTCTACTTGTGACTAATTTGATGAGTTTTTATCATTTTAAAAAAATTATCAAACAAGGTTTAGAATTCATATAGAATAGATAATGTGCACAATCAAGTTTGAATGCATAGATTAAAAATATTAAGTATGACAAAGTAAAAAATTTCCATATTATTATCTGATAAAGTGATGACACACTTGAAAAGTTCGCGTGGGTTGTAGTTGCATCTTTGGATAGACTTGTCTTGAAGTCTAGCGAAGGTATGTTGATCTATCTATTAAGTCTTGCATAACAATTGTCTTGAGTTCCTAGTCCAAATTTACAAGCTCATACTTGTTAAATACATTTTCCATGAGAACAAGGCTTTTATAAGTTATTTTAATGAAACCTTTATGGTTTAAAAGGAGTCTTCTTCTCCTCACCTTTTCCATCATGATAACTAGAAATGGAAGCACCATCATGGTGTGTAAACTTGAATGCACCATGCCTTGATTGTAGAAGAATTTGCCTTGTTGTGAAATGGAGAAGAGAGAACCATTTGGCCATTGAAGCAATAGCACTATATTTTTTTATAATAATGCGAGATGAGGAAAGGATGGTGATGATGACGAGAGGGTAGTAGGAATGACTATGGAGATAGAGGAGGGATAGTTATGCTCTTGGTACCTATGCTGGTGCTAATCAGAATCTCTCTCTCTCTCTCTCTCTCTCTCTCTCTCTCTCTCTCTCTCTCTCTCTCTCCCTCTCTCTCCATCATTTGACAAAAAACAAGATTAATGAGAATGGTTATTGTTTTGTATATATAAAAATGATAATGATCCCCTAGACAATCAATTTTATTGTGATGATGATGATGATGTTGAAGGCCAGTATCTCCCCTCCTTCTCTATCTAATGGGTGCCATGACAAGAATGCACCCCCCATCACACAACTTCCTACGTCTGCAACAATATATTTTTCTTTAATTTTTTCTTATTTATTTTTACTAAGTTTTTTAAAACTTACAATTGATTAACCTCTATACAAAAGAATACCCCCCCCCCCCCCCCCGCAATTGGTTAATAGGATTCTAAGAAATATTGAGTTCCTTGAGCCTCATTCATTCTTCCAACCCATCAATCTAACAACTAGAATTCATGGATGTAAGGTGAGATATATGATATATTCTATTGATATGCAAAGAAAGCTCTCTGAACCTTGTGCTATTCTCTAGACCTACAATTCTTCACAAAATATGTTCCAGTTTTCCAAAAACTTGATATTCAATACCTTCCCAAAGGGTTCTCAATAATAATCATATGATCATGATGGTGTATGTTGTTAATAATTACATTTCCTTTGCCTCAGGTAGCATAACTTGTAAAATTTCCCACCCCTTAGGTTAACATTAAGGTATTCTAGCACCTTCCTATCTCAAAATTTTGCCAAACCTCATATACCTCTCCAAAAGCCTCTAGAAGACATAAAGAAACTGATTTTAACTAGTTCTTTCCTTCTCCAACTAATAAAAAATCCTATAGGAAAAGATTTTAAATAGGCATGGCTAAGAAAATCTATCATATTTTTTCTATAACTCCACCTTCCTCTCCTATAAGAACTCTCTTGCACGAACATCTATTTTTAGACTATGAACCTTACCCACTCTCCCTAAAAGCTACTATGGGCAACAACTCCCCAATGAGCTTCATGACAATATCATTCTTACCAAGTACAATGGGCAATCACCATTCCCATCTTATTTGAAAGAATGGACCTCCAAATTAGAGTCCTACTTTAATATTTACCCATTCATTGATGATAAAAAATTTCTCTTTCCTTCTCTCCATCTAGAGGGATTCGCCCACACATGTGGTGCTACATGAGCCATGAGAATCATCAATTCATTAATTGGAAAGACTTTAAGATGCATATGGTTTAGGTCTTTGTATCCCTAGTGGAAAAAGGATGGTTGACACAATAATAATATCAGCTTGACTAATGTAATCTCATAGTACGGGATTATACTAATAAGTTCATGAGCTTGACCATGTATGTTGAAATTGTTAGTGATGATGAAAAATTTCATAAGTACATATATTGATTAGGGCCTAGATTATTGGCTAATGTAATGGATCAAAAGCCTTCCATTTTATTTGATGCAATCGAGTTGGCTGAAAGGTATGCAAGAAAGTACCATAAAAATGAGAATTTTCCGCAAGGTTATGGATAGCCCTACATCCCATTGAGGTCAGCCCCATATGGGGGTATTTTTAGATGAAACTCCATGTCTATTAGTAGCCTTGTGTGGCCTCTTGGATAGCCCCCACAATTCTGAGTGCATTTTATGCCACTTGGGACTACCTCTTCGTACTCCCCCTCAGTTAAACCTTCTTGGTTCTTACTCCCCTTGTCTTCAAGATCCCATTTAAGATCCATTCAATAGTGATTGCACCTCTCCTTCCCCTTGTACCAAGATAGGCAGAGAGAGATGAGGCAACATGGCAATGAACTCCCATATTCTTCATTATTCCATGTACTTCACACACATACTAAAAAAACTAGAGAGAACTAGGTCTGAGTGACTTGATGACTACTCACACTGACTAACTATACCAAAGTTAGGTGTATCTGCCTTATTGACTATGACTCACATGTTAGAGATAGCTGGACACTAGCTATTATGTTAGTGTACATGAGTTGAGCTTGAAGTCTCAACACTCCCCCTCAAGCTCAGACTAGCTGATGTACTCCAAGTAGCTCCTTGAAATGAACAAATTTCTCTTTACCAAGTGATTTGGTAAAGATATTTGCTACTATCTTCACATGAAGTAGATCAATCTACCTTGCAAGTACCATTTCTATGATGAAATGGTAATGAAACTCTATGTGTTTGGATCTAGCATGATAGAGGGGTTGCTAGCCAACATCACACTAATGAGATAGTCACAATGCAATGTGACTTTGTTGTCCAACTGGATACCCAAATCATGTAGCAGTTTCACAAGCCAAACTGCTTCGCATGCCGCTAAGGCTGCACCCTTGTATTTTGCCTCTATACTAGATAAAGAAACAGTGGGTTGCTTCTTACTACTCTACCTGATCATATTGCTGCCCAAACTAAAAGAATAACCACTGGTTGACCTCATGTCATAGACACAACCAATCCAGCCAACATCCCTATAACCTGTCAAGTCAAATGATTTCCCATGCTCATAGAACAACCCATAATTGGTAGTACCCTTCATATACTGCATGATCCTCCTAAATTGCATCCAAGTGCTGCTTACAATGTTTCTACATAAACTAGCTAATCATCCCCATTGCATAACTCAAGTCAGGATATGTAATAGTAAGGTAAATTAGGTTGCCCAGCATTTGTCTGTACATAGTGACATTCTCGATCTTAGTCCCAACATCAACTGCAAGTTTGAAATTCTGATCCAATGGTGTTTGCATGGCTTTACACTCCATGCCATATTTTAGCAACATATCATGTGCATATTGTTTTTGCAATAGCCACATACCTTGAGGTGGAGACACAACCTCAATCTTGAGAAAGTACCTCAACTCACTAAGATCCTTGACTTTGAATTTATCTTGTAACATTGCTTTAATTTTAGCAATCCCATGATCATCATCTCTAGTGATGATCAAATCATCGACATAAACCACCAGAAAAACATAACCATGCTTTATCTTCTTTGTAAACAGCATGTGATCTCCATGACCTATTTGAAAACCAAGATGTTGCAAATAAATGCTTATGCGAGCTTTCCATGCTCTCGTACTTGTTTTAGCCCATACAAGGCCTTTTTCAGCTTACACACATATGTCGGATAGTCAAGGCATACATAACCCTCAGGCTACTCCATATACACCTCTTCAAGTAAGTCACCATTCATGAATGCATTTTTGACATCCATCTACCATAATTTCCAATGCTTAGAAGCCACTAATGCAATTATTGTTCTCACTATTGCCATCTTGGCAATTGGGCTGAAATTCTCCTCATAATCTAGACCATATCCCTTTGCAACTAGCCGGGCTTTATACCTTTCCAATGAACCATCTGATTTGCATTTCACTTTATAAACCCATTTGTAGCTAATGGGTACTTTGCCTTTACGCAGATGGATCAATTCCCATGTCTCATTTTCAGCCAATGTTGTGTATTCCTCATCCATGGTAGCACATCAATTCTCATCTGTAAGTGCCTCACTGAAATTCTAGGCTCTCTATAACCCGACACTTTATGTCAAGAATTGCGTGGTGGGGGGAGTTGCTCAAGATGCTGCGCCGAACACACACAGAATGCACAAGGAGAAGCTCACTCAAGAGACAAGAAGAGAGATGGAGGCCAAAACGTTTTCTTGCTGATTTCTTCTTCTTCTTCCACACACTTTACAATATACACAAAGTATAGATAAGATACAACATAAAGGAAAGTGGCCTACTAAGTCAAACAATGCATAACCGACTACACTAGTCGACTGGCGCTATAACTATGCCAGCTGTAAATAGGTGTAACAACCTGAATATAATAAGTAATGAGTCAGTGGCCATGTGAGAGTCATAATGACCACCCACTATATGTCAACCTATCAACTAGTTTTTTGACCCTGTTAGATCTCCTCAACTGCGGTGCACTCAGGGCTTGCCTCTCATGAGGTGGTACACACCTGCTTTGCCTTGCGCCAGGCACATCATAACTGAAAGTATGCCTAATTCACTGTCAAGACTATCACTGCCAGGTGACTCATATCCAGTTGTAAGCCAACTAGCCACATCATCAAATATCTTTTCTTTGCATTTATCCAATCTCCCCCTCACTAATATATCTGTGTCAGTGTATGCATTAGCATGACTACGGAGTCATCCTATCTAGGGACTAACAATAGATGAACCATCATCTGTTGGTCCACCACTCATAGACATACTAGCTAAATGATAATTTTCAATATAAGTAGGGATGGGTGGTCCATCAGATACCACTACATTCGGATTTCCATACCATGTGGCCAGATCATCAAAAACTACATCCCTGGTTGCTGATCAGGGTTTCCCAAGTGGATAGATCATAGCATTTGTAAGCTTTTCTCTCATGTGCATAGCCGAGAAAAACACTTTTGATAGCTTTCATGTCTAACTTCTTTCTCTTTTTATCAGGCACATGTACGTATGCAATGCAGCCAAATACTTTTAGGTGACTAATGTTGGGCTTGTGCCCATACAGTTTCTCATACAGAGTCAAATCATGAACCCCATCTATAAGTGTTCGGTTTAGCACATAAACTATAGTAACCACTACTTCAATCCAATAAGCATTTGAAAAATTCTTTTCATTAAAAGCATTTCCTTGATAGCTTCCATAAGCACTTGATTTTTTCTCTTTGCCACACTATTCTACTGAGGTGTGTAATTGCATGTGAGTTGCCTTTTGATGCCATATTTAGCAAGGTATTTGTCAAACTCTCTGATACATATTTTTCACCTCCATCAAATCTTAGACATGAGATATAACATCCAAGTTTATTTTCAGCGTGCTTTTGAAAGTCCTTAAAGACATTGAGCACCTCATCCTTGTGCTTCAGAATGTACAACCATGTGTATTGTGATTGAAATGATCAATGAAGGATACATAATACTTGGCACCACCAAAAGACACATTATGGGCACGACCCCATACATCCAAATGTATCAATTGCAAAGGCCGAGAACTATTTCTGACATGTCTCGTGAAGGGAATCTTGCTTGTTTCCCAAACTGATTAGCAAGGCATACATGTCCAAGATCAGTATACTTCAACTTCGGCAAGCCAAGTACAACCTCTTTTTGTTGCATATTGTTCATCTCCTATACATTAACATGATGATTGATGCATTTGTGCGAAATTTCTACATCATCCCGAACTACTCTATTATCATGGGCAAACGTGGCTACCTTCACTTCCGAGATAGATGCATCCAAGGTAAACATTGTGCCATCTCTCTTGTATTTGGCAGTCAATTTACAGTCATTGCCATATTCTTCAATAAAACAACCATCCCTGTTGAATCTGACTTGCAGATTCTATTCTACCATTTGTCCAACCAACATTAAATTCTTGGTAATAGAAGGTACATGTAGTACATCATATAGGCTATTCTTTCTACCATCAAGCATGAGGAATGGAACCACGCCTGTATATTGAATATCATGCTGTGTATCATCACCAGTACATATAAATCCATGAGACCCTACTGCTAACTCATCAAACCATTCGCCATGAGGAGTCATATGATTGGATGCTGATACATATAACTCATCAAACCATTCGCCATGAGGAGTCTATGTATCATTTCTCATCTTTGTCTTGCTTAGGCATATTCTTTGATACATGCTGCTGATCCGGATTTTTTAGAAACCGGATTTCTATCACAAAATTTGGCCAAAATCCCTATAAAGAGCCTTACCCATATCTTAAACCCTACATCTTATCACTTTGGGTTTACTCTTCAAGCACTAGGTATGCTACATTGCTTCTCGATTATGATAACTCTAGCAAGTTGGGGGAACAAGTTCTTAGGAGGGATGTCAATGTAAAGGGTAAAAGGGATGGGTTATCTTAGTAAATATGGAAATGGATTACACCTAGGGGTTGAGTGAGTACATAGATTTTTTTCAAAGGACTAACCTCCAACTACACGTGGGCTCCACCTGTATCACCAAGATTTGGGATCTATCACCATCATTAGAGAACACCTCACCCTTGTACGCAAGTCAATGTCCACATCATGGTGTCATTTTGATCTTATATAAAAGCTTACAAGCATGGACCCCCTCTGTCACATGCTTATATGTATTTATATATATATAAGAAGCTAAAGTCAAAATAGATTTTGGAAGCTATTTTTTATAATTTCAATAAATTCCAAGAAAAAGAAAATTTCAAGAAAATTCTCACATAGCCCCACTGGTTTTGATCTAGTCTATAAAGTTGCAGAAGAAACTTTTTTCAAATTCTTCACCGATTTGAAGTTACAAAGGCGCTGATTGCTAGCTACATGCAATTTTTTTCTCTCTTTCATCACATCAACTTTCCATTTTATCCTTCTTGTAAATATATTATAATAATATGCTTTGGGCATCCACCTCTTGTAATCTAGCTCCCTTTCTCTATCTTGTCTACTACCACCCTTGGCTTCTTGCATGATGACCAAGGTGGGGGCTTGTCCCATCTCCACTATTCTCTATATTTTTAAAGATGCCATACATAATCTAGGATTATGTTAATCAAGAATATTATCTTAATCTAATCCCTCAAGGAGGCTATATAAGGTGTCTATGGAGATGTAAAAAGTGACAATGATAAGCACATGAGAGCAGTCTACAACACCCTCATGCTAGTCCATCTCTTTGAGATAAGCTATGAGTGAGTCTCTTTTATTATGTAACATTCCATGAATACATAATGGCAAGCTTCCTCTACCTCTTTTCCTCTTGTCTCTCTCTCTCTCTCTCTCTCTCTCTCTCTCATATTCTAATATGGTGTCTAGGTCATATGTACTCTCTTCTAATTCCCTCTACATTCATACTTAAACTTATTAAGTAAGACTTGCCATATGCTCTATTTGTGGAGAATCCTTATTTCTTAATGTTATATATATGTTCATGGGAGAATTTAGAAGCCATCACCTCTCTTAACCTTCCATCATCTTCATTTCCATTAAGATGGGCTATAAATTCTCTCCCATGAGGTTGTGTTTTGGTTCTTTCCATTCTCTTTGAGGAAAGGGATGCCTTAGCCCATCCTCCCTTTGGCTAGGTGGTGCCCTTCTTTAGCTCTCTTAGTGAGGATTGGAGGATGGGTGGGTGAGAGGCAATCCACTCATCTTTTCAGCTCTCATTTTTTGTACCCCCACTAAGGACTTCTCAAGCTATGCTCTATAATTTCTATGAAGGAAGGAACATCTAAGGAGTTGTCCTCTTCTTCAACGAGTGTTTGTCAAGGAATCACTAAGAAGAAATCTTCATCAAACCCTATTTAAGGGATTCATTGCTCAAGAGTATTACTATGGTCTCCAAAAGAAGCTCAAGAGAAGAAGAATCTTTATAAAAAAATGGCACATATGCAAGTAAAGCAAGTTAATTACATACACCCTTATTTACTTGAAGAGAAATCTTGCTCTCATAAAGTCTTTAGGTCAAGGCATTGTGTTGAGTGCTTGATGTTTAGTGTAAAGACACCCCCTAAGGAGCCTCGTCTTCAAGTAGTGAAGGCACTTTTAAATTCAAGGATTAACAAGTTTTTGGAGGGGGAGTTACACATCAATGGTATGTGGTATTGGCGAGAGGCTACATATAATGATGCACTTCAACTACTACTAGCAAGAATGCTCAAAGTAATTGAGAATTAGCTATTGAAGCTTATGAACTTTACAAGGTTGATGATAGTCATACCAAATCTAGGCTAATCATTGGTGAGTAAGCCCTTCGCATCTCTTGAATGGTGGGATCTAAGAGGCCAGAGGTTCAACAACATGCTTCATGAAAGTTTGTAGTGGAAATTTGTAGTTCATGCATAAATGACTACTTCTATTTTCTACAACTTTCAATCGGTTCAAAACATTAGGATGGATGTGTACATTAGTAGAAATATACATTTTCAGCAAAAATTGGTCTTCTATTTTGGAGATGAGAGGTTGAGAGAGATCTTGTTGTCTCCTGATCCCATAATATTTCCTATTTTGGATTATAATATCTCCTTTAATGTACACATATTCATTCTACTCTAAGTGCATCCCTCTTATGTGACATGCATTAGGAAATGCATTTCTAGGGTCATGTATAAGATAGATTCTTTTTCTAGTCAATTTGTGATAAGCCCCTTCAAATGGGAGCCTTTTCTACATCTTCTACTTCTATTACTAGGAGGTTTCACAAGAGTACCATGTGTCATACTTTAGTGAAATTACATGAAGTGATTGCCAAATGCCACATGGCTTGGTTGCTTGTGCACTATGTCTACCCATGGTGTCGTGCCGCTATGCACACACCGTGTAAAAAAATCTAGAGTGTGGATTTCTTATTGATTTTCAGGCATTAGTGTTAGTGTCCATGGTTCAAAAATATTAGATTTTTGGATAAGTTTTAGCCAAATTTTGATATTTTAGATATTATCTCTTGTAAAAAAATTCCATAAAATTGTAGACAACTTCTAGATTAGGATAACATGTAAAAGAAAACATGTAGCTTTTAGCTATTTTGAGAGGATTTTATGTAAAAAGAGAGATTGGCGAAATTGCATGACGCGCGATCATTGTTTTCAGGCAGTGAACAACACTTTGAAGTGGGAGATGAAGAGGGAGTGATCTGGTAGAATTCTGGCTAGGCGTCTTTGTATTTAACCCCCCTTTTGGAGCCAATGAAAGCATCAGATTGATGATCTGAGCAGCATACAGGAATGTATTATTTTATACACATTTTTGTCTAATAGAGTTTTATCTTCTCATAATGCTGGAATAAACTGACAGGCTTCATCTCTGTTAGTATTCTTCTACATTTTCTAATTCTTTTTGGGAGTATTCTTCTACGTCTTCAATTTCTTTGAACTCCTTCTCTTCAGTTTACTCCTCTCTGTTGAGATGACAAGCTCAACACATGCGGACATTAATGATGGACCGCCTAGTTAGATGGGTCCACACGTCTACACTTAGCACATCGGTGGTCATTATGACTCTCACATGGCCACTGACTCATTACTTATTATATTCAGGTTGTTATACCTATTTACAGCTGGCATAGTTATAGCGCCAGTCGACTAGTGTAGTCGGTTATGCATTGTTTGACTTAGTAGACCACTTTCCTTTATGTTGTATCTTATCTATACTTTGTGTACATTGTAAAGAGTATGGAAGAAGAAGAAGAAACCAGCAAGAAAACATTTTGGCCTCCATCTCTCTTCTTGTCTCTTGAGTGAGCTTCTCCTTGTGCATTCTGTGTGTGTTCAGTGCAGCATCTTGAGCAAGTTGAAAGGGATGAGAGGATCGAAAGACCATGCACGAGCTATGGCGAAGAGCAAGAGCAAGAAAAGAGAGAGAGAGACAAATGGGAACTCCAACAGTCATAATGTGTGACCGGGCCTTCCTTTATTTACTAGTCACTAAAATGAATGTAAAGAATAAAGTGACGTGACGGGTGCCCACCACCTGCAGTGTGCAGTGGCGGGTATTTTCAGTGTAGTAATATACGGGGCGGCACGGCGGAGGCGCCTTTACCCCAACAACCTCCCACTTAAAGGAGAATCTGCCCCAGTGAGAGAGAAAAGAAAAGAAAAAAGACAGTACAACTATACATAGGTACAAGGGATGAGGAAAGGCAACATCTCATCCAACGCCCATCAATCTCCTAAGGAAGGCAAAGCGCTCAATAGTGAGGCTTTTCGTGAGCATATTTGCAAGATTCTCGTCAGTGGAGATCTTGACAAGGTCAACAGACTTGTCCTCCACTACACTACGTATGAAGTGATACCTCACCTCAATGTGTTTCGTCTTCGCATGGAAGACCAGATTCTTAGCCAACTGAATGGCACTCATAGAATCCGAATGCAATGTAGGTATAGCATCAATCCCAAGGTCAACTAGACGGCCTAGCCATATGGCCTCCTTGCAAGCCTCAGTGGCTGCAACATAATCGGCCTCAGTGGTAGACAAAGCTGTACACTTCTAAACCCTGGACATCCAAGAGACAGCACCTCCAGCATAGGTGAATACATAGTCAGAAGTGGACTTCCTACTATCTGCATGTCCTGCATAATCGGAGTCAGTGTACCCCACGACCCCTGTATCCTGGTTGCCATAGCAAATACACATATCTGTTGTGCCCTTCAGGTACCTCATGATACCCTTCACGGCATCCCAATGTTTCTTGCCAGGTGTAGCCATATAGTGTGCCACAATACCAACTGCAAAGGCTATATGGCAAGAAACATCCCTTATGCTTCAGCCTATTCATAAAGTCCTTGAGCGCTTCCGCATGCAGGACGTAAAGCCTATTGGCTGTCCATTGCCTTCTTATGTGAAGATATCACAGACCGATTGTCTGCAAACAGATGAGCAGAGGGCCGAGATGGCCCAGATTCCTTATGCTTCAGCCGTGGGCAGTTTGATGTATACAAAACATGGTCTATAGAAGACCCAGATACAACAAGAGGATAGAGGCTGCGAGCCTTGGCGCCTTTAGCAAGCACAAGTTTGCCTCTGGTAATCTTCCAGGCAGAATCCCCAAAACAAACATGAAACCATGCATCATCCAACTGTCCTGCAGACATAAGACTACGCGTAAGCGCAGGTACATGACGTACATCCCTGAGAAAAAAGGAACTGCCAGTGGAAAATTGCAACTGAATATCTCCACTATCCACAATATCAAGAGACCTGTCATCTCCAAGTCTGACTGATCCAGATACAGTACGGTAAGAGTGAAACCACTCACGGTAAGGCGTCACATGGAAGGATGCACTTGAATCCAATAACCAGCACTGTGCATACATACTAGGTGTCTCAGTCAAGTGTGAGGCATCATGAGAACTAGCTGCAAGTATGAACTCATCACCACCATCGGAATCCTCGGTCTGCTTGACATTAATTTCCTTAATCTTGACGCTGGACTTCGCAGGTACTATGCTGCGATTAGAGGACTTCTCTTGCACTTTCTCTTTCCCCTTGTCCTTGCACTTCTCATTGCGCAACTCATGACAATGTGGTCTAATATGGCCCTTTTCCCCACAATGATGACAAGTGATATTAGCGTTGCGCCCACGCGACTTACTACGCGACTTTCCACGAGATTTAGACCGACCCTTCTGTGAGTCACGACCACAGCCATGACCACGATCATTCCTGCCATTCCTGCCTCTAACTGTCAAAGCATGTGAAATACGAGAGGTATCCAAGTTTTTGCGATTAACCTCTTCCTGCAGAAGAGCACTCTCAACATCATTCAATTTCAGAGTAGCACTAGTGGCACATAGGGCAGTGCGGAATACATCCCATGACTCATTCAGAGTCCCAAGCAAGAAAAGAGGAGTTACTTCCTCTCCAAAGGTGATATCCTACGAAGTCAGGTTCTTCAGTATAGCATGGAACCTGGCTCAAGTGAGCAGACATAGTCGCATTATCCTTCATGCGCAGATCGATAAGCTGCTTCAATCAGTACATTTGACTCACCAGACTTTTCTTATCATAAAGATTCTTGATCTTATTCCATAGATCCCATGCACTCTGTGCTTCCTCAAATACATTATAATGTACCTGTTCAGTGAGAGACAATACAATCGTGGACTTGCATAGCTCATCAAGTTCAAGCCAGTCGTTATTGTCCATAGTTTCAGGCTGCTCCCCGCTCAACCGAAGTGGCTTAATCTGAGATTTCTGCACCAAGACCTGCCAAATTTGACTCTTCCAATAAGAGTAGTTGGTACCATCCAACTTTGTGATGTTAAATATGGCATTATCAGTCGAAGAGGACGCCATAATGCAGGCTGGAAATGCACAGACAATCTAAAACTGCTGGCTATTTTACTGTAGAAAATGCCCAAAATCCACTGAAATGAGCTTCAAATGGCGAGAAAAGCGTGCCAAAAGATGCTGCCCACTTAGTACTAGGTGCGGTACACCAAATCAGGATATTTTAGCATAAAAAATACTGCTCAGTCCACCAATAAATGCTTGCTGTAATAAATTTCAAAACTGCAATAATGAGAGCAAACTGTCCTAGAACTGGATCTAATGTCAACTAAACAATGCTAGGTCCAAAGCCGGCATAAAGAGGACAAAGCAAAGCCAAATGACAGTGAAAATACATGAGCATAACACTGAGAGATGTCAAATAGCATCTGCCAGTAAGAGGCACACCCCCAGACAATCTAGGCAAAATGTACCTGCAACTACCAAAACCTGACACAAATAGGTGTCTGCTCAAAAGAAAGCGGATCCAAAACTGAGACTTAGCTCATAAGCATCCTGTGAACCAAGACATATACTCAATGCAACATCCAATTGTCGGAGTATAATCCCAAAGTCTCAATACATCTGTAACTGCTCAATGACATAGACTGCTCCAATAGCATGTAATCTTTGCTCAAGGTCAAGTAAGCGTGTAAGATGCTCCCACTGGCACAAAAGGCGTACAAACGAGCTCAAGGGCTCAAGCAACCCAAGACAAAGTACTAGTGACAAGTGACCAAGTCAATGCGTCATACGCATCCCAAGAGCATGACATACATGAAGCAACTGATGGAAGCAACCAACGAGCAATACATAATTCCAAAATAAGATCTTTGTCAACTCAATGACATCCGATAGCAACCAAGTAAATGATCAAACTGAGTCGGAAATGCTCAAATACATCCAAGGCAAAGCTCCCAATGTCGGTAAAGCATAGAGGAACCAAGCGGCATATATCACGAACCGAAGCATGTAATGTATGAAGCCTAACTATCAAGCATAGACATGAGGCATAAGCGGTCCAAGAGCATGCCAAGTCGGTCCAAATGCCAGTGAATACCAACCAAGACGGAGCTTATGCGTAGCTCAAATACATTCATAGATTCAAACATGAGCTCAAAGTCGTCCCCAAATGTTAGATACATGATGGCAAATCCCAAAGTATACATCTGGTACCAATAGGTAAGTGCCAAAGCATCCAAAGTACCTTCAACCCACTGTTATTACAGCCAAGTTTTACAGTCAAAAATGAAAAATTTTAGCCAATATTTCAAGCCAAAATCATGGCATAATCATGTGCATACATTCCCAAGGCACTAGGCATCATGTAGGCCGCATACGGGCATCAAACAAGGTAACCGGAGTAGAGTATAAGCATCAAATGCCAATGCCAAGTGTGGCTGCCCTATTTCCAGCACTGTATAACAGTAAAAATCTGAGCAAACAAGGGCTCAATCCAGCTCCAAAAGCCTATCCAAACAATGGCACATCATCCCCAACCATATAGGCATTTACCGAGCACAAAAGGGGCATTATCGAACCATTACCACTGATCTCAGGCATGAGAAGCAAGGGGCTGCCCTGTATTACAGCATGTAGACCTGTGATTGCTTAGCCTATCTGAGAATGTGGAGCTCAAAGCTCAAAGGCTAAGTGCCATAGAACAATAGCAAAGGGCATAGAGCAAGGCCAAGGTGGTTATTGATTGCCCAATGAGCTCCAGGAGGAAGTGGGTGCTGGAGGAAGAGGAATGCCACGTTTGTAAAGTGTTGCCACAGCAGGGCGTAGCCTGCGTGATCTCTGACCAGGCCTGGACTGCCAGTGTGCTGGGAAAGACGAATGGGGAGGGTAGATAGGCACTAATAGTGCTCCAAGAAGCTTTGAGTGGGCTCAAACCACATGGAGCACAAGGGGGAACTGCTAAGGGGCTGCCCGGGGAAGCTTCAAATGATGGCTGCACCTCTTCTTCCACCTGTTTAAAACTGAGAACTGAAGTAAAACCCTTCAAACTCTGATGCAATACCTCAAGGGCAAGGCCCTAAAGAAGCCCAACAATGCCGGGAGGGAGCTCGGGAAGCTGGGGAGTGTCGGAAGCTCGGGAGATCGGCTATGGTTGCCGGGATGGAGACTCAATGTGTGAAGGGAGTCGATGCGAAGGTAGAGAAGCACTGAGTCGAGCTCAAGCAAGAGGAAGCCAAGCTCTGATACCAATTGAAAGGGATGAGAGGATCGAAAGACCATGCACGAGCTATGGCGGAGAGCAAGAGCAAGAAAAGAGAGAGAGAGACAAATGGGAACTCCAACAGTCACAATGTGTGACTGGGCGTTCCTTTATTTACTAGTCACTAAAATGAATGTAAAGAATAAAGTGACGTGATGGGCGCCCGCCACCTGCAATGTATAGTGGCGGGTACTGTCAGTGTAGTAATACACGGGGTGGCATGGCGGAGGCGCCTTTACCCCAACACAAGTCCCCCCACCACGCGATTCTTGACATGGTATCAGAGCTGCGCCACTGAGAGAGGCTGATTTCGAAGGCTGAAGTGAAGGAGAAGAAGCAAGGTTCGAGCAAGCAAGCCACGGGTAAGAAGCTCTCCCATCCTTCCACTCTTTCTCTTGGATAGTGCTTGTGGAGGCACCAGAAGAGCAGGGGAGAGAAAAAATCTCAGATTGCAGTGAGATTTGGTGTGCGCGAAGAGCGCTGTGTATTCTACAGATAAGCCTTTTAGGGCTTTTTCGCAGTTATTTTGGGCATCTGAGGCCGTTTCAGGCCCCGTTTTAGAGCCACAAGGTTGCGGACAACAGTTTCAAGGTACACTGTGATTTCGGCTGTTTTGACCGAAAGTGGGTGCACAGGTTATAGATTGCGAATCTGTAATTCTTGAGGTGTTTGCAAGAAGCAAACATAAGGTTTATCTGCAAACAGGTTGCAGATTGCATGTATTGTTGAGCAGACAGTGAAAAAGGCTGTCTGGTGTATTGCTGTGTACTACAGGTCGAGGGTTACAAAAGAGTTGCTTGCTGTTTGGTATTTGTTTTGTGATAATGACAGAGAACAGTGGAAGCCCCATCATTGAGAAGCTCGACAAGAACAACTACCCTTCATGGAAGTTCCGTGCCACGAACTTCCTTATTGGAAAAGGCCTCTACGAGTTTGTTTCAGGTGAAGAAAGGGAGCCGGAGGTGAGTGATCCTCCAACTTTGCAGAAGAGACAAAGGCACGGAAGGAATGGAATGCAAAAGACAAGAAGGTCATGTATTGGCTGTCTGCAGTAATTGACAATAATATGCTGGGACATATTAGAAATGCAGAGAATTCATATGCAGCTTGGACCATACTTGAAAGTATGTTTTCCATAAATATAAAGGCACAAAAGATTCAACTCAACCAAGAGTTGAATACATTGAAAAAAGAGAAGATGTCTATCAATGAGTATGCACTGAAGGTAAGGAGCATTGTAGATGCATTGGCAGCGATTGATGCAATGCCCGATGATGATGATTTGGTGTCGTCTATCTTGGGTGGACTTAACAATAAAAAGGCTTGGAAGTCTTTTGTAACTTCCGTATATGTTAGAAAGCCATTTCCAGATTTCGATGAGTTGGTATCCCTTATGATCACTGAAGAGATTAACATGCAGAGTGAGACATCTGAAAGAAGTGGTGAACATATCCAAGCTTTCCACTCCATTTCAGGAAGGGGATGTGGCAGGTTCTCTTCAAGAGGCCGTGGTACAGGACGTGGTAGTGACAACCAGCAAAACAGATTGAATCAGCAATTTGACGATATGCAGGTTTCAGAAGGTCGTGGTAACTTTAGAGACAGGGGGAGCTTTAGAGGAAGAGGTGGATGGCAGAACAGAGGTTCTAACAACTCTGGTATTCTTTGTCACTACTGTGGCAAAATAGGTCATATTGTAGCCCAATGTTATGCTAAGAAAGATGATATTCATAATGGTAAGTTGCAGCAAGGAAACTATGCACGTCTTCATGACAGAATGAAGACAAAAATGAATGTCTGTTTGTTATGTAGCATATGCTGAATGCTGTTACAGGTGGTGTCAGTCGGTCAGATGGTAGAATAAGGGCTGCAAGTCAGATTTAATGCAAAGGGTTGCTTTATAGAAGACTTCAATGACAAGTGCAGATTAGTTGCAAAGGGAAGTAGAGTTGGACGTATGTTTACTCTGGATGCTGGAATTCCTACTATGAATGCTGCTATGTATGCTAAAGGAAAAGGTGTTGTAGGAGATATTGAAATTTGGCATAAACGCATTGGACATGCAAATGTACAAAGGCTGAAATTAATGCAGTCCAAAGGGTTGATTACAGGTTTGCCTACATTTAGAGTTGTAGAATTTCATAAGGTATACAAAGCATGTCAGTTTGGTAAGTAGGCAAGACAACCCTTTTCACATGACAGAGTTGTAAGCAGAAATATCCTTGATGTTGTGCATACAGACATTTGGGGGCCTACACAAAATGTATCTCTTTGGAGGCAGTTTATACTTTGTCACATTCATTGATGATTGTTCTAGAAAGCTGTGGGTATATTTTATGAAGGAAAAGAGTGAAGCGTTTGAGCACTTTAGAACTTTCAAGGCTGTAGTTGAAAGAGAAACATGCTTGAAAGTAAAGTGCTTGAGGTCAGATGGAGGGGGAGAGTACCTCTTGAATGAGTTCAATGATTTTCTGAGGTCTCATGGGATAAAGAGACAGTTCACATGCAGGTATACCCCACAGCAAAATGGGGTTGCAGAAAGGAAAAACAGGCATATTGCAGAAGTTGCACGCGCCTTGATGGATGAAAAGAATATGCCTAAGCATTTTTGGTCTGAGGCTATTCACACTGTTGTTTATATTATGATCAGAACTCCCACAGTTGTAGTTCATGGGATGACTCCTAAAGAATGCTTTACTGGCAAGAAGCCTGATGTATCACACTTGAAGGTATTTGGTGTGCTGCATACGTTCATGTGCCAGACGAGCTACGGAAAAAGCTTGATCCAAAGGCAGAAAAGTGTGTTTTTATTGGATACTCTTTAGAGCAGAAAGGGTATCGCTGTTATAACCCTGTCACATGTAAGTTCAGAGTGAGCAGGAATGTCATCTTTGATGAAATGAGCAGTTGGTATGCATCTAGTGGTGATGCATTAGATGATGATGATGATCATGACACTCATGTGCAGGCTGAAAAGCAAGAATCACGGACTCTTAGTGGACCAAAGATATCGTTTGGTAGTCCTTGGTCTGGGAGACTAAGGAGTAGCTCTACATCTTCAGGTGCATCTAGTACCACTACAAGTAAAGACAAAGGAAAGAATAAAGTGTCAGATGGCATTGATGCAGTTCTTGATGGAGACTCCATTGGCTCAGAGAGATTGGATGATGAGCTTGGCATTCCTTCTGTCAGGACAGGAGGTGTACAGAGAGCTCATAGTAATGTAAAGGCTCCATTGAGTGATCCAGTAGTATGCAGATCTAGCAGGGTCAGATACCCTGTTAAAAGATTTGGTTTTGAAGGTTATATAGCTCACCATTATGCTTATATGGTAAAACTAGTTGAAGATGTTGAGCCCACTTGTTTTGAGGATGCTGTTGGTCATACTCATTGGGATGCAGCAATGGATGAGGAGATGGCTGCATTAGAGGCTAATAAGACTTGGGATCTAGTATCATTGCCGAAGGGCAAGAAAGCTATTGGATGTAAGTGAGTTTATAAGATTAAGCACAATGCAGATGGTTCTATTAGTAGGTACAAAGCTAGGCTGGTTGCAAAAGGCTATGCCCAGACATATGGCATAGATTATGATGAAACCTTCAGTCCAGTTGCTAGGATGGCAACTGTCAGATATGTGATTGCTTTGGCAGCAACCAAAGGTTGGAGGTTGCAGCAAATGGATGTGAAGAATGCCTTCTTGCATGGTGAGTTGCAGGAAGAAGTGTATATGGATCAAAAAACCAACATGTTATGAAGATTTAGAGCATCCCACGTATGTGTGCAGGTTGAAGAAGGCGCTCTATGGGCTCAAGCAAGCACCTAGAGCATGGTCTGACAAGATCAGAGAGTATCTTGTCAATATTGGCTTTTATGTTTCTGATGTTGATCACTCACTTTATGTGAGAAAGGGAGATGCAAAATTGGTCATCATAGTCATCTATGTTGATGACTTGATTATTACAGGTGATAGTGATAGTGGGATTGCTGAAGTCAAGGATTTTTTGAAGAAGAAGTTTGAGATGAAGGATTTAGGTGAGCTAAGGTACTTCCTTGGCATTGAGGTGATCAGATGTGATGATGATATATGGCTGTCCCAAAGACAGTATGACTTGGATATGTTGTCCAAGTATGGTATGACATCATGCAAACCACTTTCAGTCCCGTTAGAGCAAAATGTAAAGTTGAGTGCTAATGTTGGGGATGAGATAGAAGACCCTACTATGTTCAGGAGGATAGTGGGGAGTTTGATCTACATAACCATTACAAGGCCAGACTTGAGCTACGCTGTTGGTCTTGTGAGTCAGTTTATACAAGTACCTAGAAAGCCACATTTGGATGCAGTCAAACGCATATTGAGATATGTGAAGTCCACATTACATTATGGACTTTTCTATGAGGCAGGTACAGATGTACAAGTGTTTGGATACACAGATGTAGATTGGGCTGGTGGTATGTCTGATAGAAGATCTACCAGCGGATACATGTTCTCTCTTGGTAGTGCAGCAGTTACTTGGAGCAGCAAAAAGCAACCTACAGTTGCTTTGTCGAGTACAGAGGCTAAGTATAGAGGTGTTGCTTGTTGAGATATCGAGCTCCACTCGTGATATGCCAGGGTGAACGTTGTGCATTTATGTCACCGACTTGTCAGTTGCAGATGCGATTGGTACACCGCCCATGAATAATAGCTAGATGACAGCTATCCTTATCTACTCTAGTTCGTGGCTCAGTTAGTATGCCACCTTAGTTAGTTGAGTTTGGTTTGAGACCCATATATAGGGTTCTTCTATTTCTTTTGTACGAGAGTTCTTTTGGATTACACAACTAAGAAGAGGAAAACTGTTTTCAGCCTCCACCCTTGCGTGTATTCCCCCATTGTGCAAGCAAGAAAGCTACAAGTGAGACTCCTTCATTCTCTCCCACAATCTTGACATGGTATCAGAGCCTTGTTCGTGGTAAGGAGCTCAAGAAAGCAAGCCAAGTTCGCGGTGTTCTGGTAAGAGGACTAGTGTTGCTTTCATTCTTCTGTTTTGGAAGCAAGTCTCTGCAGGTAGCACAGCCGGAAAGTGCAAGAGTGCATTGTCTCAGATTGAGACGCCCTTCACGGTGTAGCAAGAGGGCAGTATATGCTGCGGGCGAGGGCTTTAGCCCTCGGTTGCTCTGTTTTTTTTATTTGAGGCCATTTCGGGGCCTGTTTTGGAGGCGGAAGTTTTCTGCACGCACTCAGGAAAAGGCCCTGTTTTATGCTGTGCGACCACTGTTCTATAGGTCGGTGAAAAGTTACTGTAGAAATTGCATCATATGCCTGTGCGCAGAGACATTGGGAGTTACAGAATCATTCTTGTTGCCTGTTGATGCAAAATCATCACTAGGAAGTGACTGTGTGGTCAAATACCACTTTCGTCAGTTTTGCAGATTTGCCCTTGTGAGGCTGAAGCTGTGTTCTTTGCAGTGACAGAATTTTTTGCAGTGTTCTGCAATGATGTCTGATTCTCTTTCACAGATTGTCACTGAAAAGCTTGACAAGAACAACTTCCAAGCATGGAAGTTTAGAATGATGAATTTCCTTATGGAAAAAGGATATTGGGAATTCGTTGCAGGAAATGAAGAAGAACCAGTTCTTCCTGATGTTCCCAATCAACAGCAAATGCAGGCATTTAAAGCATGGCATGAAAGAGCCAGCAAAGTTATGTACTGGCTGTCTATCAGCAAATCAGACTCTATGATTGTGCATATTCAAGACGCAAGTACGCCAAAGGAGGCATGGGATACTTTGTCAAAAATGTATAGTACAAATACGCAAGCCAGGAAAATGCAGCTCAAGCAAGAGTTGCACAATGTGCAAAGAGAAAATATAAGCATCAATGACTACCACATGAAGGTGAAGAAGATTGCAGATGCACTTGCTTCCATTGGGTCACCAGTGGATGATGATGATTTAGTTTCTGTGACCTTGAATGGTCTAGGAAAGGATTATGCACAGTTTCGAACATCCATTTCCGTCCGTGAAAGATTTCCTGATTTTGAGGAGTTGATTGCTCTTCTAATTTCTGAGGAGCAGAGAAATGGTGGTGCATCTTCTTCAGGAGAAACTTCAAAAGAAGCTGTCTTCTACTCAAATGCTGGAAGAGGTAGAGGCAGAGGTAGAGAAGGCCAATCTGGAGGCTGTGGTAGAAATCAGAATATGCAGTAAACTCAAGAAAACCAGTCCTATGGAGGAGGACGTGGTAACTCTAGAGGCAGGGGGAGCCAAAGAGGTCGTGGTGGATGGCAAAGAGGGCAAAATGCAAACAGCAATGTTGAATGCTACTACTGTGGTAAAATGGGTCATATGGCTAAAGACTGCTATAAAAAGCAGAATGACATCATGAATAGAAAACTGCAACAAGGGAATTATGCATCTTCTAGTAGACAGGGTGATGACAAAAATGAGCATTTGTTTATGGTGCAGCACATGACCAATTCTGTGACAAGTGCAGAAGAAAGTAACGATGTGTGGTATGTTGACTCAGGTGCATCAAACCACATGACAGGTCATGCAGAATGGATGCAGGATGCAAGGAAAATGGAAAAGCCAGGATTTGTGGAGATTGGTGATGATACTGCACATCCTATTGTGCAGATTGGAAAAATTCATTTGTCTATGTAGGATGGGAAAAAGAAATACATGTCGGATGTATTTCATGTTCCGAATATCACCAAGAACCTGGTTTCTGTTGGTCAAATGGTTGAGGAGGGCTTGCAGGTCAGATTTAATTCCCATGGATGCTTTGTTGAGGATATGAAAAATAAAGGTCGCTTGATAGCAAAAGGGAAGAAGAAGGGCATAATGTTTACATTGGATGCAGACATGCCTGAATTGAGTGCAGCAATGTTTGCACATGGGACCGGTGTAGTTGCAGATATTGATATCTGGCATAAACGCATTGGTCATGTTAATGTACAACGACTTAAATCAATGCAGGCCCAAAATATTATTGCAGGATTGCCGAAATTCAAGGTTACAGAAATGCATAAGGTATGTGAAGCCTGTCAATTTGGAAAACAGGCAAGGAAACCATTTCCTAGACATGTTCAAGAGAGTAAGAAGCCATTGGAATTAATCCACTCTGATGTGTGGACTACTAAAGCTGCATCTCTTGGAGGCTGTCATTATTTTGTCACTTTTATTGATGACTATAACAGAAAAGTTTGGGTATATTTTATGAAAAAGAAAAGTGAAGTTTTTGGGCATTTCAAAACTCTTAAAGCTGTGGTTGAAAAAGAAACAGGCCTACAAATAAAATGCCTAAGGTCAGATGGAGGGGGAGAGTACCTCTCAAATGAGTTTGCAAGGTTCTTGCAGGAGCATGGCATAAAGCAGCAATATTCATGCAGTCATACCCCACAGCAAAATGGAATTGCAGATAGAAAAAACAAGCATATTGGAGAGGTATCTCGTGCCATGCTCAATGAAAAAGACCTGCCACACTTTTACTGGGCTGAGGCAGTTGCTACAGCAGTCTACATAATGAATAGGACTCCCACTGCAGCAATACATGGCATGACTCCAGAGGAGAGGTATACTGGTAGGAAACCATATATTTCTCATTTGAAAATTTTTGGTTGCATTGCCTATGTTCATATGCCAGATGAGTTGAGATCCAAGTTGGATCCAAAAGCTGAAAAGTGCATCTTTATTGGTTATTCTCTGCAGGCAAAAAGGATATAGATGCTATAACCCTTCTACTCATAAATTTATAGTGAGCAGAGATGTTGTTTCTGATGAGATGAGTAGCTGGTATAAACCAGTAAATGTGATTGATAATGTAGATGCACAAAATGGTAATGCTGCACAGAATTCACAGCAGCAGACACAAGATATTAGTGGACCTGGAGTGTCCTCTAGCAGTGGTTCACATTCTTTGCCATGGACAGGTAGATTGAGATCAGGAGAATCTTCTCAAAGCAATGCAGATAGTGGTATGGAAGTATCACGAAAAGGAAAAGAGAAGGAAGATCAGCCCATGTTTGATGTGAATGCAAGTCACTCGTATGTGGATGGTGAATCCAGTGGCTCAGAACATAGCATTGATGATGAGTTGGGTATTCTTTCTATTGTTACACCTGGAGTAAGGAAGACCATGGATGTTTTGAGAGCACCTGGGAGTGAACCTACTTTGTGCAAGTCTACCAGAGCTAGGTATCCTGTGGATAGGCTGAAATATGATGGATTTACAGCCATTCACTATGCATATATGGTCAAAGTGATACAAGAACCAGAACCCACTTCTTTTGAGCAAGCCATGGGAAAAGAAAAATGGGAGAAAGCCATGGATGAAGAAATGGATGCCTTGGAAGCAAATGCTACATGGGAATTGGCACCTTTGCCTAAAGGTAAGAATGCAATTGGTTGTAAGTGGGTTTATAAGATGAAGCACAATGCAAATGGTTCTGTGAACAAATACAAGGCAAGATTAGTAGTCAAGGGGTATGCACAAATATATGGCATTGATTATGAAGAAACATTCAGTTCGGTTGCAAGGATGGTAACCGTAAGAGCAGTCATTGCTATGGCTGCATCAAAGGGATGGTCTTTACATCAGATGGATGTAAAAATGCATTCTTGCATGGTGATTTGCAAGAAGAGGTATTTATGGAGCAGCCACCAGGTTATGTGCATGCTGTTCATCCTGAGTTTGTTTGCAGGTTGAAGAAAGCATTGTATGGCTTGAAGCAAGTACCTAGAGCATGGTCTGACAAGATAGGACAATATCTTGTCACTATTGGCTTTCAGATTTCCAAGGCAGATTTCTCACTTTATGTGAGAAAAACAAAGAAAGGTATTATGCTACTTGTCATTTATGTTGATGATTTGATTATGACAGATGACAGTGATGAAGATATCCTTCATGTGAAAATGCTATTGAAGCAGAAGTTTGAGATGAAGGATTTGGGAGAGCTGCGTTATTTCTTGGGCATTGAGGTGATTAGATCACCAAGTGGGATACGGCTCTTGCAGAGGCAGTATGGACTGGACATGCTGTCCAAATATGGGATGACAGGCTGTAAGCCTATTTCAGTTCCTTTGGAGCAGAATGTGAAGCTGAGCGCAGATGCAGGTGAGCTTCTCGAAGACCCTACTATGTACAAACGCATGGTAGGAAGTTTGATTTATATGACTATTACTAGGCCAGATTTGAGCTATGTTGTTGGATTGGTAAGTCAGTTTATGCAGGCCCCAAGGAAACCGCATTTGGATGCGGCTAGACGCATACTCAGGTATGTGAAGTCCACATTGCAGTATGGACTATTTTATGAGACTGGGGTTCAGATACAGTTGCATGGATACACTAATGCTGATTGGGCTGGTAGTATTTCTGATAGACAATCTACCAGTGGATATGTGTTCTCTTTTGGGAGTGCTGCAGTCACTTGGAGCAACAAGAAACAACCTACAGTTGCCTTGTCAAGCACAAAGGCTGAGTACAGGGGTGCAGCAATGGCTGCATGTGAGGTAGCTTGGTTGCATAAGCTACTATATGATATGCATCAGCCTACAGCTGGGCCAGTTGTCATTTATTGTGACAACATGAGCAGTATACACTTGGCAAATAACCCAGTCTATCATGCTAGAACAAAGCACATTGAGGTGCATTATCACTATGTGTGGGAGAGGGTTTTACTAGGTCTTATTGATCTAGTTTATGTCAGCATAGAGGATCAGGTAGCTGACATATTTACGAAGGCATTGGGCGCAGAGAAGCTGCGCAAGTTCAGAGATCTACTTGACATGCAGGAATTGGGATTGAGCTCGAGGGGGAGTGTTGAGATATCGAGCTCCACTCGTGATATGCCAAGGTGACCGTTGTGCATTTATGTCACCGAGTTGTCAGCTTTGCAGATGCGGTTGGTACACCGCCCATGAATAATAGCTAGATGACAGCTATCCTTATCTACTCTAGTTCGTGGCTCAGTTAGTATGCCACCTTAGTTAGTTGAGTTTGGTTTGAGACCCATATATAGGGTTCTTCTATTTCTTTTGTATGAGAGTTCTTTTGGCTTACATAACTAAGAAGAGGAAAACTTTTTTCAGCCTCCACCCTTGCGTGTATTCCCCCATTGTGCAAGCAAGAAAGCTACAAGTGAGACTCCTTCATTCTCTCCCACAATCTTGACATTGCTGTAGTAGCATGTGAGGTAGTATGGCTACAAAAGTTATTGGCTGATTTAGATGTGCAGGTGGAAGGTCCAGTTGTCATTTATTGTGACAACATGAGCAGTATACAGTTGGCTAGGAACCCTATGTTCCATGC